>NC_138787.1:37310316-37857816 GCF_965178545.1 Coloeus monedula
ATGTTTTCAGGGTCGGACTGGACTGTGCCCCTCTTCCAAATGCAATTAATGGCCATGACCAAGCAGGCCTTGCTCTGCCTGCACTTAGACAGGGGAAACGTTTATCAAAGCTAATGGGAGTTGGCTGGATAGGGAAAAACAGGATGAAGACCCTTCATGTACAGCTTAAAAAATAACTCTTTGTCCAAGAACCACTAAACTTTCTTTGCTTTCAAGACATTGAAACCTCTGCTTGTTTTTTTCCGATGCAGATCCTGTTCTTCCATGGTCAGTATTTTTGCCCTTAATGGTCCCACTCGCTGCCATACAGTCTACAAAAGTCTACAAAACTTTCCAGGATCATCTCTATCTGCTTTATTTTTTATTTCAAGCATACATGCTTGTGTCTGAAAAAGATGATTTCCAAGATTTTGGAATAGTCAGGAGGGCAGGCATTGCAAATTACAGCAGCTTCAGGATAGCAGTAGCCCCTTCACTAATGATTCACATGGAGTTTGGAAACAGACAGACTTGAATTTTCTTTTCTTTTCCAGAAAAGCAAAATTGTGCTGCTGAAATAACTTGTATTTCATCGGCATGCTCAGCATCTCCTCTAATAACTTTTGCATATATTTTTTGGGAACATGTGAAACATGAACCAGTGTGCGGCACAGGTAATTTGTGTAGCTTGTGACTCTGCATTTATATAATAATTGTTATATTGATATTAATAACAATAGAGATGCAATGGGTAACCACAGTTGTAAAGCAGTCTCTGTCCTGGAGAATTTTGCAAATGGAATAATTGTGGAAGAGAAAAAAGAGAGTAGAGGGAAAGGAGGGCTGAGAAAGAAACAGGCTTGGCTACAGGATGCAGGAGACAAGCAGTGGGATTGGAGCAGGATAGTACCTGGTACACAGTCCTACCACATGTGCTCTGCCCTGCTCCTAATGCTCATCTGAAAACCTAAAAATCTTTGGGCAGACTGGAGAGAGGGGGAAAAATCCAGAGTGAATTAAAGGACTTAAAGACTGATCTCATGTATTCCCTATTTCCTTGAAGGAAAAAAAAACCTTAAAAACAAACAGTCCAAGAAACACCGCAGAGAGCCCAAGTATTTCAGTTAATTACTTTTGGGATAAAATATTCTTGATATGTGTAAAGGTGGAGATTGACATATTTTATAGCTTTCTTTGGTTTGGTTTTTTTTTTTCCTTTTTATTTGTGTTAACGTTATGGTACTGATTAAACAGCCCTTCATTGAACCTTTAGCACTGCCAAAAGACCTGGAGGTCTGTGATATTGTGCTAACAGCAATGGGCTGTGTGCTGGGGTTGTGTCTGTTTATTTGTGTGGAAAGAAGGGGGGGGAAAGGAAAATGGGAGGGTGTGCAGTGCTTGGGCTTACAGCTTGAAGACTGGAGGTGTGTTTTAGTGGGAAAAGCCGCCTAGGCACCTGAGTTCATGGATAAGGCAGGAGGATGCTGGGCCGTGGGCTTGTGGTCATGTCTGGTCACTGTTACGGCTGCTGAATTAATGCAAAAACTCTGGCAAAATATCAGATTATTTTATAATTTTGTTGTCGTTTTAAAGATTCTGGATGATCTGGGTCAGAGGGTGATAGGGTGAGTCACCAAAGAAAAATGTGTCTGAGAAAGGGGAGAAATGGAGTTTTATAGTAGGGTTTTTGAGATGGGAGGGACATGAAGTCGACTCAAGTCCAAGAAGATTTTCCAAAGACTAATAGAAACTTTTTGTTGCTGGATTAGTAAATTGTAGGTAACACAGCATTCATTTCTCACCACGGCAAAATCAGTCATTGACAAAGCTCACCCATTTGCTGGCAAAAGAGATGCTTTCAAATTTTTTTTTTTTTTTTTTTTTTTTAAATATTCAAGTGTTGTTTAGGGCTTGGAAGCAACCTGGTCTAGTGAAAGGTGTTCCTGCCCACAGCAGGGGATTGGAATGAGGTTGTCTTTAAGGTCCCTTTAACCCAAACTATTTTATGATTTCCATCTGCTTAGTGAGGGATAGGTGAGGTTCTTATGGTGCACTGTGGTGGAGTATAAACATGAGTAAAAGGCAAAATAAAATTATAAGAAAGTCATTTCTTAACTAGAACTGAAAAAATATTTTAATCAAATCATTCAGGAGTGGGAATGATCCCTTACAAGTCTGTAGAAGTCTTTTGAAATATTATTTCCTGTACACTTATTAGAGCAATCTGGTAAAAGGAAATGATGATTATGCACATAATTTAGGAAAGAGAAGAAAAACTTGGATATTTCAAGTAAAGCTGAAAGCTTTGTACTAGTCAATCATTATGAAAAGAGAAACTCCTGACTTTGCATTTATATGTTTACGTGAAGTCATTTTGTGGAATAATCACTTTCTGATTCTAGAGCCTTACCAGGAAAACTGAGAAACTTGTTCTAAGTGATGGCCTGACTGTAGTTAATTCTTAGCTGAAGTTCACTTTCCAGGAACTTCCACCGCCCTTGGATGGTAAAGAGAGTTTTGTATCCAGGTGACTCCCAGTAGTGCAAGACTGGACTTGAAAATCATCTCACAAAATATCCCCCACACACGCAGAAAAATGAAACCCTGGCTAGGTTCTGATTGCTTTTTACGGTTTGTGATGTGAAATGAGGCTTTTGGCAAAGAAACCATCCATGAATTTTAAAGGGATAGGGAGCCCACTCTACTGATCCTTTATTCCCAGGTCTTCTATGCTCCGTGCTGTCCCTTCTTGTGTTTGGCTTGTGCTGTAGGAACAGCTTCTCTCTCCTCTGGTGGCTGGCATATTTTATTATTAAATTTCCGTGATTTAAATAAAATATCTTACACATCCGATTACCACATGAACAAAAAGTGCAGCAACCCCATGAAAGCTGCCAAAGTACCACCTTATATGCAAGAAATTGTCTCCATATTGGAAAACATTAGGGATAAAAAAAATAGTGGAAGGTTATAGTGGTTTAAGTTAAATAAATCGAAGTTTATCTGCTGCTACAACTGCACCTCCCAGTTATCAAATTGCAATGAGATGTCTAAGGTTGTAAATCCATCCTTCCTTGGGTCAGTTCTGAGACAGAAGCAGCCTTGGGAGACTCAGCCAGGACCAAAGGGAGTCCTCACTCAGCACTGCAGGGAGCCTGGATCCTCTTCTCCAGAGGTCACCTCCTTACCCCAAACATATGCACACTTCCCTTGAGCAAATTTTGTTGATGTCTGTTTGCTAAATGAATCTTTTCCTAAATACACAAACTGTTGCATGGTTTTAAAGCAAAACCAGTTTGGTACTGATGATTCACTCCACACAGCTCTGCCCAGGCAGAGTGATTCCCTTCTGATTTTCTTTTTTTTTCTTTCTTGTTTTTTCACCCCCAAGAAATTTCATTTCCTGGCAGGTGCAACACTTCAGAGCTGTGTTGTTTGCAGTGGACTGCTTCTTTTTCAGGCATGTTAAAGTAGATTTATTCGGGTGTGTTGGAGATGTTGGGTTTAAATTTAAGTTTTCCTTAACTTGGAGGTTGGCAATGAAAAAAGCACTCTGAGTCTAAAGGGATGGATCTTGTTCTGGGTGTGGATTAATCAAGGGCCCTTATACTCTCTGCATGGGGGAACTGAGGCCTTGGAATCTTGGAAAAAGGCCTGGTTGGATGGAATTCTGAGCAACCTGGTCTGGTGGAAAGTGTCCCTGCTCATGATAGGGAGGTTGGAATGAGATAAGATTTAAGGTCCCTTCCAGAAGTTCTGTTTTGTTTCCAGTCCAAAGGCATTTTGGGATGATGTAAATTGCTGTAAAAGGAAATTCATTCCATAGTTCTGCTCTTGGATCCTACTGCAGGTTCAGGATTGTGTGAGGGCTTTGCATCTGTATCTGAGCTTCACATTTTTGTTGTTCCAACAAGGTGCTGGTAGGGAACGCTGTCACTGTAGAAGTTTATCACAAGGATACGGTCCCTGCTGCTTTTTCTCATCTTTGGTATCCTTTTGGGAAATAAAGAAGATTGCAAGTGACACAATTTCTAGAGGAACTAAGGCAACAGAGAAAATTTTGGTGTCCTGACACCATATTTTGGATTATTTTTGACTTTTTTTTCTGTCTCTGAAATTGCTAATAACAGATGCTTGAATTCTAGTCAAGTGAAAAATTCCAACTGATTTCAAAAGTAGTTGGATTGAATCCTAGCATCAGTTTGGCACCTAGGAAAATACAAACATATGCAAGGGCCTCACTTTCCACTGCACTCAAAAATAATATTTAAAAAAACCCCAAACCATCAGCAAAATTTTGAAATTAGTGATTTAGAAGAAAAATCTTTGAAATTTACAGACATTTCAGATAGGAAATGTAAGGTATTGATAACAGTTTTGAATAAAAATTGGAATAAAGGCCATATGGTCTATTTGTCATGGAATTGTGTTTGACCTTGACATCCTACTTTTTGTGGGTGTCATGATCAGGAATCCTTGGTTCTGAAGGCACCAGACTTTGGCTCAGGATTCCCGTGTAGATGTTTGATTTGGGTTTACTCTTGGGGTGTTCTGTTCTAGCTGGGCTCGAGCATATGGTTTGATTTTTCAAGTGAAGTGACACCACTTCTTACACATGCACATTACTCATTCCCCATGCAAGTTCAATAAAATCATGGCATCTTTTATTTTTTATTTAAAGCTGACAAAGAAGTCATACTTAAAAACCAATCTAGGAAATTACTTCATTGTCAAAATTATTTCCTCTGATCATTTCCATGCTTTAATTTTTATATTATTCTTTCTGTAGCTGTGGTGGTGGACTTTTACCACTGGAATGAATGGGAAAATGACATCATAGAAAAATGTCATGTTTTTTCAGCTCTTAAATGGCTGAACTACAATTAATCAAAATTGGTGTGATTTTTATGAAGTGATATGACCAATAATTTAGGATTTTAATTGCTACATGAAAAGTCTTATTTTCTTTTTAAAGGCATAAACATTTAGGAATACCTTCTTTTTTTTCTTAAGAACAGCACAAGTTAATATTATCCCATGATTCCGACATCAAATGTTGCCCCTATGGTGTGAAATGGTGAATACAACGTTGTTAAAAGATGCCTACTTTTCTTTGCACTGTCTGGGAGGAGGATGTGCATAACTCCCTGCAAAAGATAGCTTGTCTCATGTAAAGATGCACTGAGCAGTGGAGGGGATGGCAGCCTGCCAATTAGTGATCTATTTTCTCAGAAACCGAGTTTGAGGCCGTGCCAACCAGTCACATACATCTTATCTTCAGCATCATAGTGCAGCCTCGTAATTCGCGCAAAATTATGTTTGACGTTAAATTATAAACCCTTAGTGTAATAATAAAAAAAAATAAATAACCCTAAAAGCAAATTAAAAATTATGTTTTCACTGGAGCAGGTTATAAGCCCACTAGAAACGTGATCTGTAGTCATCAGTCTATGGGCAAAATTCCATTTCTCAAGGGTTGTTTTGGGTTTTTTTTCCCCTCTCTACCTAGTAAAAAAGCTGCAATTCAGAAAATTGTTTGGTTAGTGCAGGGAGGTATTTTTTTTAATTTGAGGTGGTGGATAAGACCATTTTTTACTTAAAAAAAAAAAGTCAGGTGTGATGCAGGGAGGTGTATCTCTGCCACATCCCTAGCTATCACAAAAGCTTTAGCTTTTGTTCTAAAAAGTGGCTTTTTTGCAGGAAAAAAGTAATGAAGAGGTAAAGCAAATGTTTTCCAGATGCTGTCCCAGGTCCAAAACCTTGTTGTGTGACCATTTCAGCGGTCCAGTGTCACCAGCTGCAGGTTTGGGGAGGCAAAGCTTCTTTGTGCCCCACGGATGTGATGCGGTCCTTTTGCTTTTTTTATGTCTCTTAAAAGCTCACAAATAAACATCAGCCTTCAGAGGCTGAGAGAGAGAAGACAGAAGGATTGGTTGAAAGTAGAGTTAGCAAGAGGGGTAAGAATTATTTCATTTATTTGTCTGTGCAAATTTTGTAAGTTACCCCTAGGTACATAGTGACATTCTTGTATCATGTTAATTTTTTTTAGCTTAAGTGCAAAACTTGGTTTCCAACAGAATTGAGGATGATTATTTACTTTTAGACACCTTTTAAAGTAAGGAAGATTTTCATGTCTCCCCACATAACCAAAATCCTATGTCACATTTTTCCTGGTTTGTTGGTATTTATCTGGCAGGATGGGTTCACAAGGCTGACAGCATTATAATCATGGTGATCTTTCTGTACACAGCTATAAAATGTTGGCCATATCAGCAAAAAAAGTAGATAATTAGTGAGAATACTTCTGAACAGTCTAAGACTGTTTGCATGTAAAATTCTTCTTATTAACTGGAATTCAAGCTCCAGTGAAAATGGTTTCAGGAATCCTTCAGTGCCAAAACATATGAAAATTCATCCAAAAATCACTTAAAATCTGACTTTAACTTACTTTACAGAGCAGGCTTCACTTTACACTTGTACCTTGAAGATTTCTTAACATCTCTAAGTTCATACTTATCACCATCTTCTCACAAAGCCAGCGAGGTGTTCATGTTGATTTATAATGGCCTGAAAAGGGCTTATTCACTTTTAATTTGTTCTTTAATTAATTTGTTTTTAAATTGCTTCTTCCTTTGTGTGGTCATAAAGACCATACTGTGTTAGCACCAAGATTTGGAGTTCATCCATTTAAATGCCCTAGCTTGGCCCATTGCAGTCTTCTCCTTGCCTGGTGGTGCCCGTCATTCCCAAAGAAAGGTTGGGATAAACTCCATTCTCCAGTGGCAGGCATGGGCCAGTGTAGATTTCCACGGCAGTGGTGTTTCTGAGCCTCCATGAGGTGGCAGACACCACTTCTCTGCATCCCAGATAAGACCTCAAAATCATTGCCAGGTAACTCCAAACAATGTTTACACATCTTCTCGTGCCAAATTAATTCCAGCAATGAAAATTAATTTCCTGGCATGTTTTGGGAAGGAAGAGGTGAATTAATTACTGTGGACACCACGACACCATCCAAAACCCACAGTTAGTCGTGGGTTCAGATTAGCATGAAACCAGTTGTAATTGGGTTCCGCTTCTTTATCATTCAAGAGCTCTTTTACATGACAACAGGATACTCACATCTCCAAGGGATACCTTTGGCACTTCCACTGCTTTCATTTCTTTGCACACCCCTGTTCATTATTGAAATCTTGGAACCAAAGCAGGATGTGGGGAGGTCTGTCTGTCTGCTTTATTTCACCTAAGCAAACTCTGCACTCCCTCGTTGGCACAGGAAGCATTTACAAAAGTTGTTTAAAGAGCAATTGCTCTTCTTCACCGGGAATGCTGGTCTTTGCTCAGAATTTAAATCAGGTTTGCGGCTCAGAAGGGGAATGTGAGGCTTCTGAGCTGTGTTTATGAGCCCAGTGCTGCTGATGGGCCTCAGAGAAGGAGATCTCATCGGACTGGCCGTGTATTTAGACAACTCTAGAGCCCCATATTGCTCTTCATCATTAAGATTGTGTGCAGGAGACAGAATTAGGAGGTTTAAAAATGCTTAATGTAAGTAAGCTCTGAATGCTGTCAAGTAAATGCAGTTTTATTGTTGAAAGTGGAGATCCTAGAGCCATACTGGTGTGGAAAGGGGGCCCTGTGTTCATGGGAAAAAAATTAACTCAGATTGTAGATCCATAAGTGGGGTCTGCACTGCATGCACTTGTTTTTGTTGCTGTCTTTATGTTCCCTGCATGTTTTGCTATGAAGTCTCATTCTCTTTATCTGTCTTGACAGATGGAATCAGTAAATGTTACATTATCAAGTTTTATCTAAAAATGTCTCCCATTGATAGCGCATTTATATCATGTCATAATAGCTCTTTGTACCAAAGCAAGGGGAGCTGGGAGAATCCTAACTAGTGAGTAAGCTTGCATTTTTAAAGTAGTAAAAAAGTTCTTTGTTCTACAGCATCCTATTTTTAGAGAGAACTTAATTAAAGTGAGTAAGGAATTTTGAAATCTGGAATAGGAAAAATTGGGTCATTATTAATTATTATGTATATAATAAATCCAGGGTCTGTGGTCTTTTTTCTTCACAATGCACGTATGTCTTTTCCTTCCTCACAGGCATTTTTCATTACCAGAGGAATCAGCTTCCCTTCTCCAAGGCCCTGGCTTAGCAACTTGCTGAGCTGAGAATCGAGCTGTAAGCACACAAGGAGGACTTTTTTGGTGGGTTCACTCCGGACACTGTCAAGGGCATTTCTGTGCTGAATTACACATAGCGCCCTGTCAAAACCCAGTTTCTCTAATGCATCTCTGCAGCCACTTTTCCTCCTCCCAGTCCTTCAACACCTTCTCCTTTTCACCTGCTCCCTGTCAGTCTGCAGTCAAGGAATGCAGGTTTCTGTAAATGGGAAGGTGAAGCTCTTGGGAGCACAGGGAATAATAATGTGCCCAGCTATTATTTTCTAGTGGTGTTCATATCCCCTAATCAATATAATTCATGTTGATTTTCTCTCCCCTTTTTCTTCCTCTGACTTTTTTTTCCAGAGTCAGCATTCCTCTTGTCAAATGCTTTTTCTTTCCTGTTTTCTTTCTCCCCATCACCCCAGCTCCTGAGCTCCCTTGTCACCTCTCCGACTTGGATTCTTTCCCGTAGATACTTGGTCCTATTGTGAGTTCCCATCTGCCAAATCACCACCTCTGCTGCTGCTGCTACATGTGAAAAACAACGTGCTCTGGGGTCAGGCAGGACAGAGGTGGCCTGTCCGTGTCATGTGGCCCTTTCTTTGCTTCTGAACCCCTGGGGAGGGAAGTGCCCAGGTAAAGCAATGCAGAACTGCCTGGATTCAAACAGCTCACCTGCAATTCCTGGGCTTGGAGTAGAAAATAGGATCTTTTCCAACTTTAAACATGATTTCTATTCCTGTGTGAGCCAAAAAACACTGAAGAAGTTGAATTAATTTTTTTATAAATAGTTTCTAACAAAAAAATGGAAATGCCTTTCTGCCTTTTTTGTGTGTGTATGTAGTTTTAAAAACTCTCAAAGTTTGGTTGCATTATCTTTTGAGAAATGAGGAAACACTGGGACGTCAGTGGTTTTTCTTTCCCCTTCTCTCAAACTTGTCTGTGCACTTCAGTTGGAGTTCAGTACTGTTTGAGCTTCCCACAAAAATTTCCTAAATAATTTGTTCTAACTATGCCATGTTGGTAAGAGATCACCACTGTGATTCTTCTGGTTTTACAGGCATTGCTGAACTGCGAGGGCTGC
The DNA here is from genome assembly GCF_965178545.1 of Coloeus monedula. Taxonomy (NCBI): domain Eukaryota; kingdom Metazoa; phylum Chordata; class Aves; order Passeriformes; family Corvidae; genus Coloeus; species Coloeus monedula. The sequence continues at coordinate 37,319,548 of NC_138787.1, forward strand.
ACTGGTTTGTGCTATTCAATATCTGTTTTTGCCCTCATAATTCTTGTATTATTCCCTGTGACATCCTGTCAAATCTCTTCAGTTTGGACTCTTGTAAATGATGCCCCTTGGGTTTCTCTGAGTGCCTACAAACAGACAGGAAATGTTCAGCAGTGATTAAAGCCCATCAATATACTCTGTCAAGTAGCTGCTGTATTTAAAACTATAGGTAGATAGATCTTAGTAGTGGAAAAATTGGTCAGGTAAAGTAATTATGATGTTTATTTCTAAGCTACATAAGAGGACACAAGTACCTATATATATATACCTATATATTTATGAAAAGCAATGCACTTAGAAGAATGCAAAAATTAAAACAAAGACCAAGTAACTCAGAATTTATATTTTGCCTCATAAACCTCGAGTTTATTTTAATTGTAGGTATTAACTACTATATGAATACTAAAGTGTAAAAGTAAATATGAAAAGAAAGAAAATGAAGTTTTTACTGCAGCTCAACATTATATTTTTTTCACCTGAATATTTGTTTTTCCATTTGTAACATGGAGTTGGAATGGAATAACAGGTAGAGAGATTATTGTTATTATTACCAGCTTTCCAGGAACAGGTAAAGGGTAATTCTTTCCTGGGCCAGAATTTCTCTGTGGCAAATATCAGTTTTGAACTGCTGATCTGAGGCTTCAAATTCGTATCTGACAGACCCAGAGAAGGGACTTTTAATCTGCTCTTACATGGTATTAGAAGGAATTCTTCTAAAGTTACACATGGAAATCAGATAATTGTTGAGGGGAAAATTAAAAAAAAAAAAAAAAGAGAAAAGGTTGTCTTCTCTCCAAACCATGCATAAATCTCTTGATAAATCCAGTGCTGAAGGTCATGCTTTGCACATGTAATAACACACCCTGTGTATAATTTTTACAACCCATCAACAGATACGTTGCACACTCTAAAGAAGTGTTAATTTAAGAATTTTGGTGCTGTGGTGGGAGATTTTCAAGGGAGATCACGTTTAGAATTGCAAAGACTACCTCAGGGGTCATGTCTCTTGTTCACTTGTCTTGGCTTTTGGATCAAGAGCAATCAACTTATTTTGAAAAAGCCCAAACTTTGCTTTGAATGGCCTGTCCAGGAACGAGTCCACAGCCCTGCTTCTAGTTAGGTTTTTTCTCACTTTGGAGATTTTAAACATGAATGGAAAGGTGGTTGAAAGGTAAATCATGTTGTATTTCATGGTTTTGGAGCCTTCTGCTGCAGCCCCTTTCAGCAATATGTGTCACCTCTGATGGAGTGTGAAGCCAGGCCTGTGTTTGGGGCTCTTCACTAATTCAGCTCCAGAACCCCAGATTTTCAAACCACTCTTAGAGGTGTTCATCTTTTCACGAAGGAGGGGAGTGAGAGGACAAAACCAAAGTGATTGTAGCCAAGCTTTAAAACTGGAGCCAAATTTCAAGAGTTATTAGATTTGAGGGGGTGTGACTTCAGGTGCTTGTTTATTTCAGAGATAGTGGCTGGTGACAGGCAAGATTTAGATCAGTGGACACTCAGACTCCCAAACTTTGGGATCAGGGCTTGGATTTGGTCTGGGAATTTATCTCTCTTTTCTTCTTTTTCCAGGAAATCTCTTTTTTCCTGGTTCATTATACATGCATAAAACCTCTGTCTTTTACTAAGGCCCATATACAGGACTGCTGCAGACAGTCCTTGCTGTCTTTAGACACCAGTATTCAGTTTGCCAACCTATTACTCTGATCTAGACTTCACAATGACTGCTTAGATACATTTAATTAAAATGATAGACTAGAGATCAACCAAGAAGTGTTGAGATAATTTCATTCCATAAGGGAAGAAATAAGATTAAAATCCAGAAGGGACTCCCCCCTCCCTTTCCCATTTCTCCAGAATTACCATCAGCCATGAGATTATCTCCAGGGTTTCGTGGAGATGCATAAGCCCAAAGCATGCCATGAACATCTACCCCTGAATGGAATGATCCATCATTCATTCAAACAAACAAAACCCCTTCTGAGCCTAATATCCTTAGTGTCATTGTTAATTATAATATGCAATCATAATCATTTTGGAGGCAGACCTGGGGTTAATTTGGCCAATCAACTGCTGATCATTAACAGTGGCCTATTGAAGTGTAGGAAAATGATCCCCTGTAGTTCCTACACATATGATGGAAGTAATACATTGTGTTCTTTTTTCCTACAGGCTGTGTGCCAAAGTATTAGTTTTCCCTGTGACTCCAATTCACAATTACGGGATACTTCCAGCTCTTATCGTTTTCTATGGGCAGGTGGATAGGAAATCGTTTTGGCATAAAGTAAACAGGGAGAGGTGCTGCAATGGGTTGTCTCTGTTTTAAAGGCTTGATGCTGGTCTTTATTTTTTTGTATCTCTGCAGTTTTCTGTTTATAGCAGACTTTGAAGCAATCTGCAGGTTTGTTTTGTCAGAAGTACAAAGAAGGGGTCTTTTGTGGCATTCAGTTGTGTCATTCTCCTTCTACCTGCACTGACACTGTGCTACTCCTCAGGAACTTTGCTTCATTTGACTGGTAAAAACTGATCTTAGAGAAACCTCAAAAATAGAAAAAGATGTGTCAAAATCTTAAATCATCTCTGCTTTTGTGTTTGAGCATCCACATTGTAGTAAGGACCTGTCACCATATGTACATATGTGCTAATATACCTATAAATTGGAGGGGGATGTTTATTTGAAAACATAAATAAATAGAAAATATTTTTCTATTTCACATCACCACAGAGTACACAGTTGCGAAGGCAACAGTTTAAAATTATGAAACTATGGTACTTGAGTGGATAGGCTGGCAGGATTCATGTTAATTGAATTAATTGTGTGTCCTGTGATTTGATGGCCTTTAGTGAAATTGCAAAGTAAATTGTTTGTATATGAAGTTATAAATGGAAACAAGTGGATCCAAGAGGTCCCTTTTCACTGGTAAATTAATAAGTGGTGGCCAAAATGACTTTAATAAAAGAGCTGATACTCAGATAGTGGGAGGCTGAATAAAATTAAATGTCTACAGTAAACATCTCTTTTTTCCTGTGTCTAAAGAAGGATTTCCTAAATCAAGGCTGCCAATCACATACTATGTTTTAACTACAGTGAATTGAACTGGTGCAAAGTAACAGAAGAAAAAAAATTGTATGAATGATCATATAAATTCTTTCTCTTCTCTGTTTCAGGATTATTGTCTTGGAAAAGGGGTGCTGTGCTTGAAATGGAACAAGGCAATGATTATGGTGAAAGGCAGAAAAAAGCCATAGTTGGAGGATATTTTGACTTTTTTAAAAAACATTTTTGCCCATGTACTAGTGCCGAGGAAACATGAATGGGCACAAATGTCTATTTTTAATGAAAGAAAAGAGTTGATTCACTCTCAGGCAGTAGTAACGTAACTTATTTTATAACAGCAAGAGCCAAGCATATGGTATTCATCATTAGCAGTAGCAACAGAAGCCGTTTCTGCCGGGCTGGGGCTGGATAACGCCGCTCCAGCGGCGAGCCCTGCCTCGCTGGGCTCCCACCTCCTGCTGCCAGCCGGGCCCTGGCACCACTCCTACCAGTGCCCATGGCTCCCACCCCAGCATGTCATCTAAGATTCCAATCCCATCAGCTGCTCTCGTATTTGTGGCCTTCACAATGAGACAAGTTCCATAATTAATGGTGTTCTACCTTGGTTTGCCCGTTTTTATGCTGCTGGTTATGAGCTGTATTCATCTACAGCACTATCAGGTCTATCTGAAGAAGCACTATGTGACAAGAAGAGCTTTTTATTTATTTTTCCCACTTCCTCTCTCAGTAATTGTCAGTGAGCAGCTTTTAAAATGTCTTTACCATTCCCCATTATCATTATGCTTATATACCACACCAGCAGCTAAGCTTTGGCTTGATAGTGACGGCCATCATCTCTATTCCTCTATAGCTTTCAAAATGTTCCTCTAAAGCAGAAATTCCTGGCAAAACATCAGGACAGAGACAAATGTTTAATATTTGTGTTACTAATGGTAAAACTGAGCCACAGCTTGTTTCTAGTGGCCAAACCCAAGTGTGTCGTGTAATGAGAGATCTCCATGTGGGTAGCACCCCTGTCACACTTGCTACTAGAACAGCCCAGCTCCTTCCCCTGCAGACACTTCAGTTCACTCATCAATGACCTTGGGTGAGCTGTATTAAATTACACCTAGGATGAGAGGAGGTTTATACAGCTATTTGTATTCAGATATCAAGTTGGATGGCAAATGATGGATTTTGGAGTGGGAAAACTTGAGCTCTGAGCTTTATTGTGTTTGTGGATACTAAGTGATTGGAGATGAGGCACATGTAAATTGCTTATAAAAGGAGGGTGGAATTGCTAAAACTGCACATGAACTACAGAAAAACGGTGTGCTGAGGCCCTGCCACAGGTTGCCCAGGGAAACTGTGGCTGCCTTGTCCCTGGAAGAGTTCCAGGTTGGGTTGGATGGAGTTTAGAGCAACCTGGGATAGTTGAAGGTGTCCCTGCCCTTAGTAGGGGGTGGAATGAGATGAGCTTTAAGGTCCCTTCCAATCCAACCTATTCAATGATTTTATAATCCATTGTAACCTTTATTACCTATTAACATTCTCCTTCACAACTTTTATTCTTATGAAAAGTCACTTATTCCTCAACATCAAGCTTTCCTCTGTTCATTTCTGTATTTGTTTTAAACTGAGAGAGATGAATCCAGCCATGGGCTGGCCAGTGAGTGCCCTATTGTTGTTGTCTTCAAAATTCCAATTCAGTTTGTACTTTGTTTTTACACAATCCCATGGTATTGCGTAAAACATTGTTATGTTATGCTGTTACTAGTTTGTGTCAAATCAGGAAAATAATTGGAGGCTACCATTCATCTCAGAATATTTTAATTAGTGGATTTCTTTATCTGTCTTAAATTACTAACAACTTCCTCCTTGCAACTAGATAAGTATGGAGGGCCCCATTAGTTGTCTCTACATTGCACTTGAGCACTGCTAGAACTGTAAGTTTGTGACAGAAAGGTGAGTTTTGCTTTCAGTACATTTATGTTCTAGTCTCCCCCTCCCTCCACCATCCCCCCAGTTTTCCATGTGAAACACAATGCTTTTCTGTTAAAGGCTGGCTTGTAATGATGGTAGGACTCTGTGAATACTAATACAGGTATTTGTATTCTCTACAGGGAGGGCAACATCAGTTCTGTTCTGTAAATACGTACAACAGTTTATGGCTTTCATGAAATATTGGAGGAATGCAAAGATGAGAAGTTTAGTAGCATGGTAAGAAAGCCAAAATCCAAACAATGCTTCAAAGGCTTTTAAAATAAATCTTTATGTTGGCGTTGACAAAAGTGAAGTAGTGCTATTTGAGACAGATTTTTCCATTGAGAGGCAATTTCAAAAGCACAATTATATTCATATTTGGCCAAAGTGGTGTCTTATCTGAGGCCACCTAGATGCAGAGAAAGATGAATTAAAGCACCAGCCTCTATCCAGAGCTGAGGGAGTTCTGGTATCCCTGTGGCTCCCAAGGAAGATTCCCCTCTCACATGCAAGCTGATGATTTATTCTGTAGTACAAAACCTCCCAGACATTTTACATGAAAAAATTTTGGTATTTCTGCTTTGGACCACTTTGTTCCCCTAAATCTAAGTATCTGCTTGGCTGAGGCAAACCATTAGCCCTCATTTAATACCAAGGCATGAAAGTCACTAATGCAACAAATTAATAGTTTAGGGCAAAATTTAGGGTTTGTTTGTTTTTTTTTTAATGATAGGTTATTTCTTCTTCATTCCCTTTGTAAATTTTTCCAGTCCTTGTAAGTATTTGTGAGAAAACTGAACTGATTCAGTTTTTACTTGAAAAGGAAAATGTGAAAGGTCCAGCCTCTGTGTTTGGGTGAGGCTGAATGCCCGTCTAGGACAACCCTTGTCCTGTGATCCACAAAATAAAGTGGTAACTTCTACCTGTCAGCCCCCCAGCCTTTAGCAAAGCAGGAGCAATGAAATTGGAACAAGGAAAAAGGCTGGGAAATGGTATGGGAATGAGAAGAGGATGATTACTTGCAAATCTAAAGCTACAAATTTCCACTCCTACTTGCGCGCCTTGGAGAGAGGAAGAGGAGGGTGATTAGGGTAGGTGGCTCCACTCTTCCCTGTTATTCCCTGGAGAGGTGGGGATGCAGCATCCTGGACTTTCAGACTTGTGGCTGTTATGGGATGGGATGAGCACTTTGGAGATTTGGTAGGAGCAGGCAGATTTTACCAGTTTCTGTTGCCAAGCTGCACACCACAAATGTGTCTGTAAGCCCTGAGAAATAAATACGACTGCAGCTTTGTTTATAAGTGGCATAAAAACAACAGAGACAGACAGTCAACCAGCTTTTATAAATTATAATTTTAAACCAAAAACATAATATGAGGTCAAGGCTGCTGCTCTGATTTCCAGGAATTTTTTCTTTTAATTCCCTGATTTTTACCTCTTCCTCTTTCCTGCACTTTTAGCCATGTTCAAATGTTCAAAGCAGAAATAAACGAGGAATAAGGAGTACTCTTCTCAGAGAGTAAAAGATGAGGACTTCAAATTAAATTGTGGAGTGTTTTAGGTCTTTGATCAACTTCATGTTTTCCTGAGGGAGAAGGTGTGCAGCCCTTCAGCTTCTGTTGTTATATTTTGGGGCTTCAGCTAAAGACGTGCTTGTGAGCAGCCAAAATGGCCTTTGCAGTACATTGGGGGACACAGATTTTAAATCAGTTATTTAAATTTAAAAAAAACCCCAAACCCCTAACAATTCCACTACTGCTGTAAAATTCTCCCAAAGTCAAAGGTGTAGTGCTTGCATCGCTGATATTGGTAGCAGATACAGGAATTCGTATGAACTTCTGCTAATTAATCTCAACAGTTTATTTAAATTGAACAATATTTGCTTTTGTTGTTTATCGTGCAGATGTCCTCCCTTTAGTTTTTTTTTCTTTTTGAGCTTTCAAGGCTTTTATTGCGGCCTAATCCCTTCAAATGTACTGTATATCACATTTATGAAATGTATTGGTACCAGAGAGAAGCAGACGACTTTGTTTTTAAACAAAGACCCCGGGATAAGGGGCAATGTTTTTCCCCCTCACAGGTGATGGAGTACGTACAAAGAATGCAGCGGATAATGGCAGTCCTGTCCTCTGAACAGATGGTGATGGTCCTGTTGCTAGGATAAGGCCTGAAGAATTTAGTTTTTAATTCCACATTATTTGCCTCAGTGCCATGAATATCCCTAGGTTTCCTCAGGCAAAAATACAACAAATACACAGAAAGAGAAAGAGAAGTGACATGCGGATAGAAAAGGAGACAGAGCACGGGAAAGGACTGGAGCCAGGTCAATAGAAGCTTTTGGGAAAATGTCTGCTCAGCTGTCTGCAATCACCTGGGTTTGAAAGGCAGGCAGGAAGGAAGATTGGTTTGGCATGAGAACGAGGCCTTTGATGCTTTAGATACTACAGAGAAAAATACGCATTTCTTCCCATTAGAAGTCTGTTGACTTTCCTAATTAAGATAAACATGTTTCTGAAGAAGTTAGCTCTCACAGTACTACATTTGTAAAAACAACCATGCTTTTAAAATATATACACAGACAAGGACGTGTGCCAAGAACTAGTGCTGGTGTGGTCTTACAAATCACTTTACAGGAATATTTTTAAATCATTGCTTTATTTAAAAGTGAGTGAATTTCATTCCCTCCAGTCAATTAAATATCTAATTTCAACTCAAGTAGATAATAACCAAAGTATTTTTATATAAATGAATGAACAGTTAGAAAACTGTTAAACACACAGCCCTCAAGCATGAAAAATATATTCGTTTAACTGTTTTATTCTTTTATCACTAATTTACTACAGAGATTTTTGCACTTACATCATTTTTAGTTTTGGCATTGGGGGAAAGAAATCTTATTTTAAAAAAATTAATTCAGATTCAAATTCTCAAGGATCCCTGTGTCAGCTGAATTATTCCATCAACCATACTAAGGATGTGGTGGATAGTGCTGGTGGAGTTGTGATTTTTCCACAATGGCAGTTTTGAAGGAAAAAAAAAAAACTGTGAAAACTTCCAGTGACTCAGTTCCCACAACAAAGCACGTGTTAAATGTTAAAAAACATGTTGAATTCATGAAAGGACACAGCTCCTGTAAAAAGGTGCAGTGCCTGAGGTTTGAGGGATTAATTGCAATATTCTCCCCTTTCTAGGTGCCTGCACAAAGCCAGACTGTATTAAGTGATTTAAAGGAGCCCCCATATCAGATGCTCTGGGATTGGTGAGTGTCTGGTTCAAATTGTTGATTTTTTTTTTTTTTCTCCTCAGTGATTCTGGTAATTGGAATGTGATCCATGCCACCCTCATCATGCTTTATCACATAAAAATGGTAGTGAGAAGGAAATTACATGAAGAAAACACCTCACGTTTAGTGCCTAAAAAGAAGTTGAGGAAAATATAGATGAGACTACATGGGACAGAGAACACACCGTGTGCCAGAATGCATTGTATCTGTTATTTATATTTATGTTTATGCATATATATAATTCATGCTTTTGTCCTCAAAAATCAACAGAATTTAATTTTATCAATAATGGTGTGTTGTGTTTCAGTGAGAGTTTCTGAGCTGGCTCATTTGGAACAGAAAATTTTGCAGGTCTTCAAGCAGCTCTTGTTTTTATTATCTATCTAGAAATACTGTTAAGTAATATAAAATGGATCAAAATTTATTGATATTCAACTATCTGAGTATCACATTGTCTTGGAACCTCCTAATCACCAAACAGGCAAAAAAAAAAAAAATCACTAATATACTCTCACTAGTGTATTCTATTTCCAAGCACTCCTTCACTTTTTACTTCAATATTTGGTGAAATTGATGATTGGTTCATAGAATTTCTTCTCCCTCATCTTCATAATCTTGAAAAATATTCAACCAGCTTGTTGAATATTTTTGTTTCTTTCTTAGTACCTCTAGATGTTACCTGGCTGTTCTCAAGTCTCAGTTTTTCAGGGTACAGTCACTTGTTCTACCATATTCAGAAGACTCATAGAATTTTGCTTAATACTGGATGTTCATTAGAGGGATGTCTTGGGTGCAGATGACATCTGACTATCTGGGGGGACACAACTCCAACTGCTCCATGTCTTGGTGAGGCTGCTGAGTAGATGCATTTTTCAATTTATTGTACAAAATGATGAGGTGAATTTGGTTCACAGCCCTTCATGTGTAAATAAATAAAAATACCTCTGAAACTTGATTGGAGGTGAAAGAAACCATTTCTGCTGGAGAGCGGGAGAAGTGGTTTCCCATGCCGTGCGCTTTGTGACACACACAGAAGCCTTTGTGGCTCATGTTGTTTATCCTTGGTATTCTAAGAAGGAGTCAGACACATGCCTTAAAATGGGATAATGTGTCACTTCTGACATTGCTCTTTTTCTATAGTTTGCGTTCTTTCCTTAAATATTGGCTGTTCTTTCAGAAGCCCATTGTGAAGAAAGATGTGTGTGCTATTCTTCTCAATTCCTGGTTCATAAAGTATCATCCACTGTGATCTTTTCAGATTATTAGAATGGAATCTAGATTGGAAAATGTCTTATTTCTTAATTGCATCACAAGGATACATGGATTTCCTTAAAAACCGAGTTTTCTTTGCTTTCTAATCTTAGACCATTTTTTTTAATACAAAAGCAAAAGGTGCCAGTGGCACAGCTACCTCATGTAATGAAACACATAGATTTCTCTTCTACTTATTTTATTTCTCGCATTCATCATTCATATTTAATGCCACAGGCATTTGACTTCTTAATTCCCTATATTGAATTGAAGAGGCATGCACAGCATGCACTCCAGTTTAATGACTTGTAATTCTTCTTCATTGATGACACACTTTTTCACCTGGAAAACTTGTGGTGCCAAACTTCTCTCACATGTGTGATGTAGTCAGTATCCTTAACAAGGTGGTGATGGCTGGCGAGTGGAATGACTGGAAAGTGTAAGGTCCTAACCTTAAATGCCCCTTGGACTGAGAGAACACTGGCCTAAGGGTTTTTCTGGTGATATATATATATATATATATACACACACACACAGATATTATTTTTTTTGTATAGTTGAACCTCAGTTATTGACTTCTCTCCTGCTTGCTCTAGGACATGCCTCTTTGCTTATTCATTCTTTTTGTGAGCCAAATTTCGAGTAATACACAACTTTCCCACCCTAAGCTAATTAGCATTAATCTACTGAGTAGGTTTGCCAATAATATTTCCAACAGAAAGGTTTCGTAGACTTCAGCAGGGCTAGAAGATCATATGAGTGATAAATTACAGTATCTGACGTCAGTATTTTGGACTAAGATATGATGGACTAAGCAGTATCCTGAATGCTATTGTTTATTTACAGGCACCTCATAGGACTGTTGTAGTTAGGTTTAGTTACTTGTAAAAGCTTAAGATTTTGGAATAAAATATTCTGTGGAACTACAAAGTATTCAGGCCATTATAAAAACATTGCACCTTTCCAGGTTTTCAAAGCACTTTAGAAGCATTTACCAACTCTCACGGCACTGAAACATGGGAAGTCTTATCTTTTATTGATTTCCCAAGTGGGTTGACTGAGATGTTGAAGAGTTCTGGTTTGCTAACTGTGAGCACTCTGATAGCCAAATGCAGTGTCTGAAGGAAAACAAAAGATGACGCTGAATTTCCCCTCTAACTATTACAGGGAAACCCTTTGGAGATCTTCCCTCAGGAAAACAAAGGGAAAGACATGGAGATGAAGTTGCCTGGTTATTCAGTGAGACCACTCCTGAATGGGATCCAGGAGGATGTGGAGGGATTTTACAATTCAAGTCAGCTCCAGAGTAGAGGAAGAATAACCTTAATTCAAAACTTGCTCAAGGCATGTGTTCTTCATGAGGATAGGTGGAATGTGGAGGGAGGGGGAGAGGATTTTTTTGGAAGAGGGGCTAGGTAGGAGAGCAAGTCCAGTTTGGCTCCTTGTGTAGGCTTCAGTCACTGGTGATGAAACCTGTGAAGAGGGAATGTGCAACTTTTTGAATAGCACTAAAATTTCTGTTCCTTAGTAGTGTGGTTATTGAGATTCTCTTTCTTTCCTCCAATGAGACCCTGTGAAACCATTTCCTGCCTGGCAGGGAACTCTCTGTATCTGCCTGTCTGTGTCCATGACTCCAGTACAGCAAATCCACAGCTTGTTCTGATGATAGAAGACTTTATTTGTTGCTGGATGTGTAGTGGAGAGCAGGAGGAAAGCTGGATGTTTCTGGTCCTTGTCAATCTAACATCAATTTCTCAGCAAGCTCCTAGAAGTGAAAGAAGTTATACTTGAGTGAGTGCAGTGATCATGAGAAATGAGTGTTATTCTGTTCATGAATGATGATTTAACTCTAGTCTTAGTAATAGCCTTGAAGTTTTCCTTTGGAATATATCCTAAAGGATTAAAAAATAAATGTATGGTACACGTTGGAAAAGATCTTCAAACATTTCAGCATAGAAGTACAAAGCTTATGTCTGGGAGGGATTTCAGAGGTCGTCTAGTTCCAGCTCCCGTCCCAAGGCAGGAGCAGCTCTACCTAAAATGTGCTTTGGTTGTCAGGTGGTTTTTTAGCCTTGGAAGTTTTCTGTTATTTTCATAACTTTCCAATAGTTCTCCCTTCTGCCCCCCACCATTGAAGATCTTAATGTATTTAGTGTTCTGATTTCTCTTTAGTAGTTAGAAATGTCTCAGAAAGTGGTTATTAATAAATCATTAAAGGTTTGCATTTCATTTCCTTGCTGCTCTACTACTCTTTATTTCCAATCATAGTACAAAGTCATTTTGAAAACAGAAGGAAGGAGGAATCTTTTACAACTGAGTCAAATCTAAATGATGGGGGTAAACCCAGAGATTTTTTTTCTTTGCCTGGAATACTCTTTTTTTATTCAAGTTATTTGCTTAGCTAAAAGATTTCTTAGCCTGATCTTGTTTTATCTGGAATCGGTGAAGAAGAAATAATCTTGCATGCAGGGCTTTACAAGCTGCATATCTTGAACATGGAGTCACTTCACCAATAGGGCTTTCCTGGGAATAGGGAATAGCAAGGTTGAATATAAGGCTTGATAACTACAGATATTTTCAGTAGCACCAAAGGAGGTATGGGAAGTGATGAAAAAACTTATGAAAGGTAAACGGACTATAATTCATACTAAATATCTCCCCTTGTGCAGAAGCTCTTTTTAAATTACTCAGATAAATGAGCTCATTTATGGAATGTTTTGTACTGCATGAACTTATATGGGCACCTGTCATGTATATATATTTTTAATACTGAACTCATATAGATGGCTTAAAGTCCCCCTTGCCCTTTAGTAAATTTAAATCTCCCACAAAGCTGCTGTACAGTAGTCATAAAGAAACATTTATGGTTCAACATAATTTCCCTTCATTTCTTTTTCTCTTTCCTTAAAAAAAAAGGCAGTTTAAAAGTAATAAAGCACTTCCTTCTGTAAATCTTTGATCTTTTTTCTTCCTAAGGGAAGATTAATTTGTAAATATGCTAATGGATTTGTATAATATGAAACCTTCATAAGAAAAACTACATTAGTTCATATGAATGAACACATCTATCTTATTCAATTTATAAACTAATGGCTGAGAGCATCAACAATGCATTCTGCTCAGTCTCGTGTCCAAAATCACTGCCTGTGATTCAAAGACAACAGAGAATTTTGCAAAGAAATGTAAGCTTGACAGATTTTATTTTCCCTGACTATTTTTTTTTTTTCATTTGTTTGCAACAGTGAGATTTGCTGCTGCTGTAGCCAGGTGAGTACCCTGCTCTGAAGAAATCCTGTGTGATAGGAGTTGTATCATGTGGATGTAATGCATCCAGCTGCATGCCTTCCTAAGGAATCCTGGTGGTCTCCAGCAGGGTGCTGAGCCTGTAATGATCCCTCAGGCAGAATCCCCAGAAGCTGAATGACAGCAAAGTGTTCATCCAGGTGGCTCACATAGCTGGGAAGCTGACCCTCACCAGCTCCTCTCTGGGATAGTGATCCTGCCACTTTCCTTCCAGCTGAAAGGCTCGGAGGAGTTTGGTTCCACCAGTGCAGGAGTTGGATGCAGTGATCTTTGCAGATCTCTTCCCACTCAGGATATTCTGTGCTGTAGTGTCTCTCTACTCCCCCAGCCACTGCAGCCACACTGGGCCAAAACTGCCCTCTCTGCTCCGTGGCAGGAGGAGAATGGGACATGGGCAAAGATTTCGGGGGGGGGGGGGGGGGGGGAATTCAGCCAAAGCAAGTGCAAGGAAAAGTAGTTCACTGGAACCTCCTCGTATTCCTGTTTGTGTCCTGGGTGTCTCCAGGCATTGCAGAGCTCCATCCTTCTTCCCTTTATTCCCCCAAGCCTGCAGTTCACCTCTTTCCTTGATTTTGCTTTTATTTGACTTATTCTGGTGCTTAGCTGAGAATCCAGAGAGGGTTGAGGTTTGCTCCAACCCTGCCTGCTGGTGAGGCTGTGGCTCCTCTTCTGGGACCATGGGATTGGCAGTGGAGAGAACATGGAGAGGGTGGGGTAGAACCTTCTGCGTCCATCATTTTCCTTCTGCTAAGGTCTCTTTGTTATTTAATTTTCTCCATGATTTTTTCTCCTGGTGCTCCTTTGTCTCTTTTCTTTTCTGGACTAAACAAACCTAATAGAAACTTGACATTATTAAATGAATGCAAAAACCAAAGTCCGTGCATTGATTCAGAGGAGCTGTGCTGTATGGTCACCCCATGGCACCCCAGCACACAGGGAAATGGCTGCTCTTAACCATGGGCTCATCTCTCTGCCTCTCCACAAGGAAGAAATTCAAATGCTTTGGTTTTATTCCCTTCAATATCTGGCATATTTTTTAATAAAAAATGTGTGGGGAGGATTTAAATTGATTTGAATTTAGCCCTAATTTTGATCCAATTTCGTTTGCAGAACGAAGCTCAGCGCCGGAGGAGTCTAAGTGGTGCCCTTGTACCTCTAAGCACCTCTAAGCTTTATACGGTGATTTTTCAGGCCTGGTTTATTAAGGTAAGCACAGATATGTTGAACTTCAAGCCAGCATAGCCAATGAAGGATTGTTTGATGTGCTCGGGGTACTCAGCGCTGTGGAGCCGCGTCGTTAGCAGCTTCTTTTCCCAGGGGCTGACAGATTTGTGTCCGGCTCCAGCTCATGGCTTTCATCCTGCTGCCATAAACAAAAGGTGTGCATTTCTTCAGGCGTGGAGCTTACCCAGACTCCTTCCCTCGTTTGATGCTATCGTGCTCTGGATAAGAATAGAATTGTAATATGTACCTTAAGGCTGGAGAAGAAGGGGCGCAAGGAGGCAACCCACGGCTGATTCCTAATAGGGGTGGGTGGGAAGGAAGTGTCAAATGCTGCTCAGAATAGATTAATATTATAAAGGGGTCTGGAAAGATCAGAAATAGGAGAGATTCAGATCTCTTTTTCCCCTTTCTTTTCTCTCCAGGAAATTCTTTCCAGGGCTTCTCAATAAGAGTGGGGACGGAGGGTGAGCAGAGCAAAACTGGTGGGAGAGACGTCGCTGCTGTAATGAACAGAGCGGAGCCCACAATGCCAGAGAGTCTGTTCTCTTTAAAAAAGAAAAGGCAGGGGGTGGAGGGAGGTTTAGGCTTTTCTCTAGCAAAGTTTTCTTCCCAACAGTCAAAAATAATAGAAAGTAGACATAGAAGAGATCTGTTAATTGATCTTGTCCATATCTTGCCCAACACAGGGTTATTCCCTGCAGCATATTTACTAGTGCTGAGCTCAGCTTTGTTTTTAAAACCTCCAGTGACAATCTCCCGAGGGAAGTGGTGAAAGCCTGACTCTACAGCCTACTACATCTCCTTGTCGATCTGCTTTGCAGAGGGAGACTCTCACAAACCAGGAAATATTTTCTGACATTCAGCCTACACCCCTCACTTTTTTTTTTTTCATTTCTGTCTTATTAATTCTATTTATACTCTTCTGTATCATGCAAAATAATGTCCTTCCAGGAGCACATCATGAGTTCTAACACCAAAAGGTTATGTTCTTGAGAAAGAAGAGCTTTGCCTCATGTTGGTTCTTTCTCAACCAAAGTAAATGCATAATTTAATTACCTGATCCATTGCTGGTTCATGGGTGGTTGTTAAACACCTACTGCAGGTAGAAGTTTAGGTCATCCTCTAAACTCGAGATTCTGCATGAAAAGAGCCCATAAATCAATAGAATGAATCCTTAGCATTTTTTAAAATTTAATTTCTAATGCCTATATTTTTTTTTGTTTCACTTCATCAGTAGAAGCCTTTCTGCAAAGCATGTCCTTTTTCATTGCCTTTCCCTCGCTCCTAATCTTAGCACTAGATCGTGATTTGGTCAAGGTCCTATTTAAATAGTTTTGGGGTTGCCAACATGGTGTGTTCTGATATTCAGATCTCATAATCCAATTTTGAAATTAAAAAGCTCGGGGCAAAAACACTCGCACAACTGAAATGCATGTTTTTGAGCACTGAGCCAGTGTTTTCTTAAGAAGAATATACCAAACCTCCCCTTTCTCTTCCCAATTAATATAACAACTGTCATGCACAAAATCTCCCTTTTTAACTCATGCCCCGTGTGAGCACAAGAGACAGCGGAAATGTAAGCTGGGCTATGATTTGGGGAAGGTATCTGAATTCCAGCTGAATGCAGAAAATAGGCAGAAGAGCAACTGATTTATAGTGCCTCATTTGCTGTCTTAGCAGAACGATGTTCTCTGTATTCCCAACAATAAAAGCAACAGTGAGGAAAAAATAAGTCAGCGTATTTCCCTCCCATACCAAGGCTTTTTCTCCCCTCTGCCCAAGTCATTATTTCAAGTTTCTCAGTATTAAATCTAAAGGTTCATCAACTCACATCTTTACAGCTCTGTCTTTCTGTATACAGGACCCTGTCTGCCTGTTTCCTCTATTGCACTATTTTGTTTGTACTACTGTAATCATTTTGCTGGCCCAGATCTGTGTGGGTGTGCTGGCAGCTTTACAACAAAGTTACATGGGAACTGAGTTAAGGTTGAATATTTATTAGAAGAAGCCATCTGGCGTCAGGCTGTCTGTACAGGGGGGCTTATTTCTTTAGTAGTCTCTCCTTTTTCTTTCTAGCTCTTCCTCCCTCTCTCTCCGTTTCTCATTTACGTGCCGCATATATGTGAAAAGTGGAACACACATCTTGACATATTGATTTGATTCTTGATATTTATAGCAATTAACCCCTCTCATGTGATTATCTCTGTCGCCCTCACCCCATACCTCTCTCTCTCTCTCTCCCCCTCTGTTCCCAGGGTGGGGGAATGCTTGGGGTCTGTTCCCGTGGTGGCAGCCCCCCGGATGCTGCTGAGCTCCCACTGCAGCCCCTTCCTGCTCGTGCTGCTTCTCATAGGCTCCGGGCAACTACAGCTTTGCTCAGACATCTCTCTCCTGCTCTTTCCACACTTTCCCTCCTCCAGCTTGTGAGCTCATAAAAGAGTGCTGTGCTCCAAAATCTCCCAACTCACCATATTAAACAAACTAGCCAGCAGAAGGGTGTCCGTGCTATTTCACCATTTGTATGACATCGCCAGGCTTCAAAGTGCAGCACTAAATTGCCAAAAGATGTTTACTTTACTTGCTTAAGAGCTCCTCGTAATTCAATTGTTCTCTCTCCCGCAGTAGAAACACACATGCATCCTGAGCCGTGCTCTTGTGAGCTCCCACTAGTTATTTACCCACGGGCTTTCCTCCGTTGTTTTTTACACAGTGCTTGACTTTTTTTTTTTTTTTTATTTTTTTTTCAGGGGCTTCTGTCTCAAGGTAATTTGTTTTTTCTGGGGTGCTCAACCGCAAGGACCTTGAAACACGCAGCTGTCTGGCTGCCTTTTTTCCCCCCTCGCTAATAGACATTTAGTGTTTTTTCCAAAATAATAAATTTTTTCCTTTTTTTTTTTTTTTTGCTTTTAAACATGCACAAAGTTGGACATCCAAAATTGTTGGTCACCTTGGAAAACCTTGACCTATTTTTCCTAGCAGGCCAGGGAAGCTGATACAGTCAAGCTGGCAGCCCTTTCCCACCATTCCTGACTTTTGTAAGTTAATATTCCGGCCTCACAGCCTTGCATAACCTCCTCGTTCATCGGTGTGGTGGTTTTGGTGGTGATGCCAGGTGGGAGAAGAGGAGCACTGGGCAGTAGAGATTCTTTCCGCTGACAGAAACAGTGAGTCACTACTGTCCTGTGATTATTCCCTGGCCTTTTTTTGCCAAAAGCTGCCTGCAGGGATGAAAGGAAAGTCCTTTCTCCATGACCTATGCCGGGGGTTAGCAGCCTCCCAAGCTCCGGCAAAGCACAACACGTGGGCTGGTTTTGAGCAGTGTAAAGTAAGGAATGAGGGCTGGGAGCCATGGTGGCTCCAAGGACGTAAACTGGGAGATGTGGTGGTTCCCATCTCCAGCCTCCCACTGCTTTCCCTCTGGTTGGATGGTTGGCAGCCTGTTGTCTCCTCCCCCAGGTAGTTTCTCTGGGCTTGTCATGTCTTTTTGTATGTTTAATCTGGGAAAGAAAAAAAATAAGGGTTTTTCCATGTGGTTATCTAGGATGGATGAGCAACAGCCCTGCTTGTGGGAAAGGGATGGGGAGTGGAGTGAGGAGTGGGAGCAAGGCAAGGAGGAGAAGGTAGTGAGGGATGGGTGATAAAGGAGGCTGGAGAGAGGAGCTGCTGAGCTCATATTCCTTCCTCTTTTCTGAGCTTAAACGAAGGGGGCTGCTCATAGCCCACAGTTATTCTTTTATCCATAATATGAAAGGGGGCCAAGATGAGTACTCTGGTGAGCGCCAGTGGTCTTAGCTCCTGATTCTCCAGCCAAAGGGGAAAAGGAGGGTGGATCATGTATGTAGGCTATGTTTTCCATGTTTTATGCACAACCCTGGATCTGAAGCCCACCAAACTTCCGTTGCCCAGCAGAGTGGAAGGGTTGTGTTTGAATCAGTGGGCAAGAGACATTGACTTTTTTACTGCTGTTAATTCCATTTGTCCTTTGGCAAGACATTTAAGTCATCGTGTCTCATTTGTAAGAGCATAATGATGATTGTCTTCAACAAATATTGCAAAGTAAAGGCTACTGTTGGTAGTAAAATTCTTTGAGGTGCTCAGAAGAAAAGTTGTATCAAGGTGTGTAGCTCAGTTTCCTCTGTCAGGCCTACAAGTCTGGCAGTGATGCTTTCTCACTGATATAAACCCTATTTTCTGTACCAAAGAACAGGCAGAGCTGCTCATTACTGGTGTGAACAAAATATATAAAAAGCAGGTCGAGTTCAGGTTTGCTTCAAAGCTTGTTGCACTTATCAGCTTTCTATGCTCTCTGGACAGGCAGCCTGAGTATTAATCTCTGGTGAAATATGTCAGTGCTTGCCCTGGGTTGGTGTTACACAGACCAGACCAGATAATGCCTGAGCAAGGACAATAACAGGGCAGCAGCTTCTGACAGGGATGAGAAAGCAGCTCTGGATGAGTGTTCAGGATGGAGCAGGACATGGGAGAACCTCGGTGCCAGATTGAGTACTTTAAGCAGTGAGTACTGTCACCAATTAAAATAACCATAAAAAGCCAGACATTCCTCACTGGAATAATTCGTAACAGATCCCCAGTGCTGCGTTACCTTTCAGCAGAGCTCTGTGAGGGAGCCATGGTCTCTGCAAAGTATAGATCTGATCAGGAAAAGAGGCAGAGAAAAGCTTTTTCCCATCTCAGACCACACCATCTCATTAGTGTCACTCTGAGGCTCTTTCCGCATTTCTAAGAGCAGCACTGCTTTTCAGCAATCCCTGTTCTAGTGTCCCCCTCCTTCCTAGGACAGACACCCAGAGAATAACCCTTCTGGCTGATTTGGGGTAACTCACAGAGCTGCTGACTGGCAGCATCACCTGCCACCTCTCCTGTCCTATAAAAACACCAGAAGTGCTCCAGATGTGGATTGGGAACTCCCCCAGAATAGAGACGAGGGGAGATAGAAATGCAAACCAAGACAGCAGAACCACTGAGGTCTGTCCTCTGCTCATGCCCTTTGAAAACCCCCTTAGTCCTTTGTTTCAAATATTACACCCAGAAATCCCCAGAGCAGCTACTCTAATGTGTAAGCACAAAGTTGGAGAGTGTGGGTCTCAAATGTCTGCCTTCAAACTGACCAGCAGCTTGATTTCCAGTCCCCGAAGTGAGGAAATACTTTAGATTTGTCTGTTCCCACCTTTCCAGGTAGTCATTAAAACTTTCCATTGAGCCTTTTTTCTGTTTGATCAAATTTACCTGTAGCTAAACTCATTACTTTTGTTTTTAAACACACGAGTATAAAGGTGCTGGCATGCATTTGAATGAAAAACACAAGTTAATAATAATGATAATAACAGCAAAGTAAAACACAGACTTCAAAACATGAATCCAGGCACTGTGATTTGTCTTGGAAGAGCTGAGGATCTGAACTGTAGTAGGACCACGTGGCCCCTGTGGTGGAGCAAACCCTCCCAGCCCCACGGTTATTCAGAGAGAGAGCCAAGTGACACAGTTAAATAACAACTGGGCTAAAATCCTCAGTGCTTTAGTGCTTTGTGAAAATGGAGGAGGTTGTGGCAAGAATGTATTTTGAATTTTTGAGTATGAAGTGTTTTTGATACCAAACCCAGCCTATGCAGTATCCATATTCTGTTTGAATGACTGTTTTTTACAGCAGTGAAACATCCCTGGGATCCTAAAACTTATTTTTTCAGATGTCAATGTGCCCAAACAGGCCTGCTGCAGAGAAGACCTTTTTACAAGAGGGATTTTTGCTTCATCCTCGGTCCCTCAGAGCACCCTGGCTGCTCCCATGGGGCTGCACCAGCCCCAGATACTCCACTTATGAAACACAATGTGGTTTAAAACCCAAACTCTTCTCTCTACTGCTTGTTTAGTCCAACAAAATGTGTTTTATTGTTGTTTCTTGACTTTTTCTTCGCAGACACAGTTCCTCTAGGCTATTGTTATTTCAACAAAAGGAGGGGGAGGATAGGCTCAGCGAGTCACTCTGTGGCTTTCTGGTGAGGAATTAAGAAATACTCTAACAGTTTAATAATGATAATCTCCAAATAGTTCATAACGGCATTAAGGGTAATTAATGACATTTGAACAGTAAGAGTACTTAATCCCCAGGGAAATGTGATAGCCACAATTTTATTTACATCTGAAGTTGTTTCAAAGGTAAAGGGAAAAGATTAATCTGTTTTTAAAATGGTTTCATACTTGCACTCTTTCAGATTTTATCTTAATTTATTGTAAGCAAATAAAAATAATAGCTTTTTCACTAATAATAAAAACTGCATTCATGTTAGATCCAGCATTAGGTTAAAAATAAAGAGGAACTCTTATATGTTTCCTGTGGGATTAAGATTTTCTGAAAATTATAAATCACCAGTGATACTGTGGTTTACAAAGAAGGATAACTTCTTTTAAAAGACCCACATATTTACATTTTAAAAACATTTTTCATAGCCTTTAGAGCCATTAAAAGAACTTAAATAATTTTGAGGATAAATGCTATGTGCTTTACCTTTTATGTTTTAGCAGCAGTTCTTATTTTCTCTCCACACAGCTGACCTCCCTAAAGCTTTGAAAAATGCTGTTACATCCTTTTACGTTTTCACAATTTTACAATGAGGGGAAAAATAACTCCTGTGATAGTTTTTGAGATAATACTCGAAGCAGCCTGATTCAGATGTTTAGCTTTCTAAAGTCAACAGAAGGAAAAGGGTTTCATTGACCTTGGGTTTTGAGAATAAATAGGATAACACCTGATTCGAGACAGGAAGCTTTAGCTGGTGTAAATATGCAGAGCAAAGCAGAGGGTGTCAATCCAGTTTAGCATTTGAATGCAGCCTCTGCTCTTTTGGTTATGCTCTTGAGCCTGTTTCTACTTTTGGCTCTTACATTCCACAGAACTTCTGTAAAATCAGCAGGGACAGTGCTAATAAATTTATAATGTTGTTTTGTATTTCTGAACATAGTACCTCAGTAATTAAGTGAAATATTTATGATGAATATAAAACAATGCAAATTCATTTGTTTGCCTGAAAGCCAGCTTGTTATTTATTTAGATTTATCTTTGAATGATTCTTAAATTGAATCACAGTATGAATGAGGGCGATATTTAAAGCAGAGAAAATTTGCTATAGTGTATTGATGCATCACACTGTATTAGCTAGTGTTAAAGCTATGCAGAGGATGATTAAAAAAAACCCCAGAAAACAAAAAATATGTTTGATCTAAGAATAATTCCTTTCTTTTTTTTTTTGTTGGTGGGAGTTCCACAAGCTGAATCAATTTCCCACTGCTGAAATCTTTAATAAGTCTTATGTTTCATTATAGCAAGCTATGCATATGCAAACTGGATCCTGAATTACAGGACAGGTAGGTTCAGGATAATGTGATCTAATTTTCACCTCAGCTGGCTATGTTTTCTTTCATGGACTACTACTTCTAGTAGTTTTTATCATTTACTGTTTCCAGTCCTCTAACAAATTCTAATCCAATGAATGTAGTGACCTATGAAAGGAAATGTCTGTGCAGTGTCCCTGTGTTGATGATTATGAACTAAATTGTTTACTTCAGTTGGATGTTTTTCCCCCTTCCCTAAGTGAAAAATATCTTCCAAAAATAACTTCCTTTGCAAACATAATGCTGTTGCTCGCCTCAGCTTTCTGCTTGACAGTTATCGTGTTCATATCATGACTAAGGAAGGTAACAAAAAAAAAAGGAAAGGTACGTATTCAGTTTGAAGAGGATATTTTACTTGGAAGCCATTATGTGAAAAAGCGTTGTGTATCCACTAATTGGAGCAGCTATAGATTTTTATTATATTTTATCTAATTTTGGATGGATTGCTAATGTGCTGAAAAATTATAGGGGCTCACAGGTGGGAAGACTTCACTAAGAAGCACTAAAGCAGTGTGCGATATGAACATATCTTCTGCTTCTTGCCTGGTCTTGGTTTTGGCAAAACAACCTTGAGCAACCAAACGTGACCAACTCTTACATGAATTGACCAAGTACACTTTCCATAAGGGTCTGTCTTACTGTCAAATCTACAGCCAATATGGCCATTACTTGGGAGCTTTATTCCTCAGTTTTATCATCATTTTATGTTTATATTATGAGCATATAGATAGATTTTAAAGTAGCTGTGGCTCATTACACGACAGCATCTAGGTTGTGATGTTCAGACCGAGAGCAGGGCTCCTGGACAAAAGCAGGGTATGAAGTTTCTACCTTACGGTGTCTCATGTTGCCACCAAAGCACATGGACTGTGATACGTGAGCAGGTGGGGGCACAGGAATGAGCTGTGTGTGTCAGCGTTGATCTGTGACGTGTTCAGCCCAAGGTGAAGGCAGGCACCCGCAAGGATTTGCAGGTTGGCGTTTCTATTTTTTGTTGGTTTCCTAATATCTTAAGAAGGAGATAAAAAGAAGACTGGGGAAAATGTGGGGCTTCCCATAAGGAAATGGGAAATCTGGTTACCTGGGATATGGAGAAGGCTGAGCTACTCAAGGGCGCTTTTTTTGTCTCAGTCTTCACTGGGAACAGCTCCAGCCACACCACCCAAGGTGCAGAAGGCAAAGACAGGGGCTGACTGTGGGACATCAGGTGTGAGATTATCTAAGGAACCTGAAGCTGCACGAGTCATGGAACATGAGGAGACATATCTATGTGTGTCCTGAGAGAACTGGTGGATGGAGCTGTTGGGACCCCGTCCATCGTGTTTGAGGAGCATGGCAGTCCAGCGAAGATCCCGCTGATTGCAAAGGTGAAACTGAACCTCCATTTTTAAAAAGGGGGAAAAAGGAAGGTGCTCACCTGTGCCCAGCAAGATGATGGAGGAGATTGTCCTGGAAACTGTGCTAAGGAATATGTAAAAAAAGGAGGTGAATTGTGACAGCCAGCATGGATTCACTACAGGCAAATAGTGCCTGGTGTGATAGGATTAGAGTGTTGTGGATGAGGAAAGAGCAACTGACATCATCTACCTGGATTTGTGCAAAGGATTTGATGCTGTCCTGCAGGACAGCCTTGTCTCTAAACTGGAGAGATTTAAAGGACTATGTTTTCAATAAATCACCCATGCCTGCTGCTCACTTTCTGGGCTCTTAAAAATTATCTGAAACATGCTGAAAACATAGAGGAGCACTTAGTAAATTTAGTTGGCTTGAAATGTGCTACTGCGTGTTACTATGAGAATGCTGTTCAGAGTCTCTTGCTGCCACACGCGTCTTCTGGAAAACAATTTCCTTTTTGGAAATGCAAATCAGGCACTATGGTTTGATGCCATAAAAGGACTGGGAAGTTTGAGTCCTTTGATACAGAAATGTTAGTCACAGGAAAGGTAATTGAGTGCTGTGCTACAACATTCATTACTGCAGAAATTTAATGTGTGATTCTGCCTTGGAAAACTGAAATCCAGACAAGATGGGCAGTCCTTGTCCCTTTTCCTGTCCCTATGCTAAAAGATCTTGCTAAATTTCCTTCTTTACAGACATTCCCAAGAAAAAGATGAAGTTGTCAGCTTCAGTAAGTACAACAATGCTCCTCCTCTTCAAACCTCAGTGGCATGAAATTTTCAGCTTTTTTTCATTTTTAAGATATAAAAAATTATTTCTCCTGGTGGATTGTCCATATGGAGAGATTTAAAGAAATATATGAGGCACATTCATAGCAAAGAACAAGCGAATGTTCCCACTCTCTCAATTACTTTTGATTAAAAAAAAAGGTATTTTGAGTAAATCTCATCATTTTAGGGCTGTCTCAATGCTTCAGAGCCTTGAGCTGGCAGTGGCACAGAGGTGGGGGGTGTGTCGTGGAACAGTATGGGAGGTGAAGTCCTGTGATCATTTCCATCCAGCTCCAAAAAGGAGGCTAAAAAAACCCTCTTTGAAGGAACATTTTGGTTAATGTCATATTTCCTGATATTCCCGGATCACATGTGCAGTAGAGTCACGAGATTGTTCAAAAATCTAAAAATAGAGCTCAAAATACTCAAAATAGGATTTCAGTGGTATAAATAACAATTTAAATCAGGGTGCAGAAATAGCTCGTGCTCAGCTCCTTGTCTCTGTGCCGAGCCCGATGGTGGCGGGGCAGTGGTGGCAGAAGGGCTCCAGCCCACGCTGTCACTCCTTGAGCTGTGCTGCTCCTCTGGGCTCCCCCATCTCGCTCCAGATCCCAAGCTCACCATGGTACCCGTGGCCATGGCTATGGCTGGACTTCATAGAATCATTGAATGGTTTGGGTTGGAAGGGATCTGAAAGATTATCTCATTAGAGCACCCTGCTGTGGGCAGGGAAACCTTCCACTATTCCAGGTTGCTCCAAGTGCCGTCCAACCTGGCCTTGGACACTGCCAGGGATGGGGCAACCACAGCTTCTCTGGTAGCCTGTGCTAGGGCATCGCCATCCTCACAGTAAAGATTTTTTTCCTAATATCGAGTTTAAACCCATTCTCCTTCAGTTAGAGTCATCTCCCCTTGTCCTGTCACTCCAGGCTCTTGTAAATAGTCCCTCTCCATCTCTTCTGTAGGTTCCCTACAGGTTCTGGAAGGCTGCAGTTAGGTCACCCTGAAGCTTCTCTTCTCCAGGATGAACATTCCCAATTCTCTTAGCCTTTCCTCATAGCAGAGGTGCTCCATCCCTCTAACCCTCTCTGTGGATTCCTCTAGACTCACTCCAAGACCTCCAAGTCCTTCCTGTGTTGGTGACACCAGAGCTGAAGGCAGCATTGCCAGGACTCACCAGGGTGGAGTAGAGGGGCAGAGTGACCTCCCTAACTGTTTGGTCAATATAAATAGTAATATTTTACTGAGCAGACATATTAAGTTTTTGGCCTTGGCTTGCTGATGTCATTTCAAAAAAGTAGTTGGAAGTGGCCCATGAGAAGTTAAAAGTGCATTTATTCTGAGAAAAAAAGAAAAGGGAAATTAAAAAGAAAGCTGTATTTTTTATAGTAATGACTTAAAATGTCAGATGGGCTTTGCTATTGAACCCTCAGTATGTTTTTATTAAGGGGACTACTCGTTCTCCCTGACCCCCACAAGAAACCCACCCCAAACCCACATTTATGTTGTTAATAGCCTAACTGCCTCAGTCCTAAGATGTGACTCTGTGCTGTGGTTGACAGTGCTGGGGAAATAGCTGGCTAAGTGATTCTTGGATTTTAAACCACAAAATGCTGGTCATGAGTCCAATATTCACTTTTCAACTTTGGGAGGAACAGGACTTTGACTTCAGAAAAGGCCCAGTGCCTGTACTCAATATCCTCATGGATACCTTTTTCTTTAAAAAACATATCTATGAGGAATAGCCCATAAGACATAAAGAAAATAAAAGTCATAGACTATGGGCTAGTAGTGAAGGCATGGTAACAATAAAAAATGACAAGGTAAAAATGAGAACTTAGAAACCAGATTTCACCCAGAAACTGAACTGCAGATATTTTCACTGCTCTTATTGGCTTTCTGAAAGCCACTTGTTGCTAACAGAGTTTTATTTCCATATATTTAAGTCGAGATCAGATACTATGCCAGTAGCAAAAATTTGCTTTAATTACAAGATGAAAATAATTTTTAGTGGAAATTGAAGTCATTTAGGTCTCAATCCTAAAGCAAAGAGTTTTATGCTTGTGTTTAATTAGTGTTAATGTCTCTAAGTAGTCCCATGATGAATCCTATTGATGAAAATGGTGCTGCTCAGCTTGGGTACAGCTAAACACATAAATATGTCTTTGCAGGGTTAAGGCTTGGTTTGCAATTGCACAGATTGATTTTTCACTTGAGGTCTTAAAAAGGAAAGCTTGAATTTTGTGTTAGAAATACATTTTGATTTCACTGTTCTATTGCCCTGGTCACTAAGATAAAGGCTGGACATAGCAACCTGTTGATTCAAGTACTAAGCTACACACAGTCCTTGCTCTCTACCCTAAGAAAAGGTTTAAAATCCTTATCATTCCACTGGTCTGACTTCCACCCTCTCCTAGCCTGCCATTCCCACTAACAAAAGTATTTCCACTACCCCTCAGAGAAAAGCAAGGCCAGAGCAAATTATTCAGAGTAGCCACCTGCTCCTACAGTGTAGATCACGTAATCAAAGAACAAGAGCACTACAGTGATGGAACACTCATTTTGGATAGCAAATAATTTATCAAATATTGAGAGGAACAGTGTTCTCAGTGTTTGGAGAAAGAGTGATCCCTGCTTATCAGTTGGTTAACCATGAAAAGGTCAAATATTCTGAATCTTTGATCACACACTGCATTTGTTGTAACCCAATACTCCTCCCAAATTAAAAAACCAACGAGGCCAGAAGATGTTTGTCCCATTAGCAATTTGTAAGTGAAAGTCTGCAAATAATTAGATTTCTAGGATACAGTAAACTGATAAACATTTTAAATTATTAAAGATATTAATAAGGAGCACTGAGGAGTTATTTTTCCAACTAAGAAATGATTTTCTGATGAAAGGGTGAAAAATTATTCTGTGTCAGTAAAAACTTGTATGTGCTGCTGATGAAAAGCCCATGAAATTAAGTAAAGTTCCAACTGATAAAATTTTATTGTCTTGGAAGAATATATACTTGAGAAACACCTGTGCACACCCATTCTCATAATCTCTCTCAACATTTTGAATTTCTATTACAATTTTTCTTAAAATTCAGACTATCAAAGTGACTCCTTTCACTAGGACAACTGAGATTGCACACACAAGGCTGAGAAGCTTGGGTGGGGATGTTTGTCCGTGGGTATTTCATCATGAGTTATGCCAGACTAAAAATAGAGCTTTTCCTCTGCCTGGTATTCTATCTGCCTTTGCTCAGTTATGAACATAAAGAGAGATATTAACTTGCTTACGTTAAAAAATATATATTATATTCTTGTTCTGCTACATGATGAAGGCTGGAAAAAAGCTTTATTTTATTTATTTTCCTCTCAGCATCTTCCCAGTGCTATTTTACCATCAACCACTAATGTTGATTATTTTTAACTACTTGCTTCTCTCTCTCCTTTCCACCAACAGCACCACATCACCCAAATCTATAGCAGTTCTTCAGAGTAAACCCTTTCAAATATGAACACCATTGCTTCACTGAGACCCTCCTCATGGACCTGCCTCAAATCTCCTCTGTGGTCAGGAAAATGTTTTTCTTTACAAAGCTGCAGTCCTACCACTGAACTTGTTGCCAAAATCTGAAGGCTTCCTTGTTCTTTCATGGGATTTTACTGACCCAATGCAGTGTGGGATGGTGCTGGAGAAGAAATGTGGATGTGCTGCAGAAACTGTTGTAGCTGAAAGAACGAGAAGCAGCTGAAGCAATGGATGATGTCTTCATCAATGGAAAGGAAAACATTACTGGAATTAAATGCATATCTGCCAATGATGGCAGACATAGTGCAAAATTATAAATATATGTAACATATGATTATAAATACTATAAAAATTATAAATATTGACAAGAGAGACCATGTCCTGCCTTGGCTGGCAGGTGAAGTCACAGAGACAAGAGTCATATCATCAACTTTGGGTAAGATAAGACCCTGGCTGAATGGAAGAGGTGATACTTCAGTGCTGAAAACAGATAACCTTTCTTACCATCTCTGGTTGTTTGAAAAGCAGATTTTTTTTTTTCAGGTAGGTAGCTGACTATATCTGAAGTGTGATGTCATCTGTTATACTTTTGTTTCCTTTGTAGTTGTTAGAATAATGTGATATATTGTAAGCACAATGCATGTTAAATCTGCGCTTCAGTCTCTATTGGCTTATTTTAAAATTCTGAGTTAAGTTGAAGAGATCTGTGCTTTTCTTCTAAGTCTCCAACCAAGATTTCAAACCAAATTCAAGGTTTCCAACCAAACTTTAAGACTTGGTTCTTGCATTTCAGGTATTAACCAGTGTTCTACAGGCAGTATAGAATAAGTTGCCTGAAAATTTTTTGCCATAGCTGCTGGTTTTCCATGGTTTCTACTACCATAAAAAAACCCCCCATAGAATATATCTTTTTTTGTTGTTTTCAGTTCCTTGAAGTATTACAAA
The DNA here is from genome assembly GCF_965178545.1 of Coloeus monedula. Classification (NCBI taxonomy): domain Eukaryota; kingdom Metazoa; phylum Chordata; class Aves; order Passeriformes; family Corvidae; genus Coloeus; species Coloeus monedula. Next base: position 37,347,713 of record NC_138787.1, read on the forward strand.
GAGTATTCTTTTCATCTGATTTAGAGGGGCACTGAAGAGACAAATATCTTGAGTCTTGCTGGATATTAGGATCCTTCTGTGTGCAAATAACCAGTCTGTCTTCAAAGGAAATTTCTTGAAGGCCTGTGAAAAGGCTTAATCTCTCTTGACCACTGTTCTCCTATCACATCCTACACGTCCTGTCCTACCTTTGCTGGCCTCAAGGTACTTGAAAGGGTTTTTTTTTTAAATCATTGCCTGACCAGTGTTAATTTGCTTGTACTTTTGTGCTAGAAGACTCCACCAAGGGCTGACTTTGATGCTTGGCAAGAGAAGGTGGAGGATTTAAAGATTCCCTGGCGAGATGGTTTCCTTATGAGTCGAGTGAAAATCAGGAATAATTCTGCAAGAAGTCTGGGCTGATTTAAGGGAAAATTTGGGGAGATGAGAAGTGACCACCTCTGGGATGCAGAGAGAGGAACAGAAGGGCAGTGAGATGCTTTGAGCAGGAGGGATAAAATGTGAAATAACAGGGTCAGAACCACTGTATCTCACAAGATTTTGTGTTTAACCAAGCGTATCAAAGGCTGTGTCTTCTCCAGCACAGTGTGTGCCCCTTCCTTCCCTCTCTTGGTGTTTAGCCTTTCCCTGTGATGGCAAATACCCTGCTCCAGCCTTTCACACACAGCATGGCACCAAACCGGTGGCTGCTCCTTGCCCTGTGACTCCCAGCCCCTCCTGGCTTTAGCACAGCGAGTTCCCTCTGATCTCAATGTCTTCAGCTGCTGTCGCCCACATAGGGGACCCTCGTGTTTGGCAGCCACTGCTGGATCAGGCCCATGGAACTGCTACCATGGCTCATCTCCTCCAGATTAGCTCCAGGTTAGCAGTCCGAGGAGGGAGTCAAAGGTCTTTGATCCCGATGGAGGAGCAGTGCATGTGATACATGCATTGGCAGCTGGAAGGCAGAGGGACCAGGAGAGGTTTCATCAGGAAAGGAGTTGAGCAGTAGAGAAGGAAATTGTTGCTCTGCTTGTTCTGAGAGAAAAACACTCTCCAAAAGGCAAAAAAAAAAAAAAAAAAGTTCTGCAGTTGATTTATATTTCTATTATGGGCTTATCCTGTTAGCTTGTTCTTAGAGAAGAGCTGTTCCCTGAGGTACAATTTATCCTTTTTAGAAACTCTCCTCCCCCAAGAAACTTGCAACAGTGGAAAGAACAAAAGTTGAGATGGTGTTTGAAGGAAGAATCTAAGAAAAGTGGTTGAGCAGCTGGATTCAAGGTTTCATGCAAAGGAAAACTCTTCTGGGTGAAGGCACCCAGTGTAAATAGTTGAGAAGCACTCAAAGAAAAGGACTTCATGAGAGTTGTAATGGCAATTTTAGAGGTTTCCCCAATAACAGCATTTCCCCCAAATGCTGTTAAGGTGGTGTCTTGAGAGCTGCAAAAAGAAAATTAGGGATAATTCTCAACTAGTCAGGAACTTCTGGTTTGTTTTTCCTCCATGGAATTCATGGGGAAGACAAAGGATGTAAATGTAGCAGGAGACTGGATGGGTGAAAGAATTATGAAAGATAAAATAGAGTGAAGATCTTACAGAATACAGGAGAGCTTTGCATCCATGAAGACACAGCTGCTGAGTCAGGCCCGTGGCTACGTGCATGCTCAAGAAATACCCATGTGCTGATAGAAAACAGATTTAAAAGGTAATCGTGAAATTGCTTTAGAGTTCTGGATGTGTTTGGAAGTTTGTGACTGGTTGTCAGTGATGTCATAACCATATTTATTATAGCTCATAAATGGATGGGTCTGACTGTTTTCCTTATTTTAATGTATAAATTGCAGTTTATAATGGCAATAAAACACTCCAGGCTGTGCATTTCAGGGTGATTATTGCATTTCTCAGGTGGTTAAAGTTACTCTAACTGCCTTTTAGCTCAGATTTCAATAGTATTTGCCCAGTGTTCAGGCCATTTTTACTTGTATTTTTATGTGCAAACCCCAAATTAAAGTGTTTTATTGCTTTTTAATTAAAATGTTGAAATATAAAGAAGGGAATGGTCACAGGCAGATAGAGAGTCACAGTAGTAGGTGTTTTGATGTAAGAGGGAGGGAGTGTGTGAGTAGGGGAGATGGGGAGAGGAGAGGCTGCAGAGCCTGTCACTGCATTTGGGTATTTCACAGGTACCCACTCCTGGTTCCAGTAAACACAAGGCTGAATGGAAACATTTGTGAGCCAAAGGCATTGGTGTCTGCCTCGTAAAATCTCAAACTGAGAAATGAGGGATTAAATGGCTGTGAACCCTTAATTAAGTGCTCAGCACCAACATGCCCTCCTGCTGGAAGCTGAGAAGCGCTGTGATAGTCTGCACACAGGAGCTTGTGGGGAGCTCCAGCTCATGGTGTTCCTGATTTTCAAGGTGGGGAAAAGTCCTGCACTCTCCCTCTTTGAGACACCACCTCATGCGTGGCCAATCGTACAGGGCAGACTCCAAAACCAGTGGCAGTGGTGGGTTTTTAGTGGAATGTAGTTATTCTGGAAGAAGGAATTTCCTGGATATTGAGTGAATTAATTCACTGGTTTGGGCCATGTGTAGGGTGAAAGATCTGCTCTTGAAGTCCTTTCGGGTGATGTCATGTCTAAGTGTCTGCAAAGCACCAAAGTCCTTGTGTCACGTGTGTTTGTGGAGTGGTGGCCTCTGTGTGAAGGGAAGGACGACCCGTCGGGAGACTGGGACGGGGCTGCTCCTTGTGATGGGGGTGGTGGGTCCACAGCCATGCCATTCCTCCACGCCCTTCTTGACACAACCTTGCTCCTCCTCTAACACTGAGTCCTGGACCAAGGCACCAGTGTAAAACTGGCAGTGCAGGGCTGGTCTTGATGATCTACGAGGTCTCTTCTGTCCAAGTGATTCTGTGGGATGCTCTCTTGCTGGAAGCCAGTGAGGCCCCTTCCTACCTTGGTCCTGCCAGCTTCTCAGAGAGTGTTGAAGATGCGTGGCGCAGCAGGGCACAGCATCAACAGGGCTCCTGCTCCTCTGTAAGGCTCCAAATCTGACAAAAATGATGGCTGTGTCTCAGGTTTGTAGATGCTTCAATTCTAAAACTGTCCTTCTTGAGGCAGGGCTATTGCAACACTTTGGATGTGTTGGTTTTTGCAGTCCATGACTGGTGTGAGGGGTTGGATATTTGTACACAGAATTACAGAATCATGTAGGCTGGAAAAGGTCTCCAAGGCCATCGAGTCCAGCCGATGCCCAATCCCCACCTTGTCACCCAGAGGAGAGCACTGAGTGCCACATCCAGTCATTCCTCGGACACCTCCAGGGATGGGCACTCCACCATTCCATGCCCCTTCCAATGCTTGAATGCTACACACAATCCAAGGTCTTTAACTGGGATCATCTCTTCTGGTGCATCCTTAAGGAATGAGTGTCAGAGGGCTCTAGTTTGTATCGTATTTGTACAATTTTAAATAAATTACAAAATAAAATCATGGCTATTCACCTGGGTAAGGGCATGAGTATTATAAATTTAAATTAGGGACTGAGCCTTTCATTAAGGAGAAAAAGAAACCCTCCATTCAAACAAACCAAAACCCAACTGGTCTTGCTGCCTAATTTTACACAAAAAATGTATATAAAATCATTTTTTCAAGGCAGTTTCCCCCCCCACCACCCCTTGTTTCCCCCATCTTTATTTCTATTTCTCCTGTGCAAAATATCCCTCTTGCATACCTCCCCTTTCTTCCCATGCAAGAATGGAAGAAATGCTTAATGGGAACCAAAGCACATTAGGAATATTAAGGAAAAATTACAGTATATACACTATGAAATGAAATGCATCTTTTGTGAATAAATCCCCCCAGAAATCTTATATTTCCAGGCATCCACTCACATACCTTCATGTAACAACTCATACATTCGTAAAACATTCATTGAAAGCAGCTCTGCAGTTTTATAGAAAACAACATGCCAGGGATGCAAGAATCTTGCCAGTTCTGTGAAAAATGACACCAATTAAAGCTTAAATTGCTTGTTTTCTCATAAGGTACATATTTTCATAACTTTGAAATCAAATAATTGCTGCTTTTATATTAAATACAATAAAACAAAAAGGATGCTAGTTTAGAGGAACTGCTACAAGCATTTTAATATAATTTTCCCACCATTTAAAGTCACAAAATATGGAAAACAAGTCAACTATGCAAAGTTCCAAGGAGATAGAGAAACTCCTTCAGATTATTACATCATTTGTCTTTTGTGTCAGGAAATGTGTATGTGATTTCATTGTTTGATTAAATGCCAAAAAAAAAGGCATATTGCACTTATCTAACTGATTACAGATTTTATTCATCTGAAAAAGTATTTGTTCGTACTTTGACATTAGAAGGCAATATTTTTTTTAATGCTTCAAACAAGCGTTTTCAAAAAATTATAATCCTAACTTCCCAGGCTTGCTTTTTATTTTGTATTAACAATGCACTGTACCAAAATTTCCCATACTGGAACACAGTCCCTAGTGGTTTTCAAGCTATAAACTGAGTAAACAGTCCCTTTCTTATTGAGTGTCTGTGTGAATGCATGTTGTTTCTGGAATACATCATATTCATTTGCAGAAACCCTGTGTATGGATCTTTAACACTTTTTTTCCCCCCTCTTTTTTTCCGAGGTACCTAAAATAATGGCTTTTTTAAGACAGTAATATAGTCGTGTGACTTGTGGGGAAAAGCACACTGTGGCTCACAATCTGAATTAAACGTGTGTCATTGGGGGTAAGTTTCATTTAAAATACCTATTTCTGCTAATTATTCAAAATGCTAATGCTGTGCTGCTGTACTATCTCTGAATTGTGCTAGCGTGTTTCTGGCAATGCTGTGCTAAGAATGTAAGAAAATCAACTAAAAATATTTCCATGTTGAGTTCCTTGTTTTTTTAGTAAGAGCATAGAAAGGTGGCACTTATCAGTGACATTTTTTGGACTCTCACCATATCAGGGTTGACAAACTAAGCTTTACATAATGAAGAAACCTTAAAAAAAAACTCAACAGAAATAATTTGAGGAGAAACACGAAGCTTCATCTGGGGACTTCAAGGTCAGTTACCATTGGCCTGGCCTCCATTAACCCCCACAGGAAATCTTCCAGAATCCTTATTTTATCTTGAGTGGGTGTTCCCAAACTATCAGTCTTTTTCTTTTTTTTTTTTTTTCTCCACCAAAATAGAGACACAGTTTCCTTTAAAAGACATGAATTTCATCTGGTAGAACATTTTAACAATGTTTACATGCCACGGAGAAATTTGCAGGGAGAATGGTGATAATTTAAATTGCTCTATTAACAAAACTCTGCCTAAATTTGGAAGAAGGAAAAAGATTTGAAAACTTGGTAAGCGATTAATAGTAAGATATTAAAAGACAGCTAAGCGTTCTCAGTCACTGGGGAAAATAAACTGGGATGGTATAATGAGATCCCTACAGTCTTGTGATCAATCCAAAGTAGCAAGAATGTAATACCAACGGGTTAACTAATTATATGTATATATTTAAAAAGTCTCTCAGTAGTCTGAATCATGTCCAAAGTGAATGCTGAGGATTACATGATCTATTATTAACCCATTAGTATTGCGCTTTCGGTGTTCTTGGGCAATGAAAAGCTCCAACAGGAATAAACTGTCTGAAATATGTGTCTTTTTAATAAAGTGGGTAATTTTTTTGGTGGGGAGGGAGAGCGTATCTTATTTATAGTGTCATTTTAAACTCAAGTTACAACGTCTTAGATTTAAGAGACAGTCCAGCAATGCAGGCAAGGGTGTCTCCTGCAAGGAGACAGAGATTAATGCCATGTGTACTGATGATTCTCCACCACAATTTAGGATTCTGGTGGCGCCATGACGCCCGTTTTTTATGGTGGTTTGCCAAGAGAAAATTACTTAAACCAATTGTGAATGCATTCCTGTTATACTTTTACACAACCACATTTCTGTACATAAATAGCATAATGAGTATTTTTTAAATGATCTCTCATTCCAGATTCACCTACTTTGCATAAAATGTCAAGCGCAGGAAGGAGGGGAGTTGAGGTTTCGTTTGTGTTTTTCTTCTTTTTTTATTTTTTCTTTTTCCTAACTGAGAAAGGTTTTCACATGGGAATATACTTTTTTCCCCCCCTCCTTCTTTCTCCATGACAACTGACCACAATTGAAGTAGATTCTTCTTAACATACTGTAATGTGAGAATTTTCTTCAGCTGGAGGGTGTTTTATTCCCTAAATTGAAAGCTGTTCTACTTCACTGCATAAAATGTGAACATGAATGTTAGGATCAGTACCTTTGTCAGGTAAGAACTGGTACAAGGACAGATTTGAAGGCACTCAAAACCAGAGGGTTTTAAGACTTTACAGATCTGAGGTTGAGAAGAGTTTGTAAGCTGAAATGTTCTAAGCCCAACATGATATCCTGCTATTAAGGAGAGTGTACATCAAGCAAGCAGAATATTTTAAAGTTTTTTGGCTAACTTCACAATTGTTTTTATCAATTTACTTGTTTCAAAATTTTGCAAAGAAAGCATTTATTCCTTTTTGCGCCAGTCTATGTAGAAGGGTTTGTGGAGCTGTCTCTTTTATGGTGTTATTTTTGTGAGCCTGCTGTAGGTCAATAAAGCAAGATTTATTAGTGGCTTTTAGAAATGCTGGTATTCTAATCATTGCTATATTTTTAGGAGTGAGTCTCTTTGTTTCCTGGGCCACTTAATCTGTCTCCACAAGTTTGATTCTCAGCTGTGTTCCTGTTTGAAAGCAATTCTCAGGTGTTCATGCTGGGTGAAGGAGCTCGCAGAGCTGCTCTGTCCCTCTGAGGATTTTGAGAACACAAAATGAAATGAAGTATCTAGCATGATATTTAATGGGAGGAGGGCTGTGTGTGAGGATGATGGGCTTGGAGGCCGCCTCTGCTTCTGGTTTTGCTGTGCTCTGAAAGATTTGTAATTCTTTTAAAGTCAGTGGCTTCCTACTGTGACTGCGAGAACTATGGTAATCAAGCCTGAAGCATTTGAATGACAGTGTTGTCATGTTTTAATATTAATCTGACTGGAACAGATAGAGATATAATGCTGTAACTGGGAGAGAATTATGTGTGCCTATAAATAAGGTCTTTGTCCAAGGCCAAACGAGCACTCTCCCTTCATCCTTAGGCATGGAAAGTTCTTCTTGGTCTGACAAAAGGCATGGAAGGGTCTGATGAAAAAAATCTTTAATCAGAGTTGTAGTTTTCATGAAGAAATATGTCAATGTGTGTGCTGAGGAGAGGGTTTTGCTTGCTTTCTTGCAGCCATTGCAACAAATAACAGGGAGCTCACACAAAACACAGCAAAGCAGCTGATCTAACCATATTCCCATTTTTTATGGTGCTCGTGGCAGAGAGGTGTTTACTGAGCAGACCTCTACAGAAAGAAAGGTGGTCTCCAGTACATCTCTATGTGTTCTTAAACATAATATTTTAGTTTGGAAATTAGAGATTGATTTGAAATTATAGCACTTGAAAAATAATTTCCTCTTGATGTGCAATTAAGTTCAGTGTTTACATGTAACTTCAGTGTCAGAATAACAGAGATTTTTACTGCTCTGTGTAGTTCCTTGCAGTTAATACATCCAGTTGTATCAATATTGGCTGCTACACTGGTGCAAATACATGGGGTGGTCTTGGTAGCACACCTTCTCTGAAAATTGGAGAAATATTCCAGGGAAAGCAAACAAGGGCTAGGAGATTAAACAGTTTGGTAGTCAGGGAAGAAGAAGAGGTTTTCTGGCAGTTAAGGGATAATTACAGTCACTGGAAATTAAGAAGGTCTAGCAGTGTGGAAGGAGAGAGAGAGGACTTTGGAAAAGAGATGGGAGGGCCAAGTACACAGGACAGAGAGGTCAAGAGGAAGATTGGCAGGACAGCAAAAGAGTTTGCCTCCAGAGAGAAGCAGAAAGGGATAACTTCCTAAAATAGAAAGTCTAAAGAGTATCATCAAAGGATTCAGCTGTGGGAAACCTGTCCAGCTAAAGAGGCAGCAAGTCTCAGATGTTTATTATTTTTTGGAATGCTGCAAGATGTAAAGCAGTCAATTTCAATTAAAATAAAAACATGTTTAGATTCAGAATAACAAATTTGTCTTTCAAATATTCTTCAGAAAACTTCTGCTGCAGTTCAAAAAGCCCCAGGTTAGAACCCCAAGTTATCTCAGGGTCTTCACATGTCAGAAACTGCACAGTTGAATAATGGGGGTAGGGGATTGGTTTGCAGAAATAGGGAGCCTTGTAATAAGGAAAAGTTATAATTTAAATTATCAAGTATAAAGTGTAGCCCAGTGTGGCTCTTGTCATTGGATGACATTTTCAGACTTATACATTTTTTTTAACTGCTTAAGTACCTTTATGATCACCTGTCATACACATGTCGCTACTTATATCAGCTTGAAAAGTTGGGGTTTGCTGTTAGAATTTTGCAGCAACAAGTAATATCTGGTACTTTCTTCAAGTGTGTGAGATAATACAGTGTACATCAACTGCTGCTGCTGGAGAAACATTGATTTGTGATGTAGCTGTGTTTGATAGCTTAATTATTCATTGCTTTGTTACTTCTTGCTTTTATAAAATTGGTTTCTGTCAGGTTTGAAGTATTTCAGCTCAAGACCCAAACATGGATCATACTTGCAAAGTCAGCTGTACAAAAGTCTTCACTTAATGAACATGTTTGCTTTACTTTTTTGCTTCTATAAATAATGTATAATGTAAATTTCCAAGGTCTAGGGTCCTTTTCCCAGAGGGGAGGTAGTTCGGGTGCAGGAACTGAGAAAGTTAAATCATTGCTGTTCTGCTGAGGGCTCTGCAGCTTTATATGAGATGTTCTCTAGACCACCTTACTCAAGGAAACTTCCATTTTTGTCTGTCAAATGTGTGGAGAGGGCACATTTAAGGCAAAGGTTGGGTGTTTGTGGAAGCTATACCCATCTCTATCACAAAACATTTTACACAAGGCCTCTACCCTGTGCTCTGGTTTAAGGGAGAACTAAAAAATTGTACCTCTAATGCACAAATGTTTGTTGGACACTTGTCACATTGTCAGGGTAGCCCCATAAAAACTTGATGCTATGGTTTTTATCAATTTTTTACCCAGAATAAAGAGGAAAAAGTTACCATTTTGTCAAAATACACATTTAAGTCTTCAGCCTTTTGATGAGAGTTGTGACATTTCAACACTGGTATGTAGGAAGGAAAAGAAATTCAAAATGCCCTTGTAAGGAAGCATCTGTTTAAGAATGATGCCTGGCTATCCCAAAGTCAGCCCTGTGTACTGGACTGATTATAACAGGATTTCAGAGGAAGAGAGGCAAAATATTTGGGTGAATTTGCATGAATTTACCAGAAGCAAATGTTAATAGTGGAGACTGATGTGTGTCTGAGTTTCTGAGAGCTGTATGAGAGCTGTGTTGTGGAACAAGAATCCTAGAACAACGATACCAGGTTGCTTTCAGTGGGACCAAAGCCCACATATGTTTAATTTATTTACACTAACTGCTGGTTAGCCATGAAGTTTTGCACACCATCTTCCTGCCAGTCCAGTACAGGTGTTAAACATAAGCATTGGTTATTTCTTGTTTGAGCAGCAGGGCTTTCAGGGAGGGCTCTGGGAAAGGAACAGCCAAGCCTCACTGTCGTGTTCAGCTGACACAGCTGTTTATTGTACAGCCTCTCCTCCCTGCTTGGACTACTGCCATGGATGATTTAAGTGTGTTTGGAGTCCTGGTGGGTGCAGGAGCCTCGCTGGGCCATCTCTACTGGGACCAGTGACGGAAGAGGGCATCAGTCGTGCTCTCTGGTTGGCAAACCCATGTGATGCCAAGAGTACGGAAATTAAAATCTAATGCTCTTCAAATGGGCAGCCTGACACATAATGGAGATGGGGCAGCGAGCCTGGGTATGTCAGGAACATCATTTTAACCCAACAAGACACATGTAACCAGGCATGACATGCTGGCGTGCTGACACAAGGACGGGTGCATCTGAAACAAAGGCAATTTGCTGAAAATCAGCTTCCCCTCACCCTAAACAAACTTCAGTTTGCAGGATTTCACGATTAACAGGCTTTCTAGAACATTTACAACTTTCTGGAGAGCAGGCCTTTTTCCTTTTGTAAGAAAAAAGTTAAATGGAACACACACATTGCCTTTGAAATGTAGCCATAGGAAGGTCATATATTAAGGTGTTACATATTAAAATATTGATTTTTTAGAATATAAACCCCTTGCTTACAATAAATACAATGCAAGTCATAACCTTTATTATAAAAATATTTCAGTGTTCCACAGTAAAGGGTCATTAACATTGCTATACTGTAGAATTTGATCATTACTGGAGGATACTATGTTTTGTTTTTAATCAGGCAGTGATTTATACAGAAACTTATTAAGAACCAAGCTATGGCTCATTTCTGATCTCTGACATGCTTAAAAGATGTTGCAAATTAAGAGATTGATCCTGTAGATCCCTGAGCTGATAGGAAGAAATATCAATAAGCAAAGTGCTCGCTCTGTCACTGGCCTGTTCCTAGCACAGCAGTAGATGTGCAGCAGGTGCTGGGGGAAACTGAGATGGTGAAGCTGTCCTGATCCCAGCATTCCAAACTCCCTGCACTTTGGGGGAAGCCAAGCACATGATTCTTTCTTTTATTTTTATTCTGGATGCACGGTTGAGAGTTGTTGTTTGCTTTGAAGTGGAGAAAGCCTCACCCGTAAGAATGCATTGGGATGTTCTCACTTGAGGTGTTATCCTTGCATCTTCTTGTACTCAACGTGTGTGGCCAGACATTGCGAAGGGGCACCTGGGGAATGGAGAACTTTGGAAGAGCTGATGGTGAGCAAAGGTGGTCAGGGGCATGGCTATGAAGCTGAGATATAGTAGGGAGATGTTGTCCATCACACACAGATTCTTCAGCTCCTTGTAGTGAGGACAGGAGCTCATGGGGCTCTTTAGTGGAGAAAATGGACTTTGATTGGGTTCTTCCAGCTCAAGATAGTCTGTGACTCTGGATGTTGAAAATTCAGCCACACAGTGACAAGGGGCGTTCACACTAACATCTTTATGTGATAAGTTATTGTGCCTTTAATTACTTAACTTAAATTTTTCAGGTTGCTTTGCATCAGTTTGATGGAGTAGTTCATCCAGAAGGTTTGTGCTTGGGGTGGTCTTGGCTCCTACCAGCATCAGCAGTGCTCACAGATCCACTCTCAGTGATAAGTAGTAGTGTTCCCTACCCATATAACACAGACCACCTGCCTGGAACCTGGATCTGCCTGCAGTGCTGAGGCCTTTGGGGTGGCAATAGCAGAGCCAAGGGTGCTGAAGGGACAGAAGTGCCACATGGCAACTAAAATAACTGCTGGAAATGGAGAGTTCCTAGCAGAAAAAAACTTGCCCTCATATAAGTCCTTCATGTGTGGAAATCTGTGAACAGTGTGATGTTGAATGTTACCCAAGAAAATTTCATAGAGGGGAGCAAAACATCCTGTGCCAGAATGATCCTTCTATGCATGTAGTACTTATTAATGTGGATGAGTTTGGTTTGAGGGATTTTTTAAAATATTTTTTTTAGGTAGTGCATGTTTTCCATTAGTTTAATTGGGAAAAGCCTGATAAAAGTGAATGTATGTTTCACGTGTGGAAGAACACGCTACAGCTTTTTTACTCACATGTGAAACCTGCTTATATGTCACTTTATATGGTTTTCTTTTTAAATTTTATTAGCTGAGTTTTAGTGATCTTTAAAGTAAAAGTGATAGCTACCAGGTGCATTATGGGGTAGATGACACAACTCTGCCAGCACACCTACGTGAATAATTCCCACATTTCCAGGCTCTGCTGTTTGTGCAGGACCAGGCAGATGTTTTGTGCTGTTGATACACAGAAGGCTCTCAGGCAGACATTACCAGTCTGATTTTGAGACCCTAAACCATATTTACTCCTCTAAAATAAAATAGAGTAATTAAAAAAAAAAAAGTTGTTCACTGATTTTACATTTTTGTTGACATCATTTTTCTCTAATATTTTTCTGTTCTAATGAGACTTTAAAAAATGAAGCAACATATCAAAGGCCCCTACTTCATTTACTTTCTGGCACAGCCATTTGAAGATTTCCCATGGCTACTCAAATAGAGGGAATTCCAGTTCGTCCCTTAAACACCAACAATAAATATATGAAATTTTGAGGATAGTGAGAGGCACAAATTGCACCCCATGAAGTCACTGCTGCCTGTACCTACATGAGCCAGTTACTGCTTAAAATTTTATACTTTTTTTTTTTTTAAAACACCTCAGCAGACTGAAGCAAAGACTTTTGCAACCTGAGTTTAAAGAAAAAAAAAAAAAAAGAAGAAAAAGAGAAAAATAAACCCAGAAAAAGCCTTATACTCTTTTTTCTTCAAGCCTTTGATCCTGACTCCCCAGTCGTGGGAACCAGGAGAAGTCATCTCCCGTGAACTGTGAGTAGGAAGCTGCGAGGAAATCAGCAGATGAGTTTGAACGTTAGGCCTTGTTTATGCTGGGGATTAAGTCATTTGTGGTCAGTACCCAGCGCAGCTGGGCTGCTGCAGGCTCCCAGCTCCCATCAGATGACATTCCTGGAGGGAAAATCGGGGGCATGTGTGGCGGAGGCATCTCACTCCCCGCTGGACCGGGCTGAATCCAGACCTGTTCCCGGTCCTCGTGTTTCCAGCATGTCAGATTGGAGCAGCGCTCCTGGCCCGAACGGAAAACTTCAGAGAATGAAAGGGCCCTGGAAGGGATTGATCAAAACCATAATTTTATGGGTGTAGCAATAAACAGCCAAGCCAAGCTTGAGCTGCAGAAAAGCTCAGTGGCTGCTACTCCATGTTTCTCAAGGTCCTGAAGGAAAAAACAATCAGCAGATAGGGAAGTGAAGAGGGAAAAACTCCAAAATTGCTGCAATGCTCTGTCTGTGGGACCATTTCAAATATCTGCCTGCATTTGGGAATGTCCTGGGTTGTGCTCTGAAAGTTTAAGACTTTTTCCAAAGGTGATTTTACTGTCAACCACAATTAGAGTAGATTTATTTTTTTCTGGCAGGCACATGGTTAACATCTTTCTGTGCTTCTAAATATAAACTCGCTTCCCAGTAGTATTATCCAGGTCTCGTTCTTCCTCCATTTCTCTTTCTTTTTTTCTGTTCCTCTCCCTCTTTCTCCCTCTGTCACTGTGGATTTGACAAGGCTCCAAGTTACAACTGGATGCTGTGAGGATGGATTGCTGTTGAGGTCTGTGCTGAGTTGCACCAACACTCTCTGTAAAGTTTTACTTTCGTGGAGTGCTATACAGTGACTTTTTATGTGTCTAAGAAATGGAAACATTTTGTCTCGTATAAAAAAAAAAAAAAAAGAAATATTTTTATACTGTGCTCCATTCACAGACCACATCAGAGGTATTCTAAGAATAGAATAGATCAAATATATTTTATGGAAATATAATGAGAAAAGGATGTGTTCCCAAAACTCACTCTGAACAAAGGAATGCAACATAGTCAGGAATACTTTAATGCGCCTAACAATTTTCTCATGTGAAAGGCTGAAGGAACAGTCTTGGTTTGAAGAAATCTTCCAATTCTCCCCAGGCACCCTGAACTTGAAATCAGAACTAGGAAAGCTATATATTACAAAAAAAGAAAATGTATGGAAAAAGTGACTGAGGGCATTAACCATAAAAGACGTTTTGAAAAGAAAAATAACATCAATATGAAGCATTTTGTCATGTTTCATTTCATTGATCATATATTTATTCTATGTGCTCTGGAGCGCTGAAGATTAGATGTAACTACATTTCAGGAGCCTCATATTAGACCTGTCATTTTCTTTGTGGTGAAAACTAAATAGCAAGAAAAAAATACAAAATAGATTGCAATTATTAGATTTGGGTTGGATTCCATTGGATTCTGCTTAAAAACTTCAAAAACTGGAGCCTGGAAAAAGAGACATTACATTAGCAGCTATTAAAGGCATTGCTTTTGTGACAGATAGAGAAGTAGGAGGTACACCTACAATGTAAAATAATGCATCTTTTCCACGGTAATGCAATATGTTCACCTTAAATAGGCTTGTAATTAAACCTGCCACTGTTGATTAGATCAACCATGTAGGAAAGATGCATTTGTATTAGTTCTAATTAAATCTGTTTTAAACAATTTGAAGCTACAGATTGGTTTTTCCACTCCTCAATAAAACAAACATATTTTGGATGCTGCACGTGGCTACCCAGTAGTAGATCACTGCCTAAAAGTCTTTTCTGTAGCTGGTCTCTGATCCTAGCTTTCTTCTGCCTCAGGTCTGAACTTCCTTTCTAGGCAAAACCCTCAATGATTTTAAACTGGGTTGTTACAGGACCATGGTGGATGGGATCAGGCTGGTGTAAGCGCAGTCAGAAATTTGTTTTAGTGTTGGTAAGAAAAAGTATGTATTACAACTCAGGTTTTTGAGTCTTAATGTGTTTTCCAATAAATATCAAGTTGGTTTAGAAGTTCATAGTGGAGAAAAGTGGGGTAGGGACATCCTGAGCTTGGGGAGCTCTGGCAGGTTCTGTCACATTCTTGCCACTTTCTCCAGTGGTGGGTGGCATTGCTCACACTTAGTATCTTTAAAGGTTGCTGGTAAAAAGCCCAATGAGATCCACTGTGTTCTCAGAACCCCCTGTTGGAGTCTGACACCCTGTTAAAGCCAAAAGTTACACTCCCCTTGGATTTTCTGGAGTGAGGATTTTAGCCCTAAGTGGAAAGTTTCAGGTATGTCAAGCCATGCAATCTGTAAACGCTAATGAAGTCCCACTGTAGAGGTAATTTATTTTGCACAGTTCAGGTCTCTGAGCAGGCTTTCAAAGGTGTAAGTCCAGGGGAATATTAGCAGCCTTTCTCTCAGCTCATCATCCCTCCCCTCAGTGCAGAGCAGGCTGTAGGTACACAGTGAAAATGAAGGGATTGGAGACCTTGGGCTCCTTTCTGGTGCTGAACCTGTTGGGCTCTTGTGCTTTCTCCTTGTCATGGTCCTGGTGGCTTTGTGTGGGTATGTGCCAAAACCCTTTCTCTGAGGCAGGGTGTGTCTGGAGTGAAGAGGTCCATGACTGGGACTGTCCCCAGGATGGGATGATGGCCAGAGATGCTGATTCACCTCTGGGCATGGAGTGGCTCTGCTCCTCTGGACTCCTCCTTTACTAGCAGTAGCCAAGTGGGTCAGGAATTGTGATTGTGGCTCTGTGAATGCCAAACTTTGTTTCTGAAACAACCCAAGTGCACTGAAAACCTTTAGGAACCAAGAGTGCCCTGTTTCGCATTGTAACACAACTGGGAAAAAAATAACTTGTGCTATGTTTTCATATTGATTTTCTTTCTCTTGGTGCAGCATTTTCAATTTAAATGGCAGCAGACTGAGGCACAGAATGGGAAGGAATGTTCTGAGCTCCACAGCTGGGAAAATAGCCTGGTTTTCTGATTTTGTGTCCGTGTTATCCAATTAAATTTTGTCGCTGTCTTGTGATTTCTTGTCCAGTGCAGTATTGCTTCCACAGAAAAGCTAATTATGGAATAAGATAAGTATGAAAGTGCCCATATTTAATTACTACTATATAGTATATTCAGGAAGAAGATTTTTTTCCCTAAAATTGTTTTAATTAACATGAAGGAAAAGTTTCTGCTGATTTTTATTGTCACAAGATAGAGAGAAAATTATTTCATGCTACCACTGAACAATACTTAACTTCCATCTTTCTATCTACAACAGAAAACCTGAAAATTAGTTTGTTAGATTTTATTGCTTCTTTTTATCTCATAAGAGTTTTCTTCAACTACCATTAAATAATGACATAATTTTTAGAATATCAGTTATCAGATGGTAAAAGTTTAATTTTTGTTTTTAAGTTGTGTGTTTTGTCCTTTTTACATTTCTTAGCTGAGGGAGAAATCTTATACCTTCCAGAAACCTGATATTTTGGACCAGATCCCTGTCTGAACAGGTTGTGTGCTGCCCTTTTCAAAATCAAGCTATCAGAGGATGCCCTTCAGCAGAAGTGTTAAGAGGACTTGGTGAGCTTAACATGTTTCGCCTGCTTAATTTAATTTGGAAAAATTCAACCAGAAAATGAAGTTATTAACAGGTTGGTACATTCAGAGATAAGATGATGTCACAGGAAAGCAGTCAAGTGGGCAGCTTGTCAAAATATAAAATATGTATCTGTCAGAATCAAATGATAGATAAGCTGTGGCTGGGTGTAGGATGCAGTGAAAATAGTGTGCTAAAAATTGAAGCTGAATCCCACCAGTCTGGAGCACAAGCTTTTAGTAACTATTGTGGTGAGCAGAAATACAACAATTCCGGGGACACGAACTGTGCTGCTTAAACGTGGTGTGTGCAGCTTCTGGCCAGTAGCCAGAAGCACGTTCATCAGCACGAGACCTCCAAGGGACAGCAGAAAGTGTGGCTGTTCCAACAGATGGGGACTGAATCCAGCTATGGGGTCCCCAATGTGAGAGGATGCGGAGCTCCTGGAGAGAGTCCAGAGGACACCGTGGAGCTGCTCCAAGGCTGGAGCCCCTCTGCTCTGGAGCCAGGCTGGGAGAGCTGGGCGTGCTCACCTGGAGAAGGGAAGGAGCCAGGGAGAGCTCAGAGCCCCTTGCAGGGCCTGAGGGGGCTCCAGGAGAGCTGGAGAGGGACTGGGGACAAGGCCTGGAGGGACAGGACACAGGGAATGGCTATACACTGACAGAGAGCAGGTTTAGATTAGAGAGTAGGAAGAAATTCTTCCCTGTAAGGGTGGTGAAGCCCTGGCACTGGCTGCCCAGAGAAGCTGTGGCTGCTCCACCCCTGGAAGTATCCAAGGCCAGGTTCAACAGGCCTTGGAGCAACCTGGGAGAGTGGAAGGTGACCCTTCCCATGGCAGGGTGCTCTAACGAGATAATCTTTCAAGTCACTTCCACCCCAAACCATTCTGTGATCCTATAACTGAAGCTGGGACACCCCATTAGCTCAGATATGCCAAAATGATCATTAGTAAATATTTTCCTGGATAGCTTGGAAACTTTTGAGGCCTTAAAACATGAAAATAATCTGTCTGGCCAATGTAATGAGCATTTCTGTGTTGGAGAGGTCAGATTAAAGAGAGGAGCCTCCAGTGTATTCTCCAGGAACATGTACATGTCATGTTCTATCACAGGGCCCTTGCCTGCCTTCTGCCTTGTCATCTCAAATAGCTGGAACCAGGAGTTTAAAGTTAATGAACTTGGGAATTTTAAATGGCAATATATGAGTAAAACAGAATAGGCCACTTAGCTAGGAATGCAGTCGAACTCCCAAATATTGTGATGGCAAAATGAAAGAAATACCATTTTAATAAAAGTCAGTATTGTGTTATCACTGAATTAGGGAAAATGATCCCGTTTGTGTGGAACTTCATCCACTGCAAGTTGTAAAACTGAGCTTAAAGGCTGTAGACTCTTGGGGACAGCTCATGAAATGTGTCTGTTTGCTCGGGATCTTGCATGATGCAGAGTTTAATTGTGACTGGGAATTCTCAGGACTAAGAGAACACAAGGAGTAGAAGCCCTAAATAAAATGCTGCTCTTATATTTAAAGGTCAGAAGGGACTGGTCTGACCCCTTGATCTATAGGCCATAGAGCTTTGTTCATTAATATCACCATGATATTTCCAATTTATGCTTCAGCTTAAGTAGTTCCCAAAGACTCAGCTTGAGATATATTCTTCCTTGGAAAAAAACAAATTTTAATATGTTGTTCTATGGTAGATTTTTTTCAGTATAAAAAAATATTTCTCTCTTACATTTCTTTACTCCTCTGACCTTCAGAATTTGATTCTTACTACTTATGCTTCAGCAAATTTAACTTTTATCAAAATCCTTCTCTTTTGTAAATGAAACAGGTGGAGTTTAAATCTGTAATGTTTCTTAAAAATGGTAGTTTTTTGACTTTTTTTTTCCCCCCCGAGTTAATTCCAGTGGTTTTGCCAGACAGTTTATTGTGTTCTATGCAGAACTGAGTGTTTTTTGGTTTAGTTTTGTGGGGGTTTTTTTGTTTGTTTTCAAATAGTGTCCCTGGTGCTGTACACTGAGGAGACAGCAGCACTGCTGCTGTATTATTCTCCATTTTATGTACACAAGGATCACATTCTTACTTTGGAGCTTCGAGCTGTTGGCATTCTATGTGCTATACTTAGTCTATATCATGCTAATTTTTTATTCAGCAATAATCGTAATGATGATATAGAATGATCTATAGTGCTACTGTACACGTTTAAAACATCATAGATATGTATCAGCTCTTAAAGTGGAACATATCATGCATTTTTCGGTTAAAATCTGAAAATAAATCACAAATCTCCCAGCATGAGGAGCTCTGCTTTTAGACTTGTGTAACGACAATGCTCTCGTAATTGAAAGAAAAAAGAAAAAGGAAATTTGGGAGACTGTTAGTCTACATGTGGCATACTTTTCTTCCCTTGAATTGGAAAAAAAAAAAAAAATCCATTGACACATTTGGACTGAAAAACTCTTTGCTGCACATGTTTTATATATGTGGGTTTATTACACAGATCATGTGTCTTAATTAGGTAATTTATATTGTGTTACCCAAAGAAGATGTTCTTGTTCAGTTGGATACACAATGAAAGTTTCAAGAAAACTCATTAATCCTGTGTTTACAGAGATCAGAGCATGGGCATGGAATAACAACAACTACAAATATATCTCTGTATGCTGAGGCAGCTACCCAGGAGTTTATGTTCCCTGGAGAATTGTTTGTAAATCTGTACATAGGTAGGGATTAATCATATTTTAGTGGGACTTTTCCTTCCTAATTCTCTTCTTAAGACTAAATACATTAGGTGTATCCACGGTGCAACTTTTGAAGCAAAAATTTAATGATAAATCAAACTAATCTCAATGAGGAAAGTTCAGTCATTTTGTTATCTTGGACAATTTGAGCACTGATGTTTCAGAGGAGTAATGGCAACTTGAACTTAAGATCTCCCAAACTATTTTTTCTTCCTTCCCACAAAACCTTGATATTTCCTAAATGAGTGTTTTGTTTCCTTGTACTAATCTGACACTGTTCACCCAGAAACTGAATCTAGTTATTGCTGGTTACGCTAATTAAGATTTCTTGGTTTCTCTCCCCCTTTGTCATTAAGCTGGATTTGAGCTTCACATACCCTTGCAATTACTTTGAAATTCCAAGTCTCCTTGCAAATACTTTCAGAAATCTGAAAGCTAAATGATTCCCAAGTTTAAAATAGGATGTTCCCTAGTTGAAAGGCAAAAAAGCAATATTGTTATATTTGTATTCTGATGAAATTCATTATGTACAATATAATTTGTGTCTCCATAACAATCTACTCTTCTTCAATTAGGGATTAAGGCAGATACTGTACTTTCTCTAGATCTTTTTAGTAATTTTTTTTTTTCATTGAAAATACAGAAGGAATTTGAAGTGTGTGTTACTGGCAGTAAAATATATGTTTGCTGAGTTTTTCTTCTGTTTATTGTAAATCAGCTACAGAACAGCAATCCATGGCATCAGTCCAGGAAACTGAGATTATGAAGTTAGGCAGTAAAAAGATGAACAAAATGTTTATAAATCTCGATGAACATCTTTCTTGCTATGCAGTGAGGACCTGCTCCAGCTCCCTTTGAAGTCAACAAGAAAACTCCCACCAACTTCCAGTGGGATTTGGCTCAGACCATGGTTTCCCACATTTGTGTCCAGTTTGGGATGGGATAGAGCAAGAGGGAGTGTAGGCAGAGAACTGTAACTCATGGGGTTGGTGCAAGGACCTTGGATACAGTGGGGAATGAAGGTGAAGGACTGAAGTTATTTATCACCCTAATTCCATTATTCATGGGAACATGAGCACTGGAAATGGTGCCACAATGGTGGCCAATTTGTTGATGTGCTACAAGCCCTCACTGCTGTCCACAACTCCACTCCTCTGAAGAACATCTGAAGTGTAACCTAGGAGAAATCTGTTGTAATTTGCTCTCTTGCTCTCTGTATTTATAAGCCTACAAAATTGTAAGTTTTTACTGTGGGTGGACAAGCAACATCCACTCATATCAAAGAAGATACAAGTACAGATAAATATAACTTTATACATTCATTTTTATATAACTTATGCAAATGTATGCGCAAGTTAGTCACAGTCCCCAGGCTGGCAGCAGATCTGATGTGGCCATTGTTGTAGCTTATTTTGGACACCTGTGTTGCTGGACAACCCTGCTGCCTCCAAGCAGAGCTTTGCATGTGTAAGTTTGTCTGCTAGAGCAAGGTTTGTCTGGATGGAGATGGCAGGATGGGACATAGAGGAGCACACTCACAGCAGCTCTTCATCTCTCCAGACAAGGTGTGGCTTAGGCAAACTGCATGTGGAGGCTCCCAGTGTTTTTTCTCTTGAAGGCATTGGCAAGGAGGGTGGAAGTCTGAAAACTGAGGCACCAGGAGCTGGCTTGTGCATGGACTGTGCCTCTCACTGGCACCTATATATTCACAGAATGATTTGGGTTAAAGATCATCTCATTCCAGCCCCTGTTATCTTCCACTAGACCAGGATGCTCAGAGCCCCATCCAAACATCTCCTTGCTCGGCCTCATCTCCTCATCAGCCACCTCCTGTGACAGCGAGAGTGTTGTTCTCCTTTTAAATGAAAAAAAAGCCATTTTTACCCCATCACATCACTGGTTGCTCCAGAAATTGAATAGTTTTCTTTAGCACTTGCCGTTAAGTACTAACTGACCATCTTAAAAACCAAATCAAAGACAATAGACACAGCAGCTTATTCTTCTTTTCTGTATGAACTTATCTGTTCCCCCAAGGCTAAACAGAACAAAAGGGACAGTTTTGGTATGCCGGGTTCAATTGTCCAAATTAGTATTCTTAATGTTCTTCCTTATTTTAAACACCCATGAATAACTTGGTCCCTACTGCTTAGATTATAGATTTTAGTGTATGAATTTTAATAATTCTAATTAATGGTGCTATCTTTATTATATTGCTTTGTACTTGGGTTCACTCTTTCATCACAAGATCTCAAAGCACTCTATTAAGCTGCACCAAATCTTTGTAAAGTAGATGAATTTTAGCCTATTGAGTTTATGTATTGGATAAGTGTAGTAAAGGGAATGAACAGTTTTTCCAAAGTTCATTTCAGAGCTTTGCATTGATTCTCTGCAATATTTAAACACTGGGAAAATTAGGCTCCAGAAAACTTGACTCCCACTTCTACCCACTAAATTATGGATCTCTTTACTCCCCATTTTGAATTTCAAGTAATCTTTGAAAAATTTGTATTCGTGAGTCTTCAAATATGAATAGTGGTAATTATATCAATATTATTAATATGCGCTATCAAAAGCAATAAATCTACATTTTCAAAGCTTTGATGTGCTTACAAAAACTGAACTTTTAAATGAAAGTGTGTTTTTAAATCACGTATGTATTACGGAAATCTGTTAAGACAGTCTCTGTATGCTCAGAGCAATGATTCACATGCTCCTGCAGCAATGCCCTGGGAGCATCACAGATATCTGATGGAACAGACCTGCTCAGCACCTCACAGGCTCTTTCTCAAACCAGTTTTGTTGTGTTTCCTCCTATTTGTTAATTATGGTAATTTTTAAAAAATCTGCTGTATATATATAAGTTTGTGTGTGATTTTTATGGTGCTGTAGCTGTGTGCTGTGAGATTTACCACGCGGAGAATCTGTCTGCTAAATCCACAGCAGATCTCTGTTGTGGACTCATCTCTGATAATCTCACCTTTCAAACCCACCAATTATTGCAGATATTGTAGTACTTTTCTAAAAAGTTCTTCCTCCCCTTTCCCACTGCTTTACACCAAGGTGAGAGCTGGTCATTCACCACATGGATTTCCTTCTTCTAAAGGATTTTCGTATTTTAAACTTGTTAAATGGTTCAAACTGCTACATCATTACCCTTTCTTTTCCATTTGGAATTTTTAAGGCTCTTACTTAGCTTGTTTAAAAATAATAAAATGGTGACCTTTAGTTGACATTCCAAGCTTGTGTTTTGAAGGCTGTGCTTATATTTTGAGGTTGCTGCCTAGGAAAATCAAGACTAAGTGAACTGACTAATTCTGAGTGCTTACCTCCTTTCAGTGCTTTTTTGGGAGGGAGTTTTAGTCTAAAGGAGCATGTTTAAGAACCAGTCTCTGCCCAGGCTGCTGAAGGCAGAAGATGCCTGAGAATGAAGCAAAAAGGTTTTGAAGAGCAGGATTGGACTCCCTGTTTCTTTTGCACTAACCGCCAACAGCTGGAGAACAGGCAGCAAGAGGCAAGAGGATCATGTCTCATGGACATGTGAGCAAAGGCTTTAGGCTTAGCAAAGTTTCCAGGGAAAAAGTATAAGGTTTTTGTTGCCTTTGCTTGAATGTCTGTATTTAAATGGACTGGAAGTTTTTTAAAATCTACTACACATCTTTGTAAAATATGTAAATTTTAGTCTGTGGACTTTATGTATCAGGTAAGTGTAGCAATGTGTGGGGTTTTTTTAGTTTATAGCTATTTTTACCAAATTGCTGAACAATGCAGCTAAGCAGCAACAGGGGGAGGATTTAGGTGGGAAGGGGAGATAAGAAAAGTTGGAGGAAAGACAGAAGGGATGTCTGTAGATGTCCAGGGAGTCTTCAGACTTTTCCACTATGACTTCAAACCCTGGGATTAGTGGATTTTACCTATTCCAGCAGAGGTTTTGGTCAGGGCAGCAACATACGGGAGGATGTCCCACTGCGATTTATGGCTCTCAGTGGTGATGGCACAGTGCCTGTACCTATCTGGTTCCAGGTCATATGTTTGATCTCCTCTAGAAGACAAGGAGTATCCCACAGCCACCTTTATTTCATCCGCTCTGGCATCTGCTGAAACATCTGGTGGTGGCTGGTGTTGGAGACATTACAGTGGATGTGTTGGGAAACCCGTCTGGCTCAGGATGAGAGCTTTTCTGCTCCTCTGTGCTGCACAGCACTGGGGGATCTGGAAGTCCTTCATGCTCTGACCTTTAGGAAGTTGAAATGCTCGGTGCAGGGTTGTCATTGAAAAACAGCATTTCCTGCTTAAAACTTTGTGAGGCATATTTTTATTTTACTTGTATGCTTACAACCTCTGGTTATAAATGGGGTCTTTTTAAAACTGTTACCTTAGACCATTGTATAGTAGACCATTTTAGTATAAAAACCCACCCTTCTTTTTCAGTGATGCTCTTTTGTAGAATGTAGTTATACGGGGATAGTGTTGACTAGTAATTATTTACTTGGTCAGACGGGTTAGTTTTACTTCAAATGATGCATTTCATTTCAGCAGTGGCATCTAAAATAGTTATTTAGAGAAGAGCTGCAGAAGATAGAAACTTCACAGAAGAGGGGAAGAAAAAAAAATCCCAAATCAAAAAAAAAAAAAACAACCACACACAAGTTGGAAGGGCTTAGAATAAATTATTGCATGTCATTCTGTGGGAAAATCTTCCCGTACGGATGCTGTGTTGTTCGCAATGTGAGTGCCAGATCCACTCAGCTCTGCTTTGCACTTCTGTCACCCTTATCACTCATGAGACGATCCTCTTCTACTGTAAGTGCTACCCCCAGCGGCATGTATTCATTTATAGGACTTGCATGCTTATGCTGAAGTCAGGCACCCAAGAGGCACAGGATGAATTGACAGTATAGGCAGATGCTTTCAGCAAAGGAACCAGGATGTTAAAAGAGCTTTAGCGTGGTTATTGTTTTGCCAGGCAAATCCATGTACTTGTCATCAAGGTGTTCGGGAGTATTTCAGCCTCGTTGTACAAGCTCAATACAAGAGCTGTAATCAAGAGTTACATCATTTGGTGAGACAAGACCTTGAGGAGTACAGCAAAGGGAAATGTGCATAATTAGAACAGTTCAGTTACAAGGAAAAGGGGCTTTGATAGTGTTAGAAATGCAGCTGAAACATGCAGTCTCCATTGCCCTGTCATCAGGCATTAGATGGTAGATGTCAACGGGCCAGGGGGACCTCAGGATCCAGAGAAGGAGTGTGAGGTTCCCTCCTTGAACCTTTCCAACCCTCAGGAAAACATGTAAGGTGACCATCTGCTGAGCCACAAGGTCTCCTTCTGCATTTGTGGACAAACATCAAACCAGAGATTAAAAAAAGGAGTCACTAACCGAAAAAGAATTTTAAAAAAGCGGTTTGTTTTGATAGTTTTTTTTGGAAAAGAATGCTGAGAAACAGGAGCATGACCAATTCCTCTGCCACCTCAAAATTCCTGTAAAGGAAGAGGCTGATATGAAGAGGGGCCAGACGTGGTGACAGGGAACACATCGTAGGTCGTCGAACGCCTTGGGGCCAATGCGCTTCCCGTGGTGATTTCCACACTAACAAAGTTGCCAAAATCCTTCCTAGAAATTTCACTTAGGGGAATTCAAAAAAAACTTCTTTAGTGACACCCGTTGTAAGTATGCAACATCCAGCCTGCCTTATTTAGATTTTTCACAAAATATTTATCACTGCCATAGTGATATCTATCCTAAAAAAGGAGACAATGTTTGAAAGCAATTTGACCTTCTCTAGACCCTATCAAGAGACCATCTCTATTCTTACACGTGTATTATTGGCAAATGTTTTGAATTTCTGAGTTTGTAGAGGAAAATGTTCAACATCTCAGGGATTCTTTAGCCATGGGAGACTGCTTTCCACCCACCACTGAGTAGCTTACCAGACAATACTTAATGTTTAGGTATCAAATGTGTCGTAGCTATCCCTGGACCTTAATGTGAAGTGAATTAATTGCATTGCTCCTCTTTGCCTTTTCATCATTCTATTTATTATAAGGCAAAGCTTGCTGGTGAGGCAGTGTGTCAGTGGGGCACCTCCAAGGAACACCATTCAGGGAGCACTGGAGGAAGGATTTCAGCACTGATGCTCTTCCAGGACATCAGCACCAACTGGCATCACTGGCATTCATCTTTTGGGTGAGACTATGACTGGAATCCTCTCTCTCAAAGCAAACACTGCAGCAGTTCACTGCAGGTGAGTAGTTCTGAAATTAACTGATTTCATGATGATACAAAACTTAAGGTTTGACATTTTTTTCCTTGAGGCTACTGGCTGAGCCCTGCTGGGTGCTGTGGAACGCCAGCAGTGCTATGAATATCAGGAATGCTAATAATGGGGTCCCATTTCTAACTTGGGAACAAGGGTTTCATTGCGTGCACATAACTTCCACAGGCAAGCATTCCTCTTGTCTTGCTGGATGTGGGGTGTGGCTCTGCGTGAATAACCCCAGTCCTTTAAAAGAGTACTGGAAGACAGTCAAAGAATTGTTTCTTTGCCAATAATCGTAGTGTGGGGAGGCGCCAGGCTCAGGTTTTAATCCTGCAAATGATTCCAATGCAGGGAAGGAGGTAAATATAGAGTGCAATCTGAGATCTAGGTCTTCATTGGGTTTGGAGGTCTGTATGCTGGGGGTTTTGTTGCTGTGCTTTTGGGTTTTTTTTAAATTTCATTTTTCAGTAGTTAAATTAATCTATCTACCTTAATTTTCTCTGGACAATTCATAGTGTTGCTTGTTACTAAGACACTAATTGACTCCAGGGTGTTTAATATGTTTAAGCCAATAGCAGAGGTCAGAGGATCAGTATCTAAAGACCACACGGAGAGCATCTGCATATTTGATTTTGTTTGCACCAGATTCCTGGCTCTTGCTGTCTTAGGGATACCCAAGAGGGTCACAGTTGTCATAAGCATGTCTTAAGTGGGTGCTTCAGAATTGTCCTGGGATGGTATTGAGCCAATCCAGCAGCTTCCTTGCGCGAAGTATGCGCAGCGGAAGAGGGAGCGAGGGAGGAGGAATGCGTGGCATTCCTCTCCGTCTCTCTGGCACAATTGTCCTGGTGGTCCTGTTTCAGCTGGTGGAATCCAGAACAGCCCCGTGGCTCTGCTAGGGCACGTGAAGCTCCTTTTTCTGACCCTTATATGGCACAGGATTGCAGCACGACTGGCAGGGTTGGTTTGCAGCTCCTTTTCCTCTTTGCTCAGCCTCAACCAGCCCAAACGTGACGTGTTTAGGAATCTGGCCCTATATTTCCAAACTCCATGCAAATATGGTAATAATAGCTAAACTGACATTTGCTTTTGCTTCTGTATAGTATGTCTTTAATATGATTACTACCCTTAACATTTAAAGGAACTCTGACAGTTATGTAATCCCTTCAACATTTAAGTACAACAGGAATTTATTATTAAGTGCAGTGGCTGGAAATGGAGCCCTTTTTTCATTCACACTATAAACAGTTATGTTGGATTAGTAATCCTGCTTGTCAGAGTTGTTCACTGTTTGATATTAATCAGAAGGTTTATGAAAGGTGCAATAGAAGGCAGAAATGAGCAGTGAAGAAGTTGTAAACCTTGGTTCCATAAAATCAGACTCTATCTAATGCTCAGGTTCACAACATTTCTTGCAGTGACCTTAGACGAAGGAGAAAGGAAGCGCTGCATTATGGTAGTGGTGCCTCTAACTATCTTTTGATAAACATATATTTAGTTTCTCACTATTTAAATGCAAGAGCCGGTCGTGATGAAAGCCCAGATTTTTGAGAACAGTTTTAGGTTGTTTTGTAAAGAGTGTGTTTTTCAGATTGTTGTGTAGATCGAGCATGATACAACCTAGCAAAACACTTAATGATCAAATACTACATGACAAAATGAATAGCATCTCCTTTTGGTGCTTATCCACTATTAAATCATGTGCAAATCACTTCACCTGAATATTTGTACCTAATTTGTGGGTTGTTATCTTTGAGCTACATAATTAATTTCTGTATCTTGCAAACACTGTTGCACTGCAGGTTTGTTGTTGATTTTTTTCCTTTTTTTTTAACACTTCTGAGTCTCTAGTACATATTCATGCAGCACGTAGAGAGGAGCCAGGTCCTCTGGTTGGAAATGTCATCCTGTGAGATCTTTAGATGATCAAAGTGACAATGACACCATTGTAATGCAACATGTCTTCAAACAATGCATAATAAATTACCATGATTGGTTAATGAACATGCATGATTAATGAAACAAAATATAGACATATAATAAAGGCTTTTCTTGTAAATGTCAGTCATCTTCCTTGTTCAAATGCTTCTGGATATGTTCCTTATACACCTTGCAGAATAGTTGACACATATATGTATGTAGATATACAGTAGTGAAATCAAAATGCAATGTATAACCTTTCCACAAGAAATGAAATTAAACTTGAAGAGCATATTTGACAGGTTTCTATACCTAGGTTTGTTTCAAGTTAATTTTTCCCTCTTATTGTTGAAATCTTGCTTGTTACAGCTTTGTTTTGGCATTGAAAAAAATAAATCTTCATTGAATAACACTGGACTTTGTTAAGCTATGTATATCTTCCACTGATCGCTTTTAAAGCAACGTGGCATTAGCTTTTTAAATTCTCGGGTCTAAATTTAGCATTTGCTTGTGGTAGGATCAAAAGTGTCAAAAATCTGCATCACTGCCTCATTATCAATCACTGGGATATTTTGGGAGAAGCAGTTTGATTTGCATCGTCGGACCTCCTACCTAGCATCACAGAAGGCTGTGCATCAATAAAATTAACTTTTGTCACTCAAACCAAATTGGGCTGAGGCGCCCCTGCCAGAACAGCTCATGTGCGTGCGAGGAGCGCGGCTGATCCCGGAAACGCTCGAACCTTGTTTGGGAAGGCAGAATAAATTAATTAATCCACTTCTGGGTGTTGTCCCAGAGCTTTCTTTATGTCTCAAAAGAAATCCAACCGGAAGGCGATAGATCAGCGCCAGCAAAATGAAAAGTCTGGATTCAACCAGCACAGCAATGGGTTGGACCAGATCCTGCCTGCTCCGTCCCGGTGTGCAGAGCCCTGCCCAGCTGTGCCTCACCTGTGGAAGCCTTGGAGCTGTGATTTACAGTGCAGCCGCCCTTTGCTCAGCTCCCTGTTGCTCTGGAGGAAGTTGCTGCAGCTCTTTGCAGAGCACAACGTACCTCTCATCTCCTGCCAGCTCTGCAGAGCAGAGCAGTTCCCGACGGCAGGATCACCACCCTCGTCGCCTCCTCCATCGTTTGCCGAGCGGGAGACGCTGCTCTTCCAACATCTGGAGGTCTGGTCTGCAGCATGGGGTGCCTGGGGTTCACACGCTCCCCTTCTCCATGGATCCAGCTCCAGCCATGCTGGGAGCCTTTCCCAGTGAAGCCCAGCATGGCTGGCTCTCCTTGTTGCCAGCAGGCCACAGCAGCAAGGCAGTAAAAAGACAAAAAGTCAAAGCCTTCCTACAACATCTATTATTTTTTGCTGGAGGTTGAATGAAGCAGGGTGGAGGGAGGTGGATGTATCCTGCCTGGCTGCATCCTGCTTCACAGCCAACCCACGCAAGAGACAGAGTTGACTTTTCTTGGGCCTTTTGGCAAAAGAAACAATTTTGTTAAGTCTTGCCCATTCTGAAACACTTTGTGCGGTTTTAAGATAAAAGTGAGTGCGTGTTCCTGGGCATCAGTTTCTAAATAACAGATCATCATCCAGTAACTGCTTTTTTCACCCCTCTACTCTCAAATTTCTTTCAGATGCTCAGCACTGTGCTGCAATTATATGTGATATTAGCTGCTAAAGATATGTCCTTAGTACATCCAGTCCTCCTTCCTCCTGTGAATCCATCCGTAGCCCATTGATATGGCCCTCATCCATATTTACTGATAGATTTTGTTATTCTTTGAATTCATGATGAAGAATGGAAGTTTTCTGTGTTTCTGGGGTTTTGGTTGGTTTGTTTGGGATTTAAGCTGCTCTGTAGCTGCAGTTTGCCCCAGGAACTGAAGAAACCACTGAGCTTTTTATTCCCTCAGGGAAAAGGTAACAATTTATGGAGAGACTGTGAAAAGGCAGGATTAGGGGATTTTAGAAAATGTAAACCTTTTCCTTTTTGTGTTGTACAGGCCTTTCCCAAGATGTCATTCCTAAGGAAACGTGCTACTGTAGTGTAGATGGATGAAAAGTTTAAATTCTATTTTGAACAAAGTCAGTACATGTGCACTCCACTCTTCGTCATTTAAATAATTGTTTCAGTACTGTCTGTGAAACAAATATTTAGACTTTGATCTACTTTTAAAGCCAGATAACTCTTGAAAATTTTCCTAAGCATTTTCCCCATTTCCTGAGCCAAGGAGAGGATTTTTCAAAGCCTAAGTAAGCTTGTTTTTTCTCAGAGGAAATAATGTTACTTTTGTGTACCTGGTAGGGCTAATGAAATATTAAGAAACCTCAAATGCTCGCTTTTGTGCAAAGATTTCTAAAAAGGGTAAATCCAAACAGGACAAAATAATTTCTCTTAAACCCTTAAGCAAATGAAACATACAAATTTGCACTGTCTTTTCAACAATATTCTTCAAATTCTAATTAACAAGTAAACCAGGACACGTGCAAATTCAAATGAAATTTTATTAAATTTTATCAAATTAATGGTATGGGACATGAAAGGAAATAATATTAAAAATATCAGTGGAACACTAACTGGTAATAATTCTAATTGACTCCTCTTTGCTCCTATACTACTGTGGGTGCTTGGACAAATCAGTCAGAAAGAAATAGATGGACTTGTTTGAATTGCACTCTCTGCTGGGTGAGAAAGAGCTTCAAGAGGCTGAACTATTTCATGGCAAGATCTGAGCCAAAATATTGAGAATGGCAACATTTGGCAAACCAGCTTTCACCTTTTCTATGCTTATAACAATCAAGCTTCTGTTTGACATTACCAAAAAAAAGTTATTTTTTCCAAACTTTTTGAAATTTAAAATTGCTTGTTCAATTACTTGCAGGAAGAAAAGTGGGATGCTCCATTTTAAAAAACTGTTCACCTCTGATATGCGTGGTCCTGGTGCAGGTCATTATGACTAATCGTGGGATGAGCTCTGCTCAACCAAGCAGGATTCCAACCAACCAGGTTCCAAAGAGGAATTAGTGGAATCACTTGGAAGCAGATTTTACAACTGAAAGAAAATAAACTGCAAAAAAACTAATCTAGAAGAAAAAATTAATTAGTATGAGAGCAATCAAAGCATTCATAGAAACAGAAAAGCCACCACTTGTTTGAAGCAAACAGTCCCTTCCTTTCCCTCCTCTGTGTACTCTTTAAAAGAGAAGGTAATTTCTAATGTTTGCACGCTATATTTTTTTTCCTTTAAATTTATTCCTTTGTATTTGAGTCTAAGCAGTCTCTCTGTCTCAAGGGCATTTGCAACAACACCTAATTTCTGCTTCTTCAAGGTTAAGAATATCCATAGGTATCCATTCAGGGCATATTTATTCAAAGGTTAGAAAGTACACCAAACTGTTGTCTAGTGTAGACTTCATTTTAGGAGTAAACATAAACACGGAGAAACTATAATCCTGGCGTAATGTAGGAATCTAATTAAGACTAATGAGGCAACATTAAATTTAATGTATGATGCATTTTATATGCCTTACCATTAGAGCTGCAGCAAGCTGTTCGTCAGAGTGCCGAACTTTGGTGAATAAGCCCCTCAAGGCATTGTTAAACAATCTGGGCTTAGGCCTTCTCCTGCCCATTAGGTTGTGTTGGGCTTGGAAAAATCTAGATATAAATGGAAATGTTGGGGGGAGGAAGAAAAAGGGGGGAGGCCTCAAGAAGTTCTGCCCATCTTTGAATGGCTCAGCAAGCTGATAAAAAGGGAAGATAAATGGATGGCTGCGTGTGACACCCTGGAGGAGGTACCAGGCTGGGACAGAAGGGAGGAGGGCCAAGTGTAATGTGTGAACTGCTGTTTGAGAGGCACCTATAGCAACGGGAGTGGGAAAAGGCTGGGATTTAAGTGGCACAGTTTATCAAGAAGAATGGGCATGGTGATCATTGTTTAACAGCTAATTAACAGTGCGGTTAATTATGGATTTTTCTATTCTTTTCTCTTTTTTTAATCTTTATTCAATTCAGGAAGTTAAGTAAGTCCTTACATGTATTTAACCGTACAGAAAAATAGTGTAGCTCCAGATACAGATTTCGCTCTCCAGATTCTTTCCCCCCAGCATAAAGGGAAGACTCCTCCAACAATACAAGCAAAACTTTTAACAGTGATTTATCACATAACCCTTCATAGAGTCTGTTTAAGTTCCCATTACTGGAGGGATTTAAGGCTTGTAGATGTGGCACCTGGGGACATGGGTTAGTGGTGGGCTTGGCAGCGATGGGCTAACGGTCCAACTTGATGATCTTAGAGGGCTTTCCCAACTTAAGTTATTTTATATTTGCCTTAACATGCAGGGAAGTAAACAGGATATAATGAGGGTAATGATGAGTTTGAATAAGGATTGGGTGCTGAGGAATGGAGAGATTTTTGGAGGAACATGTAATGAGTTTCATGGGTTTGCAGTATAAACTGATACTACAGTGATGGGCCAGAAGTGCAGATGGAGCTGTAGCTTGGACAAATTCACAGGCTCTGGTGTTAATTGGTGATTGCCAGCTGCTGTGAGACTGGGCCAATCACGAGAAGAAGGTGAGGTAAGGAGGAGTTAGTTGGTGTGGGGAGAGGGGATGGGGAGGGCTGGTGTCAAAGTGCACTTCAACCCTGCCACTCTGAAAGCGAGTTTCAGCCTACTACATCCTGGAAATTCATTCCAGTTTATATTATTGCATGTGTTAGTGATGGCTTGAGTGTATGAGACTTTGAAGTATTTAATCTACACATGAAATTGGAATTTTTTTCTTTCTTTTTTTTTTTTCTTTTTCCTCCTGTGGAGTATAGCCATGGAAACCTGTAGCCTGTGCTGGGAAATAAATGACTGGAAATGTTCCTCAGTGACTAACCTGCTACAAGACACTATTGTAAGTGCAAACACCAAGCTATACTTTGACAACAAATAAATGCCATGTGCTGGGTTGGAATTAGCGATTCAGCAGTGAGGCTGGTCCGAGGAAAAAGATGCTGTCAGGAAATCTGGCAGTGGTGCAATGGGAAAATAGGAAGAGCAAAGGTACCTATTGGACAGGTTTGGGCTGGGGGAATGAGTCATTCCTTGCAGGAACATCAGAGAGTACCACGAAAGCTTAGCTGGGGGCAGAAAAGAAAACAGTGCTGCCAGAGTGGCTTCAGGGGGGTGGGAAGGAGCGACGTGTTCACAAGTGTTTGGGGATTGACCTCACTCAGCTGCTATGGAAGTGTGGGTGGGGGGGATGACTTCAAGGCAAGCAGATGTAGGCTGATGCTGAGAGTTTTTACAGTCCCCTGGTGTGTGAGGGACATGCTGGGACCACCCCATTGTACCTGACCCGGCTGCCTGAGAGATGGAGAGAAAAAGCACGTGCAAGGGGGGTGGTTTTCCCACCACAACTTGCTTTTCTCTTTCCCTTCCCTAACGGAATGCCTGTGTGCCTCTACCTGTACAAACCTGAGGGATGTTTATGCTGTTACATTCACTCCCTATTCAGTGCTGCAGGTAGATGGAGGATGAATTTAAACAGGGAGATGTGAAGGTTTATGGAAGCAGACAACTCCTGTGACCTCTCCATTCCTCATCCCCTTATGTTCTGTGTTCATCTATCCATAGGAAAAAAAAAACCCAAATAGCAACTCACAGAAAGTTTAAGTTTATTGCTAAGGGAGTTCTTAATTTATTTTCACTTTATCTTTCCTTCTCCAACATCCTTCTCATTTCATTAATACCAACTACTGATCTTTCTTGTGACTGAGCTAGAAGTACGCATGCTTTTCAAAACACACATATAGGTCGCATTTTTTTCCCTTTAGGATTTCATCTTTTCGTTGAACACATCATACTCTGCTCAGTTTTGCCGGCTGGGTGCTCTCTTCCTATGTTTGTATGCTGTGGATCACAGTTCTGGGATGTCCTTCCAGCTTGGCCTCACTGATCTGGGCCCCAGGGCAGCCTGTGCCCCACTGGGGTTTGTAACACACAGGTTTAAACACAAATCACAACCAAAACAATCAGGGCTAAGAAATTTGCAAGGCTCCTTAAATCCCACCACTTGGTATTTAACTCAATTCTAAGGAAAATGCAATAGATAAACCTACCTGCCTTTCCTTATTGTGTATGAGTGTGGTTTGGATTTAGGTCAAATTCCTTGAATGAGATAAACATCCTTTTTATCTCAGTATCCTGTTGCAAATGGTTTTTCCTTTAGGAGTGGATTCTCACCCTCCTCTGCAGCCAACTCCCTTCTGCTTTCCCATTGAAACAACCGTGGTATTACCATAGCTTGGGATTTCTGTCTGGGATGTTAGGACAAACAAGGATGGTGTAAACCTTGGGAAGTTTTTGGTCTGCTAGAAAAGCACTCAGATGAGCTTCAAATAGGATTCATAAATTGTACAGGGATCTGGTGGTTGTCAGAAGTCCTTAGTTCTATTTACTGCCAACGTGGCCACAATGTGGTGGGAACTGCTAACTTTCCTGGTGCAGTGTTTTTCCTGCTGGGGTGTGGGTTGTGTTCTCAAAATCCATCTGGCCATTACTTGTTTCCCCACCACAACAGGCAGTCAAGGTGGTTTTTACGTAACCAGCCTTCTGATCAAAAAAAAGAGGTGATTCTTGCCCAAAAGTGTTACAGGGCTTCTTCTATCCCTGCCCCTTTGGCTGTGCTCAGCTTCTGGAGGCATTGAGCTGGCCCAGGGAAGTGTTAGTCTGTGTCTGCTCCCTTGAACCTCTTCCCTCTGTAGGGAGCCTCTCTTTTAGACAGTAAATCACCAGCGATGATCTGGGAGAGACTGATCCTCCTCTCCTCTTCAATAGGTAAATTGCCCTTTTAGAAGAGTCATCCATGCTCCTGTCCTCATTTTTCATATTTCGCTTTAAAAAAGCAGATAAGAAAAAAATAATCTTCCAGGGACTTTGACTTAAGCAAAGGCACTTTAGAGTCTTTTTCTAATGTCATTCTAAAGTTAAAAAACAATTTGACTTCAAGGGAGATACAGCCCAATTTTTTAAAAACTTAATAGGATTAGTCATGGGAACTATTTTTAGCAAAAGTTCAACTTTATCCATGTATTTTAATGTGGGAAAAGTGTGTCCTTTTCCCTCTGCTAATGTTTGATGTATTCCAGCCCTCCTGCGAGTGTGTTTGAGTATCTTAGGGGCTCTGGAGTGGAGGAGAACTTCCTCTCGGATTCTCTCTGTTTTCTTTCGTGAAAATGACATTCCTAAGCTGTTTCACTTTCTGACAGGAAATGGAGCCTTGCCAAAAATGATTAAAGTCCAAGAAAGCATAACAGTTCCAAAGCTGCAGCAGTTCTTTAGGAGTCCCGAGTTTGACATTGTGTCAAACAAATGTGAAATATTGTTTAATAAATTTGAATAATACAGGGAAAGGGAAAAATAGTTCTTGGCTTATAGTGCTGGTGCTCTTTATTAAGTCTGTAAAGGCTTGCCTAGCTCTAATAAATTGAAATATATACATAAATATACTTGTGCATGGATAACAGTTTAATATTGTAATATATAATGAACAGCGCACACACACCCCCCACATGCAGACATTGATTTATTTGTGCTGTGACCATATATATATTGATATGTGTGTGTAGACTCCCTCACAAGTTTGTATATATTTACACATGGAATTACCATTCACAGGCAACTCCTGTGCCTGCTTCATATAAGAAATATCATAAGGGTTATTTATAAAGTGTGACGTGACATTATGACTTTAAAAAAATACTAATCTAATGCTAGATAAAATACAATTGTTAACGGTTTCTCAATGGTTTTTAATTCAGTGTTTGTTTAAAGGAATTATTGTGAGGCCTTTGCTTATGCCAAATGACACCTTATCATGTAATTCCAGCGTTAGTAGAAGGGCTGTGCCAAGGCTCAGGAAAGCAGTGGGAGTTCTGTGGCACCCAAGAGCCTGGCTCTGCCACCTCTTCCCATGTAACCTCTCCCTCTGCCAGGAGGGCTTCCAGCCACTGAGAGTTTGACAGTTTTCAATAGGAGGGTATTAACAGTTCTATCAAAATGAGCCAGACTTCTAAGAAATTCCTGTGCTGTCAAACCCGAGTGGGAAAAAGTCCTGCCAGGCTCCAGTAGTCCTAAGGTTACTCCTCAAAATCCACAAAAACCCTTCAGCATTTTTAAGTTGCCTTCCAATTTTATTTTGGATTTTGGTTGTACTGTGTTCACTAAAATCATAAGTCTAGGAATTTCCTTTTTTTACTTTTCTTCTTGATTTTAATATAAATGCTAGATTACATCATCACCAGATTCCAGGAGCTCTGAAATTTAAAATTAATCTAATGGCTTGAGGCTCAATAAAATCAGGACAGTTGGCAACTTTTCTAGAAAACATGAAAAGTTTCTGTATTGGTTCTTGCAAGAAAATTTCACTCGTTTCCCCTCTGTCAGATACATTGCTCCTCCACCAAATTATATCAAATATTCAGGAACTTATAAAATAATAAAAATGTTCTCCTGACACGGTCTCGAAGGCAAAACATTTTTTAAGTGAGGTGCATTTCAAAGCAAAGCTGTGGGAAAGGTTTCTATTTTTCATTCTTTGTATGGAACTGTCGTGTTATTTGATTAAAAGGAGTCCTCTTTAATAGTTTTTCTAATGGCATTTGAGATTTCATGTCGCTAAAGTTGAGCCGGGACTGTTCCTGCCGTCATTCAACAAGGACAGCAATTCACGGCTACTTTTCAGACGAGCTAAATTGATCAGACAAGTCAGTCAATGTCATTGAGCACTATTTGTCACTTCATAAGCAGCTACAATCTGCTGCTCTGTAAATGCAGAGGGACCGTCGAATAAATCACATCAACCAGTGGGAGTAGATAGTATCCCTTCATCCATAATTGGAGCGGTCCTCTCCTGTCACATTCGCTCATTCCCCGCGACTCCGGCGCGGATTGACACTGACAAAGAAAGAGCAGCCGCTGTCAGAGGAGCTGGAGTCTGTCTGCTGCTCCACTCTCCCCACTAATAGATATCTATCATAATATTGTATTAACATCACAAAAAATCAGACTTATAGCTCTGCTATCTGAGTGTATCGATGACATATGTAGGGGTTTCTCCTGGGTTGCGGGGAAAGCTGATTGATGCAAAAGGAAAGCTCTTGATTAAAACCACTTACCAGATCCATCAGCCGCAGGAATATTTACTGCTGTGTGTGCTGCTGATTTCACAGAAAAAAATATGATTTAAAAAAAAGGAGAACCTGATTTGTTGTAAACAGATCTAGAAATTTGTTAATTGTTATTTGTTATATACATTGTGGAATTATTCCTATGAAGTGATTTTATGGTTATATACTTACCAAAATAATTAAGGAAATGGAACATCTTGAAAAATATTCTCATCTGTTTAGCAAAAAAAAAAAAAAAAGAAGCCCCCCCCAACTTCTCTCTGGTACCCAGTTTGGCAAATATGCATTTTCTAAGTGAACAGATGAAATCAGAAGAGAATATTTATTGCAAAGGTGTGCCAGGCTACGAACTTTTTTCCTGGAGAAATGTTGGATGGTTTCTACCAGGAATATGTTAGATTAATCAGCTCTCTCAGTCCTGGAGAGAAATCACAGTGGAATACCCAAACTGCTGTGTAGTCACATGTAAATCTCTCTGACAACCTGGAGGCACGGATCATTTGTTCAGTGTTCGGTTCCAACAACAAGCACTTGGAGGAAAATACCTTGTTTGCTTATAAAAAGATTGTAGCTGAATATGTAATTGCTGAGAACAGAACACTGGGATCCCAGGTCTCCAGGATGAGGATCTGGATCCTTTCTCTTTATTTTGGGGGAGAAAAAGTCTTAAGTCAGTTTGTCTGTGTGTAAACAAGGCTTCACGTTGCATGCCTTGTGGGAAAGTAGTGAAATGCTTTCTTTTTAAAGGTGCTCGGCGTAAATGTCATGTTCCTGGCTGGAGTCTTTGCTGGGCCGAAAGGCAAAGTGTAATATCAAATGACTCCTA
Source organism: Coloeus monedula (assembly GCF_965178545.1). Taxonomy (NCBI): domain Eukaryota; kingdom Metazoa; phylum Chordata; class Aves; order Passeriformes; family Corvidae; genus Coloeus; species Coloeus monedula. The sequence continues at coordinate 37,384,750 of NC_138787.1, forward strand.
CAATTTTCAGTCTGGGACGTCTCTTGACCCGTGTGCACAGATGATGAACAATTTCTCCTTTCTGAGTTGGCTTCTTTGCCTCTTGGTGCAGAAGTTGTCCTGAAAGCATGCCAGGAACCTAAGTCATAGGTAAGCAATAGAAATTATTTTATATATGAAAGACTCAATTCTGTTAATATTCATATAAATTCCGCTAGAAATGCAGTTCAAAAGAAAACTCAAAGCAGTAGATCATAAAAATATTCATCGCTAAATACAAGACTTTGACTTGTTTTTAGATGAAAATCACAGAAATGTTATGCTTAAAACCAAAATGTGAGACAAATCCATGTGCGTTGAAGAACTGAACAGCATCCAGAGGAGGCAGCTTACACAGGAGCACATTCATTGTCAACATCTGATACTGAAAAGGTCAATAGTTAATTAAATAATCCATCACCTTAGGATAGAGAGCCGTCCTCACTTCTGACAATCAATGGCAGAAATATTAAAAGGTCAGAAAATGAGTTACTACATATTGTGTTTTCTTACTGTGTGTTATAGAGATGTGGCTTGTGTTGAGTGGTGTGGCCATGAAGACAGGTGGGAAGAAATATTAGCTGTTGCCCAAATATTTTCTTAGATGCTCTTTTACCAGACTTCTTTATGTGTGGGCTTCTGAATCGATGGACCTCAAAGATGCAGTAAACTTTTGCAATGAGAGTTTAAGACTGTATTACAGAATTTATAACACTCTTGCTTTAATTATCAGTGGGGTTTTGGGAGCATTTTTCTCCTGTGCTTCTTGAGGTTTGTACTGGCATAAACTGGGTGAGCACGCTGATATTCAGGTTTGGTTTAGATATGGGCTAGAGTTACTTTGGGAGACCAATAGGCAGTTTTTTTGGTGTTTATTTCCTTGATCTGATGGGTATAGCAGGGTAAACAAAATCTGTTCAATGACTCCTGCATGTGTCATTCTGCTAGGGCATGGTATGTACCTGGTCCCAGGGTTATCCTTATGAATAATTGTATTACTTATTATAAGGTCATGCTTTTAGACACTGTTTATAGATAATTTAAATGAAATATAATAACAGTGTTGCCATAAGTATTTTTTGCTTTTTCTGGTTGTCTTTTGCAAAAGTCTTTCCCTCCCTGGTTTTGGGGTACTCCTGAGTTATGTTTGTCAGATGATGAGTGTGGGTGACTTGGTGCATTTTTCCATTCCTTTCTCAGGATAGGTTGAAGTTTTCTTGTTTTCTGAATGGAAATTGGGTTTTCCATACGAAGGAAAACAACTGACTGATGTTTCTGTGCCCAACACAGCTGAGGGGGCTCCTTTAAGCAATGCCCTTCTCACCCTCTCCAACAACCCCTTTATGTTGTGACCCTCCAAATTCTAAAGGAAGGGCTATGAATGCACCAGAACTGGGATGTGCTTCCCTCTTCTCCCACAGTGCAGAAACCATATGTACTTATTAATCCTCTCTCTGTTTCTAAATTTTCTTAATTTTGCTTTCCTGGTACATAGCTTTTACCCTGAGTGTAAAAGTCACTGCACTGAATTCCGGCAAGTGTTATATGATTATTTTATCTCTCTCTATAAAGAGTTATTAAAGACTTTGTATGAGAGGCAATATAAAAATAAATTGCATTGAACTAGGGCTTCACCTCCCCACTTTTTTAGTGCAGAAACCTTTAGAGCAAAAAGTGTAATATAAGGACAAAGGAGGAGATTAAGACTGTGTCATGAAAGATGTGACACTGGGTGACAGGTCCGACCCTGCCTGGACAGTTTGGTGGGTTTGCAGTCACCTATGCATTAATTAGATTTTAAGCATGTTCACAACTGGGGAAAAGCCTGTTTGTATTTTTAGTGGGAAGGTTATTTTAAGCCATGAGAAAGGTATTAGGTACTATCTACTGTGGTGCATTTATATAAACAAAGGTCTACCTGATGGCTGTACAAACATCTGTTCTGTTCTTACCCAACATTGCACGGTTCATTAACACTTACCCTGTTGGCCTCTGAAAGGCCAGTTCTGGAAGCACATAATCTTACTTACAGATCCACAGTTGCAGTAATTTGACTTTTAAAAGAAAATATTCTTAGCTTGGGGGCAATGAGGGGTTTCTTTTTTGCTGTTTTTTGTTTGTTTGTTTAGTGTGTGCGAGTCCCACAGTAAAAATATCATTTTATGTTTTACAATGCCAGCTCAATAAATTACATTAATAAATGACTCCTGGTTCATGAGAAGTGCTGTATTTTGACAATATCAGCCAACCTTACCATTTGTTTAAGCAGGAAAAGTGGGGAGCCAAAATAAAGCTGTTACAGAAGAAATCTCAAGAATGTTTATGAAATTTTGCTCTAGCTACATTTATTAGGAGTAGAAGTGTAGTCTTAATTTGTCATGCAGAATTCCAGGGGAGTGAGTAATTTCTAGAGCTTCTCTAAATGCCAGGACTAAATATTTTTCTGCAGCAATTTGTTTGTAAACACGGAGTAAATTGTATAGGTTGCAATGTGACAAAAAGGTATCTAGGATTTGTCATCTTCTGCTAACAGCTGTTGGGTTTATTTTATAGCATCTCATGGGGTTTTTTGGATAAATGCTCTGCTGATGGCAAGCAAAAGCACCCTGAGGATCTCTAATGGTGGGCACGCACAAAGTTTAACTGTAATAAGCTGTTTGTCAGGGATTTGCTCTCCAACGGATCTGCTCCCCTGGGTCGCAGCCATTCCCACCAGGGTGTCCATGTGTCACCTTCAGAGAAACCCACACTGAACAGGAGGCAAACTCCAGGCAAGATGGTAATCTCCCTTCTGGCAGGGAAAATTTTATGATGTGAAGAGGGGAATCAGAGCTTCCTAAGGAAGATTTTTAGGGGAATGGAATTAATGAATTTTACTTGCCAATTTCCCTGATACTGCAGGAATCTAGGATATTTTTTTTTTGTCACTCCCAGCTCTCTTTCTCATCTTGTGACATACTGTAGTTGTGGACTTTGCTCTTTTGTTTGGTAGTCTGAGGCTACATCTTTGTTTGTGGTAGACCTGCAGAGCTGGGTTAATGGTTGAACTCAATGACCTTAGAGGTCTTTCCCAACCTTAATGATCCTACTGAGCAGTGCAGATGGAGCTGATGCTGAGGGCCTCAAATCCACCATGTTTGTTTTTTGGGGCTAGCATTGGACTGAGGCTGGTGTGGTCCCATGGACTGACTCCCTGGTACTGATGGACTGCTTTGGGTTTGCCCTTGGTGTGCACCAGCATTTTAGTGCCATTCCAAGGGCACCCAGAGAGTGGTTTCCAGACAGCTCTTTGCAGTGGGATGGATAGCAGGGACTGGGAGATGTCTTTCAGAAGTTCACTCTGGACTCAAGAGAAAATTCCTGCAGAAACACACACCTGAATGTTAGACAGTGTTTTGTGGCCTTACCTTATGTAGCACGATGAGCTGTGTTCTCAAAACTCTTCAATGTTAGATGTTTCTAGCATGCTTAAAATCGTTCCCATGCCCTCATTCAGTCTTTGTGCAGGAGGCAGGTGAATATTGCCATAGGTGCCATCAGCGCATCCCTAGGCTGAATGTGAGCACAGCAGAAACCTCGGTAAATTCATGGAAACTGCATTTTAGGCACATTATTACCTTGGGAGAGAGATGAGCCTGTCTGCACTAGACATGTCCTTTCCTCAATCCTTTCAGAGGTTTTTCATATTTGAGTAATGTGGCAGTGAGTGAACCAGCACATCAGTTCTCATGGTCCCCTACTCTCCAGATCGATTACACCCTGTCACACCAACACAGCAGAAGTCATCGTCTAAGGGGAAAACCCACTCGTTTCTCACTGCATTCCCAACTGCTTCAGAACCTCTGCCAGCACATGTTAGCTCTGATAACATTTTAAGATATTGCTCTATTGAAATGAAAGCCTTGCTTGCAAGGCCACACTGTCTGAAGTTCTCCCATCCCTCATTTAAATCCAGCACAATTAGCCCAACTACAGACCTTGTTGTTATACATGCTGAAGTATAATGGCTGCTATTATAGCAGCTTGCAACAGCAAAGATATATGATTTTGAACGATATGTCAAGGAAAAATAAACATGTTTCATTTCTTCATTAGATAATGTTTATTTATAGCACAATATATATCTACCTCCACTGTACCATTAAAGTTTTGACTGCTTTTTAACTATAAAATTTGATATTGTTGTGGCAGCTGCACTACTCAAATGATTGTTATAGTACAGCTGTTATCAAAGAGTAAGATTTATAGCTGCCCTACATGGTGTAAAGATATGTGCATATTTACTTTGTGTTTTACTACTTATGTCCTATATTTTAATGACACAAGGTGAGATGAAATAGTGAAATAATAAACTCTTTTTGCTGCCGCAAAAGCAAATGGCATGATTTGTTTAAAGTTGGGTCTTTAATTTTCTATTGTGCTACGATAAAGTTTTTTCTCCCTGCTATTTTGGTTTATTTAAATATATTTTACATGTTAGTAGCAATCTTAGCAGGTTTTTTTACTTCTTTTACTTTTCAGAGAAGTGGTCTGGAAGTGAAGTGAGAGCAACATGCTTGATGAAACATGTCAAGCTACATTATATTGTAGGTAAGGATCAATATTTTAACCCTTGGATAGATTGTTAGAGTACAATGAGCAGCAGCTTCCATCATTGGTGCTTTTCTAGGAAAATTAGATGAATGTGTGAATAGGGCACCGATATCCACTTCTATGAGGCTTCTGTCCCACATGACCCTATTGCAGCAGGTCCCTGAGCCCTACACCACGTACAAAAAGAGGCTCAGAAAATCTCTTGGTAAAGGAAGGGGTGAGCAAATCTGTCCAGCTCAATGGCCAGATCCTGATCATCAGTACAAACAATTTATAGCCAGTGTCGAGCTCTCCTGTCCAAACCCAAGGGTGGTTTCCATGGGATTCAAATTGTCCAACCACAGTACACAGCACTTGCAGAGTAGGCACCTTTGGCTGCTGTTTTGATTTTGTTAGTGACAAATGTCTTTTTACATATCCTTCTTTTTTTCCACTGGTTGGATCTCACTCAACAAGGAGTGCCTAATCAAAAGGGCCTGCAAGCAGAATTGGGTTGCTTCATGAAGGCTGAGGTCCTTCAGCAGAAATATGACACAGATCGAGAGCAATGGATAGTCTTGTGTATAAGAGGAGAATTTAAAATTCAAGTGTTCTCTGAAACACTAAAACCAGAAGGAAACAAAAGGAGAAATTAAGCTACAGGGGAGAGGTGAGTGATAGACTTTACATTCTTAATTCATTCTTATGACCTGCTTTGTGCATCTTTATTTGGTTGATGTTAAGTCCAATCGTGTCTGTGTGAAATTCAATTATGTTGCCTTTTTTTGAGTGGGGAAGAAGGGACATTGGTTTCCCCTTAAGATAATCCATAAGGCAGTATTCCTCACTCTAGTCTGTGTTCAGCTGAGTCAATCATGCATTGGTGTTTCCTACCAAACTCTTTTATGTATTAAATCTATTACATTTATACTTTTCTTGCAATTTTTGTTTGTTTGAAACAGGAAAACGTTAACTACAGGAACTTATCTGCTCTCCTTTGAACTCACTTCTGCCTGTTGCCTTGAACATTTCCTATGCCTGTAGTACGTACTTTTATCTCTCCACTGTATTTTGAATATATTTGAACGAAATTAACAGAGTGTTCGAGACACCTTCAGCTGGAAGAGCTGAGCACTGGACAACTCGGTGTTCACAGGCTCTTGCTGAAGATTGAGCCTGCACATCATGGAGTGGAATGTCAGGACTCTGCCAGGTTTTAATGCACTGTACCAACTCTTTTGACTTGGTAGGGAAAGTGACTCCACATGTTTCGGTTCATTTTGGTTTTTTTAGCTATATGTACCTTTTTCTGCCACGATATACGCTTAGAAAGCTGTGTAAAAATGTGAAAATGGGCTTTTCTCCTGAGGTCTCCTTTCCTTCCTGGATTTTCTCATGCCATAAATCCAAGAATAGACTTTTGCCTTGATATTTTGGTTTGTATTTTTTTTTTTCAAGACAAAAGTCTATGACAAATTAAAAAAAAAAAGAAAAATGAGAACTTCATGTCTTGTAAGAGATTTGGCTCTGGATTTGAGAAAAGCTCCATGCTTGCTATTATTTTACTCAGCCATCCCTACCATGAAATTACTTTGCCTTAGGGTGTTGGCTTGTAGGATTTACTCAAGCATTACTTCTTATCAAAACTTTGACCAGCAACTTGGTGATCACTGGAGTCCCCAAGCACAGACTTTACAGAGAACTTACAGGCTCAGTTAAAATGCAAATTACTGCTAATTGGGCAAACAAGCTACCAGTAAAGCAGATATGGCAAGTGAGTTGACATTAGGTAAAGTAGAAGTGATAATTAATAAACCAGCAATTTGGACGGGTCATTGGTTTAGCTCTGCTTGATCAATAGCTGCTGTCTCTGTGCATTTTGGCTGAAGCTGCACCAAGAAAAAAGGTACTTTTGTGATAGCCACTCTGCCCAGGCCAGACAGATGTGCTACACCACATCTGTCCTACCAATCCCAACAGCTTTTTACAGAGGTAGGGCTCTCCCAATGTAGGGGGAACCTCATAGGAACCTCGTAGGTATGGAGACCAGTATTTTGGATTAATTCATCTTAAATGAGCTTAGTATTAGTTTTCAGTCCTTTTGCTGCATTTTTCCCTAAAACCCCACCAGATATTACTGAAGATCAGATTTTGCAATTACAGAGTAACCACATCCTAATCCTGGGTTTTCCTGCTAATCAGAAACAATTTTTCTGCTGTCAGTTGTGTTCCCTTAATTCATTTTGTCTTAACTCTTTCACTACACTTAACAGAAGATAGATGCCTAAAATTTTCACCTCTTCTCATATGGGAATATTTTTACACTGACCAGACATCAACAGTAACTTTAATATTGTGTTACAAAAATATTCTTTGAGCATCTTAAGCACATGATTCTTCGAGGTTCAGGAAACAGGAACGAAAAACGGTAGCTCTGCTGTAAAGACCTCTGCATCATCTGTTGAGTCCATTTTCCTTATTTAAAGTAGACAGAAAAAAAAAGAGAACCATAAAGAAGATAGAAAATAAGTAGCTGAAAAACCCACTGAAACAACACACCCACTAAAATAATGAAGTCATAAACACAAGGAAAATTTGTGTTAAGGCTACAAAAATACTTTACCTCAGTTCCCTTGGGGCTTGTCTTTACAAGACACATGGCCCTTTTCACTTTATGAGAAGAATCCAAGACGTTCAGCTGTATTTCCAAGGCTGGGCAATACTTAAAGAAAATATTGTAAGACTGCTACGTCTGGTCTGACCCAGGACCCTGTTTGAAAAAGCTTTATAAATGTGCTGGAGCAGAGGTTTGTCTTGAAGTATACCTGCCATCAGCTGATGGTGCACCCTGGTCCATTAGCTGATTTATTATAGAGCTGATCCCTTAATGAGGAGCACTCCTTTTGGAACTCAGATGTTGAGTATCTCAACTGTGCAACTGTTTTTTGAGACTGAACAAAAACAACACCCATAAAGCAATGATTTTGTCTATCCTTTCTCAGGCAGTGAGTCACTGTTTTGTGCTTCACAAATATGTTCCTATCATAGAAAATTTTGAGTTGGGAAGGACCTTAAAGATCACCTACAATAAAATCTCCATGTTTCTGTCTACCATCTCTTTGCTTCTATGTATATTCCAGGGGATACAAGTCAACGTCTTGCTCCCACACACTGATGAGGTGATGCAGAAGTATTTGCAGAACTAGCACTGCCTCTGCTTTGCATCCACTGAAGCTGTAGTGATACAGTCTTAGATAGCTCTGTCTTTGCAATATTTATGCCATTGTTGTCTTCTAGGTCTTAGAAGTCCTTCCCAGTGTCACACAAAATTAGCATTTCCTGTGACCAAAGTCAATAAAATTATTCACGTGAGCAAATACTGCTGATTATGAAAGGCATTTGCATATTTTAGTGATTATGGCCATATTTTGACCAGAAGTATTTCGACAATTCAGCAAAGTGCCAGACTTCCAGCAGGGTTTGTAGCTCGGTGCCTTTGATTCTGGGTCTTGTGGCCAGGTTTTTACTGTGATGAACCCCCAAAGAGTGCTGGGAGTGCCAAGCTCTGTGCTGAGGAGGGAAGGGAGGTCTCAGGGAAGTCCTGCTCTGCCTTTGGTAGCCTGGCTGTGGCTCCCAGGGTGATTCCTGCCCAGGCTCCAGCACGAAGGGCAGAGAGGCTCTGCAGTGCGTGAGATTCACTCTGTCTTTCAGTCATGACTGCACGTGTGGGTGGCACAAAGAGGAGGTTGGAATGTTTTTAGGGAAGTTTCTCTTTCTTCATGTGCCATGTTAGACAGGGTTGCAGCATTATCTGATAAAACAAATCTCAGCATCTCTTTGAAGAAAATGCTTCTGTGGCAGGGTTTTTGCAGATACATAAAGTTGGATTTGTGTTTAGAACTGCAAAGAGGGGGCTGGACACAGCTGGAGAGGTGACACAGAACTGATTTCACAAGGCCTCCATCTCCCCCTCAGTGTGACACTCGGGATGTGTCGTAGCAACAACATCCCTGTCCTCCTTCCCACTGAAAATATTTCACCTTTTTATGACCTCATGGCAGAAAAAAAACTTTTTGATTTATTTTCACTAGGGCAATGGTTCTCCTTAGAGATTCAAAATAAAAATTGTTTTGCCTGTTTAATCACCTTTTAACAATGTAGCAAAGTCATTACTATGTAGAACTGAAATTATTTTCTTAAGATCACATAAAAGAGGAGAAAAGTGTTCATATTGTCTTTGGACTCTTACTTTAGTGACAGTATTGAATATATACTATTATGAAAAGACATTTATAACCTCTTAAGTTTAGTCTTTTTCTATCTGATCTGGCATTTGCTGCCTCTATGCTGGTGACCATATGTGTGTGCTATAGATCATGTGTTGCATGGAAGGAGGAAGAGGGCTGACCAACTAAATCCACCAGAAACAAATATGATACAGCACCAATCTGCTGCAATGCTTTGCTCAGTGTCCAGAAACTCTCCTTTCAATCAGGGCCTCTCAGTTCTGCTGCATTTTTCCAGAGCTCTGTTTCCACCCTGAAAGTGGGGTGGATGTAACAAGAAATGTACTTTGTCAAGGCTGGTTTGGGAAATATGTTGGGGGTTGAATTCAAGTTTCTATAAAGTTTCTCTTTGTTCTGTTTTTTGGTTTGGTTTTGGTTTTTTTGTTGTTTATCTGTTTTGTTTTGTTTTGTTTTTTGTGGGGGTTTGTTTGTTTGTGGGTTTAGTTTTGTTATGATTTTCTTCCATAGGTGAAGCAGGACAGGAATTCTGTCTCAGACATGGGAAGTGTCCTTTCCAAGCACATAAGGAAGTCTGGTTTGCAGCAGCAGGTAAGATGATCCATTGCTTGACACTGCAGAGGGTTATCCAGTATCACACGGGTCAAGGGGCCGTGTGTCCAACTTGTAAAGTTTCTCATTGCTCCTTTCGCACTGGAGGGGGAAGGAGTTGGTGTTCATTGCCCCTTCTACTCTGTAGGATTTCTGCTAGAGATTTAAAATATGCAACTTCTCTACTCCTGCAGCAAAGCCCAATGCAAATCCTACCTCAGAGACGACTTCTGCAAACAGCAAATGAGTAAAAAAACCTGTTATGAATGAAAGTCCCTTCCTAAAGCATAATACTGGCTGCATTTTATTTACTGTTTCACTCTGATATTTTTCTACCTGAAGTGGTCACTCAAGCAAATGAGTAAAAACCCCAAGAAATCACATTTGTGTTCATTTTCTGACTGGCTGTCCAGGGGTCTGCAGCTTTTTCACAGCACCTGGAGATAATTTAAGATGTTGGTAGTTTTCAGTAGGTGCAGGAAGTGTGTGTCAGTTGTCAGCATCTGCTGCTCTGTTATGTACAAATAGCTCATTTCTGGGCACATAAAATTCCCAGCAGTTTTTTTAGGTGAGACACAGTTGAAATTGTGGAATCATTAAGGCTGGAAAAGACCTTTAAGATCCTTGAGTCCAATCATCAGTCCAGCACTACCACCATGTTTTCCATTAATCATGTCCCCTAGGGCAATATCCACACTATTTTTGAAAACTACAAGGATGGTGATTCCAACACTTCCCTGGAAATCCTGTTCCAATACTTGTCAACCATTCCTGTGAAAAACGTTTTCCTAATATCTAACCTAAACCTCACCTGGTGCAATTTGAGGCTGTTTTGTCCTGTCCCTTGCTACCTTGGAGAAGAAACTGAGCCCACCTCACCAAAATCTTCTTTCACAGAAGTGTAGAGAGTTATAGATGTCTCCCCTGAGCCTCCTTTTCTGCAGCCTAAACAGCTCCCTCAGCCACTCCTCATCAGACTTGTGCTCCAGACCCAAACCCTACTGTCTTAATTTAATGTGGAAAAAAAAAGGTGAATTACATATTTTTTTTCCACAGTAGCTAACATTCATTAAAAGCACACCATTTTCTAAATATTTCATGTGATTTCTCATTTCAAATCCCATCATTCAGTGGGATGGAATTTAAAATTAAACTTTTTCGTGTTTTTGCTGGAGTGTTTTAATATTTCTGGTCATGCGAGTTGCAGGGAATGTGTAAACTGGAGTTTGAAGCAAGGATGGCATAATACGTTTCAGGATACACCTTGGCAGAGGGATTAATTCTCTGCAGGTTCACTCCACATGGAATCTGTGTATTTTTATGACATGTACAGTTGGTTGTAATGCCACACTGGGTATCATGTATAACATCAAAGAGCTAAGTAAGTATAAAGGTATCTTTTATTTCTTCAGTTCATGTCAACAAAATCCTTTTCAGCCTTGGATACCTCCTGCTTAAAATCTTTAGCTCATCTTGAACTTTTGTTTGCAGAATTTCTGTCCAAAAATAATATTTGTAACAGGAAAATGGAATGACTGAGATATCTTTTTTTTTGTTGTTTTTGTTATAGTCTTAAATTATTTAACTCTTAGGTGTCCTTGGAAAGCGGACAAAAGTCTACCAAATAAAGTTAAGTTCTTGGAGTATCATCAGCTTGCTTTCCACGCTGTCATGAAATTGTTTTCTTAAATTGGGCTGCTTCCCAAATGAAATTTTCCTCTACTGAGATAACGTCCCACAGCACATTTTCTGAAGCCTTCAGAGATTATTCCTGGGCCAGGATTGCAGGCTCTGCTGAGCAAATTGACAAAAGGTTTTTTGTGGGCAGGACCAAGCAAGGCAGAGGAAAGCCGGGTGTGACCTGGGAGCTGTGGACATGCTTTCACACGCTACATGAACCCAGGGTGGCAGATCCTCCTGAGGAGGAGGGATTGCTCCCAGTGGCATCCTCTGGTCACTTTGTAACATGGGTAGAATCACATAATTATAGAATGGTTTGGGTTGGAAGGGAACTTAAAGCTCACCTTGTTCCAATCCCTGCCATGGGCAGAGACACCTTCCACCCGACCAGGCTGCTCCAAGCCCGGTCCAACCTGGCCTTGGTAGACTGAGTATCTGAATCCTTTTGGAAGGTTGTTCAAGTAAAGGAGTCTGGATGGGAAAGCTCTAATGAGCTGATGTTTGCTGAGCTGAGGTGTACATTTATGGGAAAGGCGTGGACAGGCCTGGATCAAACACCTGCATTCTTTGCTTCCTTTGGAGGTGACCCTGAAATTCCTCAGCCAGAGGAATGATCAGGCTGCCCTCCCCAAAAGGACACAAAGGGAATGATTGTCCAACCTTTGCCCGTGCTGATGAGTAGTTACCATTAGCAGGCAAAATGTGTCAGGAGCTGGAAGAGATTTTGTTTGACCAAATAGTTTAAAATAGTGGTAGGAATTGAAACCAGCTGCTGCAGATACTGGCCTTTGCAGTAATGTAATTACAACAGTCTTTACACTTTCTATATTGCTGCTTTTAGCAAGGCAAATTGCTTTCAGAAATTTATTTTTGTACAGCGTATCTGAAAAGTGCCCATCTCTGAGGTGGACAGATGCCAGTGGGGACATCACGTATCATGTAACATATTTCAGCTCGAGGCTCAGAAATGTCACAGGATCCACTGAAATCCTTGAAGAACAGAGAGGACCTGAGCTTCTGATGTGTCACTCAAGGGAGAGGTTGTACATGACACATAGGTTGCTTTATACCACTCTGTAACTTGGTGTGCTTATGCAAAGAAGTGCATGTGGGATCGATGGCATATGGTATATTAAGAAAGAATAACACCAGATTTTTAAAAAATGTATTCACCCATTAAATGGTGTAAATTAAAGTAAGCTGTCAAAATGACAGCACAATAATGCCATCTTTGCAATAGCACATACTGCAGCACAGTTAAATCATATCACTTTTGGGGAAGAATTACAGATGAGATCCAAGAAAAAATTGCTTTTGAAATGCAATCCTTTGTTAGTTAAGAATCATCATTGCTAGCCAGGATCCCCTATAAACACATAAAGCACAGAGTCACCATAATAAATTATGATAATTTATATCACAGCTAATTCTGGGGAAGTAGCATCAGGGGTTATACTTCAGATACACTTCATATTACTCAAACTGTAATTATTTTCATTAAAATATAAAATTGCTTACAGCCAAGTTACTTGAAACACACAGCATTGCACATTTAACCATGTACACAACAGGGCCATGAGAGTTCAAAATAAGTAAAGTCAAGTGTTAAATAACAGCACTTATACTTTTTAATTGCATATCTTTGCAGACACAATCAATGCACTTTTAATATTCCTTTTTAGTGAAACATTGGACTGGCTTTTTCAATCATCGTCATGTTGATTAAAAGTCAATGTCAAAATAAACTTGAGAAAATACTGTTAGGTGCTTGTAAGCACAGCCTCTCTAATGGTTTGTGCATGTCAAGAGGGCAAATTTTATTCCAGGAGGAGAAAGGGAAATGCTTCAAGTTTGTGTGAAGGCAAGCAGTGGAAGGCTGAAGAGTTTGAACGTTTTCAAGTGTAATAATTTATAACACCACTCACTCTCTAGTGCCTTTCTCTAACAATCTCAATGGGTTCTACAAACAGTAATTAATTACAGCCTCCAACACCTCTGAGGGGTAAATACAAGCAGTATGAGGTGCTCTTCATTTGTCCATGGAGCAGAGCAACCCTAAAAAACTCTAGAATATACAGGGGCTGCAGGAGACCTTCCCTCTTGGCAGAACTCAGACACCTTAAATATATTTGTCTTTATTAAACTGAGAGTCAGAAAGTGAGTAATAAAATGCATCCTAAAGCCTGGGGTTTTTTTCCTGAAGGATCATATCCCATTCTCTGCAAAGGATGGGTTTTACTGCAGGCGAGAATCAAAGCTGGGAGCTAGCAAGGTCCTCACCTGTTTGCTGCAAAAGTTAGGTGAGAATGGTGGGTGACGCACAGATTTCCAGAAAAAGAAAGAGTGGTTTTTCAGATGTGCAACTGGCCCTTGAAGTCAGTGTGAGTATATAGAACTTGCCTCTAACCCCAGTTTTCAATAATCTCACTAGAAAATCATTGTAAAAATCTCCTGGTGAACATTTCTTGATGCAGGTCTCGTCCATTGCTGCAGATACCATCAAGACCCTGGAAATCTGTGGCACAGCTGAACCTTTCGTGCCTGTAAGAAAACTCTGTATTCAGACTGGATGAAGGGCCCAAGCAGGTTGACCAACAACTCTCCTCTTGGAGGAATTTTTCCAGATGGTTTTTCCAGCAACTGTTTCCCATGGCAATTCCAGGTGAGTTTAGAGTTCATTTTGAACCAGAGCCTGCTTCCTACCTTTCATGGTGCCTTTGGTGTCTTTGACATATTGAACCTCTAATTTTCATTTAGACTAAACCATCTCTATCTTTTTTAAGTCAGGCAGCAGTGAGTCCTCAGTTTGTTTGACATCATAATCCTTATTTCTCCTGAAGTGGAACAGTCCAAGTTATTTCTGTGACTCAAAAAATGGAGGAGCTGCTTTTGCCAGTTTATTCTGTATTCTCACAAACTGGGGAGCAGTAAGAGTGTTGGAATTAAGAAACTAAGACACAGAGATTAGGGCTAAACCTCAGCACTAAACTTGTTGACGTCTAACTGATGTCAGCAAAACTTTTTTTCCATCTTTCCCATGCCTGTTGTGCAACACTATAGGGAGTCGAGGATGACATTCAGCAGTCTTCCTAGGCATTTCAGAAGAAAAGCAATCACTAGGAAAGAAAGATCGTGGCAACTCTCCGGCATTATGAATTAAGATGTTTTTATGGAAGTGAAAAATGTGTATAAATTCAGCAGTGAGGGAAGGGATTTGAACTCTGGCATTAAGGTGGAGTAGTTGGTTGCCATCGCTGTTTCCTGACTATGTGACAGTGAGCTTGAGCTGGAGAAGTCTGCTGTGCCATGTCCCAGAAGGGAAAACTCAGGCTGTGGTACTTCCCCAATGGAAAACCTCATGGAGAATGCAAATATCTTTGCTTATGGATGACAGCTTTCCTTGTGGAACCTGAAAGTCTCAGGTAAATCCAAAATATAATAATTTAAACATTCTCAAAGTCCTGAATGAATTTCCCAAACACAGGATCTCTGGACAGAACAAAGCAGACCTGCAGCTCCTGTGTGAACATTCTCTGTCCTGCCTATACACTTGATTTGCAATATCTTTTGTCCATTTAGATTAGATATTATGAAGAAATTAGGTTGTGAGACCCTGGAACAAATTTTCCAGAGAAGCTGTGGCTGCCCCTAGATCCCTGGAAGTGTCCAAGGCCAGGTTGGATGGGGCTTTGAGCAACCTGGAATAGTAGAAGGTGTCCCTGCCCATGGCAGGGGGAAGAACTGGATGAGCTTTGATGTCCCTTCCAACCCAAAACATTCCATAATTCTATGATTCGTCCTGTCATTTATATGTAAACAAACTGTGCATTATTTCATTCCTTCCACCATTTATTAATTTTAGAACCTGAACAATGAGATACTGAAATAGAAGAAAACAGGTAAAGTAGTAGAAAGAAGTAGAATTATTTGAGATTGTACAAGATACCAATAATCTCCCCAGGAATGTAACTTTTAGTTCAAGTTGACATTTAAATTGCATTTTGTGCTGGAAAGAAAATCAGTGGGAGAAGAAGAATATCATATGAAATAGTGGCACATGTGGTGAGTCACATTTGCTATTATTTTGTAAGTATTATAAAAATATATCTGATTTTATTGGAATTGACAGAAAATTATTAAAAATTTGAGATAAAGTTTTCCTTTGGTAAACTGTGCCTTACAGATGGCACATCAGAGAAAATTCTCTTCTTGTTAAAATATCAGAACAGTTCAGGGAACACGGCAGCATCAGGATAATAATAGTTGACAGGTACAGTGGCTGTGAACAAACACCCATATCATGGTATCTGAGATACCATATTTTCCCCACTAAAATTAAACCATGAGCTCTCTTTGACAATGCTGTGTTAATTATATGCCAACATTTGCTTCAGTTTGGCTTAATACTGCTTTAACTCCCTCACCAGCAGGACTTTTTGGAGTTCACCAGGGATGTCTGGTTAGAAATCTCTTTCCACACCTCAAGTCTATCCCAAATAGAGCTCCAGCAACTGCTGAGGGTACACAGGACACAGATAGGAGAACCAAGTCAAACATAACCCTGTAGTAACTCTGATGCTTGACCCATGTGTTTGTGTTGAGCTGTGCTCTCGATTTTCACTGCATTTAAACCTAAATTCTGTTCTATGCCTAATGTGGCAATGACCAGGGTGGATTAAACATTTTTTAAACTGCATGGATTAGGACAAGAGTACTTTTGTTATGATAACTTGCTATTTCAGAATGAAATCTAACTGATAGTAAAATTGACCAAGTCTTAACATAAAATACTGACGAAAAAAGTAATCAGTCTATTGTTACATTTGTCAAACCCCTTGATTAATTGGTGTTTAAAGCAATAACAGCTACAATTTATATTACAATATATTGCATTTTTATGCACAGTAGAGAATTAGACAAAATATCATGTGTCAATGAGTGCCACTTCAAGTAAGGTAATTAATTACTTCAAGCAAGGTAATTAATTCTATAATAAATAAATCTGTGGTATTAGACAATTTCAAAGTTAATGCACTGGAGTTTTTGCCACATAAGGCTTGAATAATACAGGACTCTGTTCTCCTGCTAACTCCTAGTGTCCCCACCTCCCACACGTGTTTTTAGGGGAAAGAACTCCCCAGATTTTGTTTGACACAAAAATATATATCAAAATTATAGAGACTGCCTGATTCATTCAGGGAAGGATTCTGCTTCTTGATGGGTTCAGCCACTAAGCGTTAGGACTTGGATGTTACTTTTAGGCTTTCCAGTAATGGCAGAACTGCCATGGCTTTCAGAGCAAAACAGTCATTCTAAAAATGAAAGGAGGGCTCTTCTACCCCCTCTTCTCCTTCTCTTGCCATGCCATTACAGGAGGAAACCTACATTCGTTCTGCACAGCAGAGATAATTACAGTCTGATAGTCTTAATGAATGAGTTCGTATAGAAATGTTATCACTGTGACAGTCGAGAACAGGCTGAAGCACATGTGTAGCGAGGAGACCGAAAGCTGTGCTTGAATATATATGAGAGCACAAGCAGCAGCAAGCCTAACTCTTCTTAAACTCCTTAAATTGTAGCCTGGGATGCACAGGAAGCCGTGCAGTTGCTCTCTGCTTGCAAATGTGAGGGGGAAGTGAAATTAGCATAGATAAAAGTAAACCTAAAAGATATGTATCTGTGCTGGCATGCAGAACGGCAGGGTCAGTGAAATCATTCAAAGCACTGGGCTTGGATTCAGCATATTCAGAAGGTAAAACATCAAAATTGGGGGGAAACAGGCAAGTGAGAAACAGTGCAGTAGGAAGAAAACAGAAACACTGAATAAACCCCGAGGCTTTTCAGAGTTACTACTTCCAGTGAGGAGGAGTGTCATGAGAGCATGGGAAAAAAAAGGCCTGCAGAGCCCTATTTTTGGTGGTGCTGATCACCACTGTGTTATCTCCCAGAGCTTCCTCCTTGCAGTGCTCCCACAAGATTTCACTCATCTTTTTATGCTACATGCAGGGCCCCAGAGCAACCAAGGGTGTCAGGGCACTGCCTCCCAAGGCAGCAGCTTCTGCTCCAGGTAGGACAAATGGTTGAGGCACCATCAACCCTTCCCAGCCACTTCCTCTCCAACATCATGTTTCAGTCTTAGAAAACAAGATGTCATGAATGAAAGAAACCACTAAACACAGTAAATTTCCTGAATGGCCCAGATAAAATTGCTGTTTTTACCAGTGATAACGTTTCTTCAGTGAGATTTTCTCCATCGTTGTGGAAATGGCACCAGAGAAATCAGAAAGCTCTGTTTTTTCACTGATTTATCGAATATAAAACAGGAATTAGTGATCAGGTGGAAAGAAGGTGCCAGATCCAAAGTATGTTCCAGGCAATGAATTCCTTCCACTGACTGAAATGGATTTTGGATCAAACATTTGGAAGTACAGGCTGAAATGCAGCACAATATAGAGGAGAAATGTCAAGTTTGATTGCTGCTGGAAGCGTAAGAAAGCAGAACTGGTGCTCCAGAGGCCCAGGCAGGAGCTGAGAAGATTAGCATGGAGATGACAAGCTACCCTGGCTCGGGGAGTCCACTGGAGGTTTCTTCCCCAGATCCCAATCTCATCTGCTGTGCTTCCTCTGTAGAACCTGGAAATTTCTAAAAGAAAAAAAGCATTATTGTGGCCTTCTCTAGAAGTGGGAAGGAAATAAAACCGAAAAAATAAGGAGAGGGAAAATCAACAAGGAAAAACAACCCCAATCACCCTTCTCCTAACCACCTGTGGTGTGTCCATGCTCCAGAGCAGGGCTCATTTGGATCAGACATGGACCAAATCCAGAAAGGTTTGCTAAAGGCCAGATCAAATGGGATAAGGATCTGTGACTCACCACTTCCTCTGGTTTTTGAAAAGCCTGAGCTACATGGCCATGGTTTTTCAGATCCAATGCAACCCTTCCTTCCCACCCAGTGCCTGCTCCGCCACGCGTTCCGAAGCGAGCTGTTCTCATGACTCACGGGAACAGTTGACCACCATTCTCAACTGTGTTCCTTCTTACACATTTGGTACAAAGAAGGCAAAAAAGAGATCCATATTCCAGTTTTATGGAGACACAAGCACATACACAGCAATGCTTGATCTGAAGCCAGCTAATGGAGAGGATATGTTGAAACCACCAGGCATATTGTTATGAGGAGAACAATAGATATTGGCAACACTGTTTGATCCATGTGCCAAGGGTAAAATTAAAGCCATATGTTCACCCCACCAGACACAGATTGTGGATGGATGTTTACGTAAACAAAGGGTTTGTTAAACTGTGTTATCATTTTCTTCCTTTGGCTCTCCAACTTCTAGGCCAGGTACATCAATAAACTCTTTTCTGGAAGAGTCTGGAAGAACCACATCAAGAGCAACAGTTACACAAAACCTTGGTTGATTACCATGTGGATATATAATATTCCCTTAACCTCTTAGAATAGCAGCAATCAGAGCCAACCCCTTTATTCTTGCAGGGAAAAAAAAAAAAAAACCCTCTATAAAGAGCCCACAGATTTTTCAAGAGAGCCTGGGGACTGGATCAGGAAGAAGCTGTAGGAAATTTTTTCTATTTCCTACCTGTGCTACCCAGCATCCCAACCTCCTCAGCGTGGCTTGTGGCGTTGTTAAAGCAATTGGTAGAAAATGAATCTGGAAAATTTCCCGGAGTGTACAGCTGCCCTTTTAACTTACACCTCACCAACCCACCCCAAGTCAGGGAACCGACATGTGGTGTGCGCTCCTCTGGGAGCCGCGGGAGCACAAATACAGCTGTGCAGATCTGGCACACGGGGCTTTTGATTTCATATTTGCTTGCTGGCCAGGCAGCAGTGAGCTTTCAGGGAAGAATCACCCATTACTGTCTTGTAGGAAAAGAACAAGGCAGGAAAAAAACAAAAAAAAGGAAAAGTCTTTCAAAGGTTTATTAAACTTGTCTTCTTGTTGTCCAAACCTTCTGATAGTGATATGCTACAAGTTGCTTGTACACAGAGCTCTTTTGGGGTGTGTGATTATAGTTGGTCCTTATGGAATTTTATAAAAATTCCTAGTAGATCTGGGTACACTGAAAATCTTTCACTTTTTTAACTTGACTTCGGTTGTCCATCTATGAAATTACCAAAATTTCTCAATTTAAGGAGTTATAGGGGAACCCTGATGTATTTGCTTTTTTCATTATTTTTAATTTTTTTTTTAAGAGTGGCTGCTCTATTTTAACAACTTTATTAATTTATAATTATTTTTAAAAATAATAAAAACTATAATAAGGTTGTTGCCATCTGGTTCAGAGCATGAGTGTGGGACTATATGCATCTCTAGCTACATCAACCAAAAAAGTCCTGATTGCTGTAAACCAGAATTAGATATTTATAAATGCCCACATCTTCAATTTCTTTGTGAAAAATACCCAAGTCAAAGAAACTGTATTAAAAAACTTGTAGTGACAAATTTTCTCCCTTTCTGCATGGTATCAGCAGCTGCTCTGCTTTAGAAAATGCATACAGCAATTTTCAGGGTTATCTCTGTATTTCTGGCTGGCACCGAGGCTTTTGGCAGAGATTACTTGCAAGGAAGAGTCTGCTACATCTTATAGGTCCTACTTTGAAAACAGGCAATCACAGGTACTGAAAAGATATATCATCTTCATTCTACTCTGGCAGTTAGTGGGAGGACTGATCACTAAACTGGTCTAATTCAGCTCTTCTCAATCACTTGCAGAGATGAGAAAGTTGTTGGAGAGATATCACTGGAGGCTCTGGGATTTTCTTCTGAAGTCATTCTGAATTAGCTGCTAATGGGGAGCTTTCTTTGATAGCTCTTTTATAATTAAATGCAGCTGGATGGAAATCAACCACAAAGGGAACTCAAGTTTGTTTATCATTACTTCTGACTTTGTTAGCAGATGTTTTCTGAGTACCGTGGTAGCTTGTTTAATTTGTCTCCGTGTAATGTGAAGCAGGTAAACTTTGATTAATAAACTGACAAGTACATTCTTTAATTTATTTTAGAAGTTTCCATCTATGTCTGTTATAGCACATGTGCCAAATCCCAAAAGGAAGAAAATAACTGTTTGTGTTTGATTTTTACTGTTATTTCTGAGTCTAAGGCCAGATGAAAACGTGCTTGTTGGTAACACAGCCTTCACCTTTAATGGGCACAACCACCAGCAAACTTCTGCCATGTGTGAAAACTGCACGTTACATTTCCCACTGGGCTATTCTGTGTTAATTTATGAACAAGCATTCACCTTAGTTTACAGGTTGTTTATTTTTCTATTAATTCCATTGGAAATACCCTCTATTTTTGGGCTTAGTGTGTGCCCACCCTCACTAACTGTGGTGGATGACTGTATGTCCTCAGTCATGCATGTGTAATTTATACTTGATGTTGTCAGTAAACAGCTATCTTAGAAAAAATGCTTCAGTGCAAGCATAAATGACTGAACTTGAATGCTTAAGTGCATTTCTTCCAAAGTAAGACATCTACATCTATGTGCGAAATTCAAAATCCTGGCCGTAGCCTTTTTGCTGTGCAGATTGAGTGTCCAGTGCTTTAACTGAATTATCTGAAAATCCTGCAGTGTTCCAAGCAACATTTTAAATTAAATAGATGGTCCACTTCCTGCAAAGTGTTTCAGATTAACATCTTGGGGATAGTTACTAAAACTGCATAGGAAATACATATGCAGCAGTTGGTTCCCATACATAAGATGAACAGCTTCTTTCTTATCTTCCTTTCTGTACTGCATGCTTTCCTTCTTTCTCTCTCTCATTTATCTGCTTCTAATCTGCAAGAAAATTATTTCTGACTCTTTCTAGCCTAATGTCCTACATTGCAGAGCTGACCCTACCTCAATTTGTAGCATTTATCCACTGTTTGTTTTTTGGTTTTTGGTTTTTTTTAAATCTGTCCTTTCTAACAGCGAGGACTTGGACATCTGCTTCACATCACAGTGTAAAGTGTGAAGCATCAGGTTTTTGTAGCTGTCTCACTATTAAGTGAAGGCTGCCCTCCTCACCCTGGCCCATGTCAAGGCCACTTCCCTGGGCTCTGCACACCTGATTTGAGCACTGCTCATTGCTGGCTGGGGTTGTGGAAATGAGAGGTTTAGAAATAGAAGGATTGAGGGGAAAACCAGCATTGGCTTCACAGACACAGGACTGCCAGGGGGTCGGGCAGAGCTGGGACCACCTCGTGTTCAGGTGAGATAAAATTGCAGTACCTCAACCCAGCTACCAACTTGTACTGACATTCCTGCTGGATATTTCTTGTCTTCAGAGGGAACCAGGATATTTTCTGAATACTTGGTGTCCCTCTCGCTTTTGGTACTTTGGACTCTACAGGTTCACAGTTCTCCATATTTGTTACAAACAGCTTGTTTGTTGTTTCTTGTTCTGCAGCTTAAGAAGTTGCTTTTCAATAATTGTTTTATAATTTTTTTTTTACTAGAATTAATGAGTCAGAAATAGAATTTACAATAATTCTTGCTTTTTAGTGCAAAGATGTTGAAATGAACCTTCCACAAGAGAAAAAAATCCCGGTTACCTCACCTGCTAGCAAAACCACATTTTCTTTGTGCTTCCAAAGACTATTGAGGAACTTTGATACCAAACTGAAATACAAATAGCAGTAAAATTAATAAGAGAACCTTTCTGAAAGGACAATGAAATCTAATTCAGTGGGTCTTGTCTTGATTTGTGGCTGTTTGGTGCAGTCAACTGTGAAGCAGCATTACTTGTGTGCCTCCTGCCAACAGTGAGGGCCCAGAAGTCAGGAATTAATTGCTGGGTGACTCTGGTTTCAGGGATTTGGATACATGAGCTCACAGCCCCACAACCTGATCGTGGGGACATTGACATGTGCTGCTGTCTTGCTGCAATAATGGGATCTATGGGCCCAAGCTAATATTTTAACTACAGGGAAACGTAGGATATGCAGAAGATGATGTGTAGAAAAAAGAAAAACATTCCTGAGTCATCCTTTTTTAGAGCAGAACGAGGCATGAGATAGTAAATACTGGATATTTTACTCTGCCTTTGCGCTACCAAGACGGGGTAACGTTGTAAGCTCTCCTTACAAACCCCAGAGTTAAGGGATTAGCAGAACCACAAGGTTTCCTCTCTACTCACGATCCAAGAAGCAGATTAAAAAAAGGAGATACCATTTGATCAGCAGCTTCCTGCATATGGAAATCCTAGGTCACCTTGCTGTTCCTTGATGTCTAAAGCCTGCTCTTAGGTTTCTGCGAGGAAAATGTGTATTTTGCTACAGTTTTAGGGACAAAGACGGTGGAATTGAGCAGTGCTGGGATATGCCAAGAAGTCTAGAGCCGAGCCCACGCAGGTCACCAGGGAGGGTCATCACAGCACGGTCAGGTGGTGGCTGCTGAGATGGTTTTGTTTGCAGCGTTTTCACACATATTTATTCAATAAGGCTTTTGTTTTACTGAAACTGAGAAACACTATACAGCATTATCCTGATTTTGAAGTGACAGTGCCAAGGGGACTTCAGTAAAGGATTTGAAGGCAATTGAATCTGAAAAGTAAAGCTTTGTGATTGCTTAGTTATTTTTTGAAGCCGTGCTTACATTTAAGATTTATGTACAGAAACAGACTATATCAATAGTAGTGAAGTGGTTTCAGGCCAAGCCTTTTTCAAAGAAACTTATGAACAGAAGGTCATTTCAGAGTTCTTTCTTCTCTTGCAAAGAGACAAACACAAATCCCACCTCGCTGTATTTGTATAATATATAATACATTATTATGCTGCTGCATTTAGTAAGTGCTTGTACTTCCACAAAAATATCTGGAGCTTTATTCTTGATTACAGTGTACTGCCAACTGCAAGTAAAAGCGATTGTTATCCTCAGAGTTTCAGTGACCTATTAGGAAGATATAAATTGTGACAAGATTTTTTTTTTCCCTCTCTGTAAACTTCTGAAGCATCATCTTACACCATCTAAACCCCATCTTAAAAATACATAATACAGAGACTTTTCTGAATCCTCTGATGATACTACAATATTGAATCATCTTTATATAATTATGCTGGTGAATATAAAGTATCATTGTTTTCAGTATCTTTCATGAAAGCTGTTTTGACCTTCAGATTAAAGGATCCATATGGATTTCCAAATGCAAAATTTGGAGCTCCTGTTTTAAAAACTAGAGCTCCGGTTCGGCACGCAGACATCAGATGTGTTTCCACTTGAAAAAATGCAATTGTAGCAGCCTATATCCCGTCTGAATTTTTCTCCTGGGTAAACTCTTATAAATGAGTGCATCGTGCATAATGAGGATTGGAGGTTAGCTGCTTCCAGTGAATTCCTTTTCAAAGTGCAAGAAAGAAGCAGAGCAGCAAGGAGGAGAAATCCATTGGTATTTGAGCTCTGTAGGATGAAGAGGTTTGCTGCTGGGGGAAGATCAAGAGGAGGCAGTAGGAATATTTTGGGCACTTCTGAAGGAGAGATGGAGACCATCTGGTAGAGAGGATGCTTAAAGGAAGAATGCCAGGACAGAGATAAAAGTAAAGGGAAAGGAAATAGTGACTGAGTAACATCAAAGAGTGAGGCTGACTATAGAGCAGAAATGAAGAAGTAGCAGTGACCCAAAGTAGGCAAATCACGATACAAATTGTGACACTGGGCAATGGATCCATAGGACTCTGTGAAGGCTCAGGGGAAAAGCTCAGTGTTTTAATTTCAAGAAAGTCTCCAGGAAAGTGGTGTTGACATCTTTGGAAGGCTTATAATTTAAAACTGATGCAGTAAGCAGGGTTCCTGCTGTTTCAGAAATACTGTCCTGGAGTCTAATCCAGATACTGTCACTGTAGCAGAATTTCAAATGGAGAGACGCCAGGAAGAATGTTTCTCCCCTCTTCAGCATCAGCATCTTTTCATTTGAATGATTTGAAGGGTATTAGAAGTTTCCGTTGAATTGCCTCCTAAGGCTCATGTCCTGAAGCCATGGTTGGTGTGTGGTCCTTCCCTGTGTTGAGCTGGAGCTGATCTCATGTGAAAAAGGGTTTTGCTGGTTTTGCTTTGCTTCTGCTGAAGCAGAATAGCTGTTGGCCAGCCCTTTTCTCTTGCCAAAGCCTGGAAAACCTTTCTGTCGCTGGAATTCCATCCAGAGGGGTTGACATGACAATCCCCATGGTTTCTTTGGGTAAAACAATACAGAGTAAAATAAGTCTGATATTCCCTTGTGTCTTGGCTCTCCTTGGCATTGCTTCTCACCAGCCCTAAAGGCAGAGAGTCGGGGCAGGTGATAAACTTTATTATAAAAGCTGTGCTCCTTTCTCTCTCCACCTTCCTTCTTCCCATCTGCCTTTAGGGGGAAGCTTTCTGCATCCTGGAGAAACTGTGCTTTTTGAGGCTAAATAGCTTTGTGGATTCAAGTGCAAGGCCTGAAATAATATCTTGGAGGGTTTTTTCCCTTTTTTTTTTTTTTTTTTTTTTGTTAACAAAACTTGTGTGCTGCTTTTTACTGAAGTCAGTCCAAGGAAAGAAAAAGAAGAAAGTACTTCCACAGAGTGATTAATCCCATCTTAAAACAAGTGTGTAAGACAGGTAGGATAAGTCTCTCTCTGAAAATGCCAATCTGTCACCACTATCTATAGAAGGAGCCTTCACGAGTAGCTTGGAGTAGGTGTTTGACTTTTACACAGTTAAATTTAGACGAGATGATTGCCACTTTATAAGTCAAAGTGTTTGTTTATCAATGATTAACCATAATAGATTGAGAAGTTATGAGAGATAACAAAAGTAAAACTATAATGCCATTGATGGAGATATCACATCATAAGAAATAGCAGCGACAAATGCAGATGGTTAACATTTACATCCCCATTGTTTTTATTTTACTGTTAAACCTTCCCAGATTTTAGATCTCGTTTGATCTGAAGAAGGAAAAATTTGCCTCTGCTTTGGCGTAAGCAAAAACTGCTGAAATACCAGTAGGATAAAGAAGTGATTTGTCCTGGAAATGTCAATTCTTATGTGTAGGGTCATTAATCCATAAAACAAATTTGCAAACATTTATACGTTTCCTTTAGTGTTGTTGGTGTCTCACTTGTCATGCATCTGACTGGGCTCTAAATGAAGATTGCACTCAGAAGATCCTGCAAGGCGTGTGCTGGCAGGACTTGGTTTTGCATGTCTTGACCCAATGTATACAGTCAGTTACACTGAAATAAACACTCTTGTCATCTAGGAGAATTAATCTTATTTCAGGCTGTTACCCAAGGGCTCCGTTGAGTATGTTCCTTTCACCAGTCATTACTGCATTGCAGAAATAAAGAGATAAAATTTATTTTTCCTGTACAAAAATTAGTGCTTGACTATAGTGTAGTTTGCAAAGTTGATAAAGCTTGCAAAAAAAAAAAAACCTTCCCAACACCTCAGTAGTGCTCAGAAGCTTCAGCACATTGGGACGCTAAGAATTTTAAACAAAGTTGGAAAAGGCATATGGTATATATGGACGGGAAATCCTGTGGTAGTTTTGATTTTACAAAGAAAAAAGTAACTGCTTAAGTTCATAAATCTGATGTATGCAGCATTCAAATAGAAATATTCATGATCTTAGCTTTCCTCTTCTTTTTTTTCAAATGTTGCTTTCAAGTACAGATGGGCCCATACCACAAACTTGGGATCCAGATTTGGATTTGGACCAGACGTTTATCAGAGTTTAGGAATAGCTGAACCCAGCATCTGAGGTCAGGCTCTGGTGGAATTAACAGCCTGCTGCAAAGATCTGGATTGAGTGGATCTCCCCCACATTTCAAGGCATAGGTGGGGAAAATACGAGGATTTGATTTGACCTATCTCTAAGGTATTTAAATTTTAAAGTGAAAGACTTTTAGTGAAGTGGGAGGCTGTGATTATTGTTGTGCCTAAAGGATGAAATTGCATATGGGGATCCGATTGACTGAGTGCTGTAGGAGATTGTAACAAGAGACAGGAACTGCCTAAAATGGTTTCCAGCTTAAATACTTGTCCAAGGTCAATAAGAGTATCTGTGATAAAGTATTGAGATCCCTGATTTATTATCCAGTACTTTCACCACAATAGGGTTGCCTCAGTATAATTCTTGATCTGTTCTAGAAGAGGATAAAATACCTTAATAACACCATACACCTAAGTGCAGAAAGAGACTTAGACTGCAAATGCTCTGAGCTCCTCTTTGGGCTACAAATCCCTCATATTTCCAAGATTAATGGCTTCTGATCCGTTTTTAAATGTTCCATGTGGATAGTGAAGGCGTAACTATCAAAACACTGTAAAATCATAATGTCTGTGTAGCTATAAATTACTGTTTTCAAAATGAGCTGGAGGTCTCCAACTTATTCCTAAGTGCAAATTCTTAGATGGTATGAAATTGCTCCAAAAAATGACTAGGAGCAAGTATTCTGTCTTTTGCCAAAGGGAAGCCAATTGTGGGTCTGCCTACTAACTCCATAGCAGCGTCTGTTTTGGTCACACTGAAATTGTCCTAAACAGGATAGATTGGATAGATCAAAATAATTTCAGATCAGAGATTGATTGAAAGGCATGAGGCTTTTTTGCATATTTCTCTGATATATCTTGTGTTTTTCATTTGTCAAGTTCTGAACTACTTTGTATGAGACTGGTGATGAATTCAACTCATGCTAAAGTACCAGTTCCATGACAGATTGTTTAAAAAAAATGTTATATTGGCTTAGGGTATTTTCCTAAATCAAATTAATGCATGGCATTCCAGAAAACAGGTAAAAGAGAACTTTTAACTCATTATTTGAGTTAATATATATGCAAGGATTACTTCTAAAGAAAAAAGTGCATGATTTAAAAGATCATTAGGATAGTCTTTTGTGGGGCACGGAAAAAACCTTTACAGATGTTATGGGCTCTTTGGGGTTATGCTTAAATAAAAATTTGGAGAAGTGCCTCATTTGAATTTATACTCCCTTTGTGGTCCATCAAAAAGGATTCATCTCCTATTCAAATGACGAGTCAATATGTTAGTCAGATCAAATACCACTAATAAGATGCTAAAAATGCTTCTGAGGAACAGGGGGATTTCTTTAACAAGCCATAAAGTGCTTTTTAATCCATTTTTGACTTGTTCTTTGTGGTTCTCACAACTGTTCCATCATGACGCAGTTTCAGTCCTTTGTGCAGATGGAAAAAATCAAGGTGTAAATCAAGGGCAGTGCATGGATATTGCCTTTCCTCTCTAACATTTCCCAAAGCCACTGAGGTCCTCCTTGTACTTTCCTATCTCACGTCTATTTAAGACATTGGTGCTGGTGGGTGTTTTGGGTTGATAAAGCTGTATTTGATGAGGTTGCCAAATCACAGAGCCCAAGATTTGCTAAAGATTCAAAACAACATGAAAGAATGGAACTGTATCTCTTCCCTACAACAGAGGTAGGAGACTTTGAAGAGAAGAGATGCTCCTGGTGCCCTGAGAGAAGGAAAACCCGGCTTCTCAGCTTTGCAGTCACTGCTCTCTCCTCTGCTCTGCAGAGCCATTTGCTGAGTTATCTGTCTGTGGAAAGTGGCCTAATATTGCAGTTTTGCTGCAGACACAGCTGCATGGGGCCCAGGGACGTAGGAGCTCTCCAGACATATCTCTCCATCAGTGGAAAGAAACGCTGAATAGATGCAGATATTATGAAGACGTTGATGAGGGGTTGCTTTTTTTGCATATCTTCCTGGTCACATCAGCAGAGCAGAATTCTCCCGTGTCTTAGCTTTGAGTTCAAAGATTGATCCTTAACATTTATCTGATACCCAGGATATATTTCCCAATCTGCTGATGGCAGTAGCAAAACTTCTTGTCCTGTTTAGCTTCGGTTGAAGTTTCACACCCCTCACTTTTTTTTCCTTTAACTAAACATATTTAAGTTTTGGGATGTGGACTACAATTAGAAACTAAATATCTACTTAAAAAAAAAAAAGGAAAAAGGAAAAAAAAAGTGGTTTTGATTAGCATTGCTTTCCTTCCTGACTTTCCTTGTCTCTGAAGAGACCAGAATAAGTCAGAATTCAAAATTCGCTACCAAATCTTTGCAGATAACCCTGAAAATGGCTTATGAAATTCCCCTCATAACTTTTCATTTGCTGAAAGCACAATGCATCTGACCATCCCTATAATTTCTGATTGAATTTGTAACTGACAACAAAGAGTGTTGTGACAAGTTTATCTCTAATTTTTGTGTGGAACATGGGACACCAGCCCACAACATACTTCATTCCACAAAGGTAAATTAGTTCATTCACTAAAATAAGTTTTGCAGGATCAGGTCTGTGAGTACCAACCATTTGGGAAGGAGAAAATAAATAGCAATGTTTAATAAATACACAGTGTGCTAAGATCGTATTTATTAGTCTTTTGACATTTTTATCTGGCTCCTATAAAGGAGTATTTGGAGCTGGGACAACAACTGGTGCAGGTAAATTTCCTACATTGTGAAAGGATCTGGTATTTAGTTTATGGGAAGCAGGCCTGAGCAGATGTGAAAAGTTCAAATAAAGGAAGGCCAGATAAAACGCACTTTTGTGGCTGGAAAAACAAAACAGATGTTATTATTCAACCACAAAAAAATCTATTTGCACTTAAGTAGCATTAGGTGTCCGACTAGTTGCGTTTTTTTTTTTTAGTGAAAACAACAAAATGATTATAAAATTATATAGGCTGATAAAGTGCTTTAAAACGTTACCAATGGACTGAATAGTTATCTAATAGAAAAAACCAAAGCAGATCTTACAAGACCAATAGAAATATGAGTAAATCTACTTTTCAAGGTAAAATCAAGAAGGATACAGACACTGGAGGAGCAACAAAACCAAATGGACTCTCCTCTCTGAACCCCTGATGCATATCAGAGAAATGGTGATTTAAGATGGGTGGACTTTACGCTACCCATAATCTTTTCTGGAGACCCGCCCATATGGAAAGGTTGATGCTGGCAGAGGATGACAGGTGCTGGAGATCCTCAGGAGCCCTTGACAACAAGAAAACACTTGTGGGGTATGAATGCTGCCAAATAGTCTTGCAAATTATTTCTGATTAAAAGAAAATTCAATTTGGTTTCAGAAATTGACATATAGTCAAAAAAACACCTAATATAAATGGAATAGTACAGGAGAACCAAATGGGTATTTCTGTCTGTGAAAACCTGCTCCTGTGAGCAATGGAAATAATCTTTTTCTGGAAAAGCTGATCTGGTTTGTAGGAACTTTGTTGGTCTGACGTGTTTCTACTCTTGATATAGAGCTTTTCTGCTCTTGCTTGCTGGGAGTTAGAGGTAAGTTAGGAGTAGGTCCTGATGGCTTGCTGGAGTTGGTAAAACTTGCCAGTAAATTGGGGATTTGCTGGCTGTTGCTTCCTTCTTCAATGGGAAATGGAGTCTCAGGCATTTTTATCTGAAGAATGGCAAAAGTGAGGACAGGGCTGCAGTTCCTTTTTGTTGCAGTATTTGAGTTGCTGCAGGAACACTGAGGGTTTGCATGGTCGGGAGGATGTTGTGTAACAACAGAACCTTTTCCTGTTTGCACTGTTATTCAATATTTGTTCATTGCTCCCCTTCTGCCTTGTCTTCAGCACCATCAGGTCTGATCCCCATTAACCTCCCATCTTACATCCAGTAGGAACTTCCAGTTCTGTTTTTTTCCCAGGGTGGAGCTGCCCTGCACTGGGAGATGGAGAATTGAGATGTCTGGGACACGAGGTCTCTCCCCAACCCTCCTGCTTTCCTGCTGCATTTCTGGAGAAAATTCAGGCAGATCTGCTCTGAAGAGCTGGACTTTTCAACACAGAGATGAGTGGTATAACCAAAGGATATCTGTCCCACCTCATATTTATAATTAGAAGCTTTTCTCAGTGGACCTATAGCTCATTTATTCTCTGTCTACATGTCCCTGGAACCCATTTTTGCTGTGCAGTCTCCTCTCTCACATTAAGATTATAGGGAGTTACCTCTTAGTTTAATCTAGAGATTACTGCAGCTGATTTGGGCTCTTCCCTGGTCTGAGCTCTGTGGTTAGCAGACACCAGTGATAGTTCCTCTCGATATCTGGGATTTTAGAAAAAAAGCGTTGTAGGTCCTCAGTCACACAGATCTTCTCCACTTTTCGTTTATTTATAAATGCAATGGTGCCAGAGGCCACACCTTTTGGGAAGGTGAGTGCTTAGCCATGATTCATACATTTATGAACCTGTTGCTCTTGGGAAGAGTTCAAAACAGAAAAAAAAAAAAAAAAAAAAAAAAAAAAAACACTCAAAAGTGAAAGAACCCCACTCAAAACATGATTAAATGTTAATTCTAAAGGTGAATGCCTGGATGGCTTTCAGGCAATGTCAGGTTCCCAAAGTCAAAAATCAAAAGGTTTTTACAGATCTGAAATTCCTATTAAAATCTGTGGTTAAGCAGCCTAAATCCAATTGAAATGCAGTGTAATTAAGACTTTCAAGACACTTGGGGTTTGTTTCTAAGAAATGATGACCTGCAGGCAACTTGCAGCATTTTCAAGGGACTATGTAATTTTAAAACTATGAATAGTGGTCATTTCTGTCAGGGACCTTAGAAAACCTCTGTAAAAATGCATATCCCTTAGGAAAAAACATATTTTTTGTGGCATCAAGGCCCAGCTAATACAGCTTCTCACTTGAGCAGGTCCTTCACATTCTCAAGGAGATTTTTGTTGAGATATTCCTGTGAAGGTGGGAACAATATGATGCGAGAAAAGGTGAAGGGACCATTTGTCTTTTCCTTCTTTCCTAATGTAGATGCTAAGTATCTCACTGATGCAAAAGGGTTAGAGAGAGCAAAATGTGTAAATAATTTAATAAGGAAAAGAATTGTAAGAGAGAAATTCACCAGAGTAAGGACAATAGAGTACAAAATGCCATAAAAGATAATAGACTTAGATGAATTGGCATGTGTTAGTGATTATGCAATCATTCATTTCCCACAGATTTCTTTTTATAGGAAACCTTGGAAAATCCCTAAAGAACTGACCGAGTCATTTAACCGCAACAGGTTTCTTTTCAACATGGCTGGGAGTGGGCGAGAAATATTTTCACATATTTATGCACTGTTGGCTTGTTTGGAAGTGCTGGAAGTAGTGGTGCAGGAGACGACGGAGGACGGTGACTCAGCCCCACGCCGAGTGGGTCCTTCTGCCACCCTCCATGTGGGACCAGGCAGCACAGATCCAAGTGGGAACACACTCATGTGACCAGGAGCTTTGAGGTTTGGTCCAGGACTGATGTGGCAGGCACTAGGGAGGCTGAGGAGAGGGTTGTCTGCCCCAGAGAGTGTTCCCAGATCTGGGCTGGATGTGAATCCCTCTGGCTTGCAGGGAGCAGCTGAGCTCTCCTCGGTCACTGGCAGAAGTAGTCATTTGCTTCCTTGCTGTTATAGGCTGTTTAAATACTTGTACGTCTGACAACAATTTTCCTTCACCACTGGGCTAAGGAAAACAAGGCCTTGAGCTGCACTTCTGAGTTTTTTAAAGACTTTTTTTTCCTCCTTTCTTTTTTTTTTTTTTTTCTTTTAAAACAGGCTGTCTTCCTTGCATTCCTCAGAGCAGCTTCTCACAGCCTCAAAATGTCCCTGCTGCGTTGAGATGTGTCACTGGAGGAGTCACCCTTCACCCAGCTGCCTCGCTCCAGGGAGGCCTTGACCAATCCCAGCACCCTCATGTGTGTAACATCTCTCTCAGATTCTTCTTCTGCTAAAGCTTCTTGGTGCTGGACTCGATGAACCTTGTGGGTCCTTTCCCACCCAGGATACTCCTTGACTCCATTATTTGCTCTGCCCAGCCCTGTGGAACAAACTTGCCCAGGCCACAATGGTGAAGGGAGGAAATGAGCAGGTTTATGGACTTTCATGGAGCTTTGTGGCCCCAAAATACAGCACCCTGGATCAGGGTAGGTAAAACAGGTTTAATCGCATCCATCTCATGAGAACCTTCAAGCATAAACATGATGGTATCACTCAGATGATCTTAGTTGGGTGCGAGGTGTTATTCTTGTTTCTGCATAAGTAACAGTATGAAAGGGTGAAAGACTTTGAACTCCAAGTCACCTTAAAAGACTGAAAAGTAAAATAATTTGGAGGATCTGGATCTCCCTCATGTTTCAGCTTTCAAATCCAGACTTCTGATGTCTGAGAGATGTCATAAATCAAAATCATTCACTAGGTTACAGACATTTCTGAATATGAAATAGTTTATTATTAAAAAAAACCCAAACCAACAAAACAAAAGAAAGCTGCCCACTAAATCCTGCAAGTGATTAAAAATGGTCCTTAAGAGCATTTGCAAATATTTATCTTAGCTTAACTTAGATGGGCACAATTTTGACTAAGGAAGATTTTTTTCCTTTTAGCTGCATTACTAAGTCAACTATGAATAGTAATGTTTTCATTTTTAAGATGCATTGTCTCTCTTCTCAGTTTCAGCTCTCTCCTGTTAGAGTTTGATCTGCAGTACTTGGACAGAAAAAATAAAACGGGGTGAGGGGCTGTACTAGAAAGAGAGTTTGATCAACCCCTTCTCAAAACACCAATACCCTCACCAAATCCTTCCCCTTCCTTCAAAATATCAACAAACAGCATCAAAACCTGCTTTCTATCCTCTGCAGCAGGGAGACCACCTGATGGTGGAGCTCACCTGATGGCTTTGGGTCGTCAGCAATGGTCCAGAGTTGAGAGCTGTGCCCGAGTTCGTTTCCCACACAGTATCTGAGCTGATCACGGTTGCATGAAATATGAAAAGCAGTCAGCTCCAGTTGGCTCAGGGCAGAGCTTCTAAAAGGGAAAATTTCTTGACAGTCACACAATAAATTTTAAAAAGTTGTCATCAGTGAAAGCTGTGCATGATGGCTCTCACCTACGTTTGATCAAAAATGGCTCATGATTTCAGGTTCCTTTGAATTGGTCACTAAAAATGGTGCTGCTACCTCTGTTCTTATTTTAGTTTTCTTAGAATCATAAAATGGTTTGGGTTGGAAGTGACCTTAAAGATCATCATATTCTAGCCTCCCCGCCAGGGACACCTTCCACTACCCCAGGCTCCTCCAAGCCCCATCCAACCTGGCCTTGGACACTTCCTGGGATGGGGCAGCCACAGCTTCTCTGGACAACCTGTGCTGGTGCCTCACCACCCTCACAGGGAGTAATTTCCTCCTAAAATCTAATCTAAATCTACTTTTCTTCAGCTTAAAGCTATTCCCCCTTGTCCCAAGTACCTCTCCAGCTCTTCTGGAGCCCCCTTAGGCATTTGAAGGGGCTCTAAGGTCTTCCCAAAAGCTTTTCTTCTCCAGGCTGAACACCCCCAACTATCTCAGTTTGTTGCCACCCTTCAATCTTTCCACGGTTTTTACCTGTGATTCCAGTCTCTGTGCATGCCTTCACTGGCTAGGATGCTAAGTTTTATAGTGTTTTACATGTATTTTTGCAATATTTTTGCACTTAGAAAATACAAACTCAAGGTAGACTCCAAGTTGCCCATCATGTTTCTTTCCACAGGACATGGACACCAGCCGGAGTTCCTCTAGCAGCAGTGCATTGAACCAATCAATCTCTGTGATTTTAAAGCAGTGTTAATCTAAAGCAACGAGTTCTGAATAATGTTTATTAACTATATTTTAATGACTTGTCAGTTTTCTAAAACACATGCCGAAGTATTTTAGAAATCACTTAGTAAATGCAGTTTTAATTCTGTTCCCATACTCATGGGCTGCTACTTTAAAAAAAAAAAGAGATTAGAAGGTTCAGATTTAGAGCAGCAAATTGCTCTGCTAATCTGCAGGTATTTCTCTTCTTGATACGGCCACTAATGTCTAATCTTAGCAACGCAGGCCCAATCATTGTGCTTTTACATTAGAGCTGCAATGAACTGTGTGCCAGGGACTTGAACTCTGGTGACAAGCTGCTCCGAGCCTGCGAGCTTTCACAGGAAAATGCTCTGTATGAGTCTAAAATGATCCTGTTAAGTTTTGTGCAAAAGATGGGGAGTTCACCATATGAGCTCTGGTAGGAGCAGCATGCCTGTGAACTTCTGGGCAGCGTGGGGTTAGAGCTGGCCATGGAAAAGGGTCTGTGCCATGAAAAATTTTCAAGCCTTTTAACTTGTTTCTATTTCTCAGGAAAGAGAAAATAAAACCTTCGGAATTTTTCTTTTTTTCCTGCAAAGTGTCATGGAGTTAGGCTCTGGAGCACATCTTTCCTTCTGGATGTTGTCAGCAACGTTGGGAATGTCTTCAGATTTGGGATTTGGACCTGGACCTCCCACCATCCCTGGGTGCGTAACCATCAGGCTATGGGTGAGTCTGGATTGGCTTCCTCTGTCTTTCCTCTGGCTATCCAAACCCCTCATCCCAGACTTAAAATCCTGGCAAAGGCATTTTTTGAGAAACAGCTACATCTCTGTGAAAGTTTCAATGCTATTACAATTTTTTGATCACTGGAGTTTTGGTGAACTGTTTTTACTGGGAGTTTTAATGGTTGTGACTGGTCTGTGACCTCGGTGTTATGACATGCCCTGGTGACATTTACTGTCCCTCTTCTTGGAGCATGGAACAGACTGATTTTGGTACAGATCTCAGTAATGAGAGACGGTCATTGATGTTTGTTTCCTTATAAGTTGGGGTGTTGCTCTTGAAAGGGAGTTATTTGGAAATCCTCACCTAGAGGTGAGAAGTACGTCCAGGGAGTTATTTCCAGGTGTTGCTGAGCATGAAAGTCTTGATAGCTGCCTGTTTTCTATCTTTTCCTCTTACTTGAGCTTTGCCCTCCTATATTCCTGCACTGTTTCCAGTATTTCTGTGTTTCTGCAGCCAGGTGACTGTGCAGACCGCTCCCAACATGCTCAGAGCTTATTCACTTCCCCGTAGAACTATCTTTGTGGTTTTCCTCTGTCTCTATAGTCTCCTAATTCTTTTTCATAATCTTTCATCTTACTCAGTCTGAGTATGTGCTAGTTTTTTCCTTCCCTAGAAACTTCTCAGTTATTTTGCTTCTCAGACAAGGGGATTAAGGACGTCCTTTGAAACCAGTGGTCATTTCACCATGGACTTTAGAGACAGTGAAGCTCTTGAGGACCAAAATGGTGAATACAACACAAAATCAGCCTTGATTTAATATTGTGAACTTTACAAGTTCTCTGTTTTCTGCTTTTCTGCTTGGACCTCTGGCCCACTGTGTAAAGAATTCAGGATGTGGGGGGTATTGAAAGAAACCACCATCACTTTCCGGAGCAGAATTCAAAGGAAAGTTCACTTTTCCCATTGCTTTTTATGTTTTTTCTATTCCTAGTGCTTACTCTATTTTTTTTTTCTTTCCATGCTGCTGTTCTAATTTTTTTTCCCACTTTTAATTTCTCTATTAACTTTAATTAGGCTCATGAGCTTGATCACCAGGTGGGTTGTCCCCAAGCTTCCACAGCAATGTTTTCCATCTGCAGCAGGCTTGCAAGGGAATTTTGTTAAGCTGCAGATAGGAGATAGGAGCCTAATGTGATCGGATCCGGCGTACTTCATTGCTGAGTGTTTTTTATATCTGGTGAATTTGCCAGGAAGTGTTATATATTTAATTATTTTTAAGCAGGCAGGCTCAAGAGCCCCTGATCAGTGGGGTACCAGAGTGTGAGTGAGAGAAGAGGGATGTGGTGTTAGCCAGGGGAATGATTCATACCTCTGAAGTTAACCAAATGCTCGTGTATCTCGGGGAAGTAGCTCTGCATCTTCCAACTGCCTTTTTCTGGGGAAAATGCAGTGTAGGGAAAAAAAGGGAGAAAAAAATTATATAAAAAAAATCCCTGAATTCAGTTCTGGAGAATCTCAGCAGATGTGAAGTTCAGCACTAGGAAAGAAGATTGGCACACACCTTTTGGGAATTTTGTGCATGGTTTTCCTGGGCAGGTTCTTACAGCGTAAGCTTTTCCTGTCTTAAATGCTAAGTAGCATAAAATATGAGCTATCGGCGTAAATTGCAGTTTTTGTAGCCTTTTTTGGCATATTTGCATATTCATAATCTGCCTTGGGTTTTCTTGTTTTTATTCTTATTCCTTTAAAACTACATTTACCTGGAGAAGGGCTTAGTTCTGAGTGTATAAAATAAGCATTTTCTCCATAGTCGACTTTAATCCTAACAACAGAATTAACACTCAGAGCAGAAAACCTTCTTTGGGTCCTACAGGGCATTAGAACATCTCAGGTGCTGGCTGCTGGTTTAATAAAAGGATAGGATTTCCATTTACTTCAGGCAGGCTTAATGTATTGTTCTTGTAGTGAGACAGTCAGAATGAGTCAGGAGCCAAAGAATACACTTTATAGACACAAATAATCGTAAATTCAGAATGTCACCTTTAGGCAGAGGCATTTTTATTATTGTTAGTGGAGCTGCTGAGTAGGTTTGATGTTTTATTCTCTTGAGTACTAAATGTTCCAGAGTACCACAGCCCTATCTTTATCAGGCTCACAAGGAGGGAGCACAGCCAAACTTGCTTCCTATACTTCTCTATGATTGATAGCAGATGGCATGCTTTAAAATAAACCTATCCATTAGCAGTCCTCAGTGTTTTTACTCAAGGCATTTACAACTGTCTCAACCAGAAAACACATTCGCTCCACAAGCTCGTTTCAGTCTGCAACAGCTGTACAGGTGCAAATCTTTCATTAACTCTTAAACCGTGGTGAAATAAACGCTGCACTGTATTTTATTTTTAGTGGAGGAGGTTGATCTTCAGAGGCAGAGTGGATTTTGTTCTCCCTTTGCATGTGGCAGAGGTTCACGTTAATAAACTGATATTGAAACACGGGAGGTTTAATTCAATCATTTTTCTTTTAATTTTTTTTTTTCCCTACTCCTCCGTAAATCTTTAGGATGTTGTATTGCCAAGAGATAAACGTGGCTGTCTGTAGGTATATAGAAAAAACTGGTGATGTAGCAATACTGAAGGAATTGTAACTCAGGGCTGGGGTTCCTGTGGAACAGCAGCCACCTCCTTCCCCGTCCCTGTAGCATCACCTGGAGTGGCAGCACTGGCTGTAACCCGATGGAGGAGAGGCTGCAGGTGTCCCCCACCTCTGCCTTACACTGGGGTTCTTTTTCTCTATTCTGGTTTATTGAAGAGATGCAGAGAGACACATACTCACATGCCCACACACACACATACATTTTCAACCTGATTCTGAGCTCATTGCTGGCAGGATACTCCATAAATAAATTGCTAAAACCTGTCCCTCTATTCCAGTTATTTTGCGCAGATTTCTATGCAGTACTCATAAAGGCTGTTAAAATTTATCCAGCAATCCTTCCAAAACAATGAACTCCCAAGAACCTCCCAAAACATTAGTACACTACCACCAAGAGCTTAAAATATTAGTAGCAAATCTTTAATATTAGCATTTAGCATTAATATTAGACAAGATCTTAAAATATTAGAGCCAGATAAAAGAGTATTAACAGGGGTATAGGAGTCGTTAAGCAGAATAACCATCACTGACTAAATGGATGCTGAAACTTTAACACGCAAACCAGTGCAGATGATAAGAACTTCACAGAGACAAGAGGATCCTTTCATTTAAAAGGAAGTTGGAGAGAGGAAGGTTAGGGATTTGAAAGCTGGTAAATAAAACAACACAGCGGGAGAAGTTATATAGAACGTGCTGTCTTGTTAGTGGTGATCATGTCCTATGTTATTTTTCTTAAGCTGAAAAGATAAAACAGGAAGACAGGCAATATTCTGTCACAAATAAATGGAAATTGGGGCATTTTTTGTATAAATCCAAAGTAGCAGGAGAAAAATACAAATGTGCTCTCAGCACCATAAGTCTATGTAGGGTAAAGGAGGTGCTAAAATGATTTAGCATGATGGACTGCAGCTACCACGTTCGTTTTATGGCACAACAAACAAAATCTAGGGAATTTGAACTTGATATCATCGAGCCAGGGGAGTTACACCAATGTGGAGAGCGGATCTGCAGTGGGGCAGCCCCTGAGCAGGACTGAGCTCTGGGGTGGCAGCAGGGCCCAGCCCCTGGTACAGGTCTGCCCTGTGAGCACCTGGAGGATTTGGTGCTAAATGAAACAGAGGGGAAAAAAACAAGGCCAGCTGTAGACATAAGAAGTTTAAGAGCATCAGTACTTGCTTCCAGCTAATCTCTCTTGATGACTCCTGTAAGCAGCCATGACTGGTCGTTCTTGTTAATTATTCAAAGCCCCACACCAGTTTTGCAGCTGAGTGGTGTAAGAGGATGTGCAGTGTCCCCATTTCTCAGTCTGACTGGGGAAAAGGCATGAGACATCACTGAGTGACAGCCTGTTTTCCACACGGGAAAGGTGAGGCTGGGAGGGGCTGCAGCTGACCCCATTCCACAGCCACACTGTCACCATGACACCTCACCCCTTCCTGGAGGGTCTGATGAGCAGGACTCATCAGGGTCATACCATATCTGAAAACTATGAGTGTGATGGCTTTTGCTGAAGGTTCAGGACTGCATTCTTGCATGTTGATTAATAATCCAAAACATACGTGATTGCATTCATTAGTGCTCCATCACAGGAGGTAGCAGAAGGAAGAGCGGGCACCCCAGGATCTACATGATGTCCACCATATCCTCAGGCTGCCAGACACCAAAGGGTCACCACTGTGCATATTTTCCCCTATAAGAAAGATGGGGGCAAATTTTTAGCAGGGTCTATCATGATAGGGCATGGGATAAACTGAAGCAGGGTTGATTTAGCTTGGAAATAAAGAAGAAGTTTTTTAATAAAGGAGGTAAAACTGTGAAGAAGGTTGTCCTGAGAAGAGGTGACTGCCCTGTTCCTGGTCAGGTTGGATGGGGCCCTGAGCAATATGGTCTAGTTGAAGATGTCCGTGTTTGCTGGATGGGGTTTGAACTAGACGGCATTTAAAGGTTGCTATCAGAAGATATAGAAAACTATACCCAGAAAAAAATCTATTCCAAAAGGATCTGTTCAAGAGACAACCCTTGAGACAGTGTTGGTATGTGGGATGGGTGTCTGTTGATGCCCAGCCTATACAGATATATTTTACATATATATATATATGCACACACACACATATTCCTCATTATATAATTTTTCAGTTTCATCATAGCAAATAGAATTTATTTCATTATAGCTTTTGGAACTGCTGATGGGGTTTTTTTGTGTGATCCTGGCTTTTTGTTCGGTGTCCAGGTCTGCTCCCATCCACACAGACAGGTCCTTGAGCCTGAAGGAGAAAGTCTAAAACACTTGTCAAAGATGGCTGCTCTTTTTGGTGACTGGTGTTGTGGGGGAAGATATCCCAAGTCAATTTCTGATGTGATTAGGAGCTTTCTGAAGAAAACTTTGCATAAAACATCTTCTACCATATGCAGAATCTTGCACTTTTGATTGCCACTGACCTCACCGTGGTTGTTTCCAAGAGTCATGGTGTACAGGTGCCCAAATATCTAAATATTGGCACATATGTTCTTCCTGAAAGGCAGGGAAATATCTCTTTTTATTTTTCTAAATGGGAGTCTCACTCTCTCAGTTAAACATATTCTTAAGCACTGTATGAGCTTGGGGCCAAAGAACACAGTTTATTATGATACCACAGGTTACTGCGAATTATGTAGGGCCTTTATAGCAATAGTTTCATTTAGTAAAGGAAAAATGAAAAATCCTTTTATTGCCCCTCCAAACCCTTTATTTATTAATGACCTAGAAGGATGCGATGTTGTTATTATTAAGAAATGAACAAATTTTGCCTGGATGGAGTCCAGCACACTCGGAACTGGTGTTGCCTTCTAATAGCTCCTTTTTCTGAATCAAGGAATAAGTCTCAGTTCCATGTCTGAGCTGGTAAATGGAGGGTAGCCAAGGGGGACAGGGAAGGGGAGGGCGGAGAAGGGCTATGCTTAATCCCCAGTGGATTTGCCCTTTCTGTGAATAAGATGGATTTCTGATGCTGGTCTCCATGCCATTCATAGCAGTGTTGCCAGTAGTAAATTTGTGCTTGAAGAACCCCCCATGCCCCCTGCTTTCTTGCCAAAGCTTAACTCAACTAAAATAAATCATATTTTGGAAAGTTAATTATACAGCCAAATAAGAAAAAGGTATTGAAAAACTGTTGTGGGCCTAACATTAAATGAATTTAAATTGGCAGTAAGGAACACTGGCACTAAAAATAAATGCAGTAATATGGGCAAGCGGAAATAATGGAATTTAAACAAAAATGTAATGCCAAACATTGGGATTGGTATTCAGGCCCATTGCAGATGCACACAAACTTTCACAGTTTAAATGTTTTGAATTAAATTTGCTGTTTTATCATTTCAGTGTATTTCTTGGAAAACTAAAATATCAGGGGAATGTAATATTCCCACCTTCAATTGTGTTACAAAAGGTATATATAAGTCCTCTTTAAGGGGAGAACAGCTCGAGGCTGGGGGGTTTAAAAGGAGCTAAGAAACGAGGTACAGCCTAAACAGAAGCAAACCATTAAGAGAAGAGGGAAGCAAAGGGGGAAGAAAAAAGCCAACAAAACCCCCAACTTTAGGAGAAGATTAAAAAAGTTTCCCAAAGGATCAGCATCCTTGAGATTAAACATTCCCATATGTAGGCTGACATTTTAAAATGTGAGTCTTATGAAAGATAAGAAGGAAATGGTGAGAAATGCAACCTTAAATATTTTGAAGCACGACTTCCTGTATTATGTGGCAGTTGGCAAAACTTTCTGGGGAAAGATGCACGCCGCAAAATCCAAGTGCTGAAGAGCATGAGTTTTCCTAAAAGTTTCCTCCTGTTGCTTACTAGTTTGGTGTTCAAAAACTTCCACACCTTTGGAATAGCATCGCAGTATCCCTTCAACGTTGCTTTTAATCTCAAGGACAGATGTTTTAGATCAATCGCTCAAAACGGAACAGTTTAGCAGTCAGAAAACACTGTCAGAAAAGATTTGTTGTAAGGAAGACAAAACCGTGAAATAAAATTGAACTTTTATCCCCATTTGGATGGGAACTGCGCTTGGCTGGGAATCCCAAGGGGATGAAGGCAGTGGCCTATCATGTGTTGAAAAAACAAACAGATGACAGTGCTCTGCAGTAATCAAGCAAACGCTGCTTCTGGGAAATGGTGTGATCACCATTGTTCAGTGCTGCAGGACCTAAAAGAAAGATAATTATTGAAGAAAAGAAGGTGGCCTCGTGACTGGGGTGAGGGAAGACAGGATGAGCCGCTGCCAATGAGCCTGAGTTCCTGCTGGCCCTGGAGAGCCCATGTTTTCCTTGTGGTTAAGGTGTGACATAGCAAGTCTTGGCAGAGCGTCTGGGCTTTG
This sequence comes from Coloeus monedula, assembly GCF_965178545.1. Classification (NCBI taxonomy): domain Eukaryota; kingdom Metazoa; phylum Chordata; class Aves; order Passeriformes; family Corvidae; genus Coloeus; species Coloeus monedula. The sequence goes on from NC_138787.1 coordinate 37,426,194, forward strand.
TTTTCCAGTGTTGTTCAAAATCAGGAATGATGAACACACCAGCAGTGGAGGGTGTCAGTATTTCCTGGATACAAGATCCCTTCTAATGGCACTTCTTCCCTGTGAGGGTGGTGCAGCCCTGGCACAGGGTGCCCAGAGAAGCTGTGGCTGCCCCATCTCTGGAAGTGTCCAAGGCCAGGTTGGATGGGACTTGGACCAACCTGGTGTAGTAGAAGGTGTCCCTGCCCATGGCAGGGAGTGGAACAGATGAGCTTTAAGGTCCCTTCCAACTCAAATAATTCTCAGGTTAGAAGATCTTTTTATTTCTGAAAATCCAATGCAGATGGGGTAGTGTCACTCATGTGAATAGCCACAAGCTCTGTGCATCCAGCCAGTAAACCAGAAGTGGTTCTCTCAGAACAGCCCCAACCTCGTGCCCCAACTCAGCATCCTCCTGCTTATCTCTAGATATTTTATAGCAGAAATATTAAAATTTACTCTTTTCCAGAAGGCCTTGTTTTGTTTTGTGTCCCATGGTGGCCTGTTCGTATGCTGACCTGGAGTTCTGCTTGGCAGCGTCTTTTGGTCTAACCATACTGCTGTGTGGTACCTGTTTGGAAATGGCAAATGTTCCTACCAAGGACGGTGTCTTGGGACCAGTTCCACCCCTTTGTCCTGCTCACCCATGCTCCGGTGTGCCACGTGTTTTTCCCTGGCCTTGTACTTTGCTTTCGGAGGTTTTTGCAGAGCAGTGCCTTTCCCTGCCCGCCTCCCTCCGTATCCTCTGTGCTGGATGAGTTTGCATTGTGTGGTGTTTTCCTCTTCATTTATTGCAAACAAATCTGGTCTCTGCCATTTGTTTACTCTTATACTCTGTCTTTATGCCTCGGTATGCATTTTTAATTAGATGCGCTTCAGTTCTTTCACTGCTTGTTAACACTTTCGTATGGTAAGTACCATCTCCACCAGTCCTGCGAGCCTTCTCCGTGCTTAGGAAATTCGGATTTGCTTCTCCTAGCCACAATTATCATTTGATACAGAGGCTTGTTCTCTGGCTGGCCTGTCTGCTGAGTGCTTACACCCTCGTTGTGGTCTTTTAAGGTTGTTTCCTTACGCAGCTGGGATAATCGAAGTGCCCTTATTCTGCTTATAAATATTCTGCATACAGAGAAATAGTGTTTTCGCTATTTGTCTGGGTTGTTTCCGGACTTCAGCAGCTCCAGTTTGGATGCCTGACATGGAGAAGTCCTGGACAAAGCCTGCAGTGTGTGCAGATCAACTGCCTGCATTGTGAGAAGTTCTTCTGCACACGCAGAGAGGGTCCCAGGGATCAGGAATGCGCCGAGTTAGCCCTGAATGCGTTGGCCATCAGTCCTGTGAATGGAGGATAGATGTGTCTGGAGGGGAATACTGGAGTCCCAGACACATGACAGCTTTCAAGAACTGCATCTTTCCTGAGTGCCAGTATTGTTAAAGCATAAAATTACTCTTTTTTTTTTTTTCTTTTTTTTTTTTTTTTTTGCAATAGTGTGAGCCCATTCGTGCTTCCACTGTTCTCTTTTGCCTGTGCATCTGACTCATGCCACAGGCAAAGGACTTCACCCTTGATAACTCCCCTCTATGCCATCAGCTTTCTGGAGATGATCTGGGAACTGGGATGGAAAAACTTGACCCAACTCCACCCTTTCCTTCCAATTTGCCCACCGTGCTGCAGCACTTGCCTTGTGTTGCAGAACCTGTATGATCTCCAGGATTTCACACCCTGTGAGTGACTGCAAGGTTAAAAAGTGACTAAAATGGCTATTTCCATCTCAGTCAGTCTTCCCTGACCTCACTCTCTGGCTGGGGGTGAGGTTGACAAAGGTCACAATCCGCTTCAGAGTGCACAGGGATCGATATCTGCAGAAGCCAGTGCCTGGATTTGCTCCCTTTCCCTTGCCACTGCTGTATTTCACAGTGAGGAGCCAAGAAACATTTCTCCTCCTTCCAAGAAGAAGGGGGAGAAAGAAAAGAAAGGGAAAAATAAAGGAAAAAGTCTTGTCTCCACACTTCCTCCCACCAGGAGGGCATTGTGTTTGGCCTCTGCTCCACTTTTTGTTATAAATTTGCATGGTGTGATGTTTGCTTTGGCCGGTGTGCTGGCAGGGCAGCAGCTGGCATGTCGACACCACGACCGGCTCCTTTGCTGGAAGACTGGCCGGGGCAGGGTCCTCCTCGCCCCCTGTGGCATTGGAGAGGAGATGCTCAGTCTCCGGGAGGCTTCAGGAGGTGGAACACCCTCTTTGAGGGTTTGGGATGTTGAGGGTTGCCTTTTGCACTCAAATGTCGCGATTTCAGCGTTGGTGGCGGCAGCAGGGAGCTCAGCACTGAGCCTGCGAAAAACCATCACTCCATGGAGCACCCTTGCATTGGCAGGGACACGGAGCACATGGACTAATGGGTCTTTTCCACTTTAATTTCTACTCTAAAACGATTCTTTGTTACTGTTCTCAGACTCGGCGCCAACCGTCACTTATGCCACACACCAGATATTTCTTTCTATTCTGCCCTTAGCTTTGCAGAGAAGCCTTTAAAGCAAACAAACACCAAACTGTGAGAAACCGAGGGAAGATATGGACTGGCCCACTCGTTAGTGCTGGAATGTGGAAACTATGAAGACATCTTTTTTTATTACCAATGCTGGAAAGCACAGTCACTGAGTGGGCTGGGATACAATTTATACTACATGCAGTAGTCAAAAAAAACTGCAAAAATGGGTGTAACCCTGGGCTGTGGTACAACTGGCCTTTCAGCCCCCACTTGAGATCGGGCCATCCCAAGGGGAAACTGTGGTTTGGAATAAGAGCATGCATTTAATTTCACTCGGGGAACTTATTGGAGTTGGCACTTCAAGAAAGAAACTGAAGTATATTTTTTGTCATGATTAGTGGCCCCCTCACCACTACGTTTGATTATGTTGGAAGCTGAAAAGTTAAATTCTTATAAAATGATGATTTACAGTCCGTGATTATCCAGGTAGGGTGCGTGGTTTGCGCCAGCTTGGTCATGGGACCTCAATCTCATCCTATTTCATTGCTGTGAGAAAATAAAACTAGAATGTAAAAAAGCTGAAAACACATCCCCTGATTGCTCAGGGAATTTTCTTAGTCATACGTTATCTTTCCTAGTAGTTTCAGTTATTTTGTCTCCACTAAAACCCATAGCAAAACACTGCCCTGACACTTTCCCCTTGATTTTGGATCCGCAGCAGCCACATTTATTTTTATCTCGTGTCGTCTTTTCCCCTATGGTTATGCAAATCCTTGAAATAGGGGGCACAGGGAAGAAGTAATTTTAAAGCCAGTAAATTCCAGTGGAAGATTTCTTCAGTCACTCTGAGCAGGACTATGCTGGGTGCTGCTGTGGGGATGGGGCTGCCTCCAAACAGCACAGGGGTAGGTGCCAAGCGGGGAGGTTGAATATTTTCCTTGCAGACACATAACTTTGCCCACAGGATTGAAGTCTCTTGCCTTAATGCTCTGCTAAGCTTCTTGGGAAGTACAAAGCTGTGCCTAAGGAAGCACACGTTAGGGAAATGTATCTCCTTATGATCAGCTGCCGGATAAAACCACGGCGTGGAAAGGGTTTGGTGGTGGGTGAAGTGTGAGGCTCATGAGAAAGATCTTGGAGAAAATAAGGGGCATCAGCACTTCATTGCTTTTCCCAGCAATCTTTTTCTCTTTCAGTTAGAACTTGCTTCATTTTGATACGCTTTTTTTTATTATTATTATTCATTCTCCCCTTTTCCCCTGTTCGGGGAATTATTTTGAAATAGTAAAATCTATTTTATTTCAAATTTATCTAGTTTCTTTCCCTTCCCTCCACCTCTCCCCTAATATAACAATATTTCCTTAAACCTATATTTAACTCTTTTGCAGTAGTACTCAATGAATTCCCTGGCTAAAAATCCAGCAGGATTAACACTGGGATGCGCTTTGTGAGCAAACATGTGTGTGCCAATGTACATGTGTGGATTTAAGACCTGTAGAATCATAAGACATAAAATCATTAAGGTTGGAAAAGACCTCCAGGATCGCCGAATCTAACCTTTGACTGATCTCCATCTCTTCAACTAAACCAGAGCACTGAGTGCCACGTCCAGTCATTCCTTGGACACCTCCAGGGATGGTGACTCCACCACCTCCTGGGCAGTTTGACCACCCTTTCAGTGAAGAATTCTTCCCAATATCCAACCTTAACCTCCCCTGGCACAGCCTGAGGCTGTTTCCTCTTGTCCTGTAGCTACAGCCTGCTTTGTAAGTTTTACAGAAAAAGTTGGAGATATCAGAGTGTATGGCACATGTAAGAGCCTCCTGCCAGGGCTGTGCTTTATCCAGTGCTGGGTTAGTGGATGCAATTTGTGGTCAATGTCTGGAATCACATTCAACGCCTGTTTGCTCTTCCTTTGAGTACCATTGCTCTGCTCATTACTGCAACAAATTAACCATGGTCTCTAATCTTCTGTGGGGCCTAAAGTTTCTGCATCCAGCAACACACAGAACCCTATCCTTGCATGATGTGTCAAGGGGCTCTAAATGCATCCTTAAATGCTGCTTAAACTAGGATGAGTTTAAATATCTATTTAAGCTTTTTTCTGTTTTGGGATGGGGAGATGAGGGCGTAAATATTTATGAAAAAAAATAATTTAGGTGCAAGGTCCCAGGTTTGAAAAACTTGGCCCATAAAATAATGCAGCAAGGGTGCTTGTGGTTATATAAGATAACAAAATTCATAACTCATTTGGATTAATCTCTCAAGTTACTACAGGGGCATATTGTGTTCACATCCACATTGCCTGATTACGAATTTATATTCAAGTTTTTCAACCTAATAGATGTACACAGTTTAAAATGGCTGACAAAGGCTATAGGATTTGGTGTATAAACTCTGTCCTCTATGTTCGTGAAGCACCATAGGGATGCCTGACCCTCCTTGGAAAGAGCCGAGTCTCTCCCATGTCAGTCTGCAAAGGAACTGCCCATCTGAATGCCAAAAAAAGTAGAATAAATCATTTCCTTCAGATATACATTTGAATATGCTCAACCTCAGTGCTCTTTTTCACATGTTCAGTTTCTTTGTGAATTCTCTAGAAGTCGAGTTTTTTGTTCAAACTTTTGGACTTCTTGTGATCTGGCTGGAAACTGGAACACATGGAGCCTCGGACGTAATCAGAAAATGTCGTGTGAAAACGAGGACTGCTGGGAGCAGCATCTTTCTTAAATTCCAGCTACTCCGAACTCCTTCCTTGCTGCTCGAGCCCTGAGCTCGCTGGTCGTAGGTCTCTGTGTGCAGTCTGAATTGATTTCTGAGCCCAGCTAAGGGAAAGAGTTAAGCTTGTTCTCCCCTTCTCGTTGGCAGAAAGTTTGCAGTTTAAAATTACATACTGACTCTGGTGTAGAGACACAAGAAATTATAGAGCAGACACTGTCCAGGACAACGTATAATTTAAAATGTACTAAAGAATGTATACCACATGGCAAAGTAAGTGAAGTGCTTCTTCAAATATAAGTGTTTTGCATAGAAAGGCTGTAATTATCCACTCCTAGGGAAATGTTTGCATTCATTCTAAATCAATATTTACTATTCATCTCTTGTGTTCAACAAAACAAGGATTTAACATTTTTTTGTTTTAATGAGGTACTAAGACTGCAATAATACTACAATGTAATTGTCTTGATACAAAATATTGCTAAATTGTGTTGCTATTTCGGGAGCAAACAGTTTTTAAGAGGAGGGGTGTCCCTATTTGTGAGATGTTACTGCAGTAACACACAATTCAAACCCAGCCAAGCAGGGAGGCTCACCAGTTCCAAAGAGCCGTTAAAGCCGCCTCTCTGTTAAGGCCCTTAACTGGGATCATTCGGGTGAGTCCTCTGTCTCCCCCCCGAAAATATCAGCCTCTTTATAATGATTCCTTTTCAGCTGGCATCTCAACAACCACAACAACGATGTGATTTCTTTCTCTGGTTTTAAGCTTGGGCGTTTTTTTCCCCCCCTCCCAGCATCTTTCAGCCAGGCAGCAGCAGCCGAGGGCGGGCAGTAATTGGGCTGCAGCTGGCTCCACACGCTGGTTCAAACCTGTTGATGTAAATGGAGTTTCCTGAACTTCACCCTCCTGGGAAAATACGGGGGGGATTGGAAAAGTTCGCAGGATGATATCAGAGCTTGATCCTTTATCTTTTTCAAGGAACTGATCTACCTTGAAAAAAGTTTGGTGTGGTACTTGAGGAGGACATGGCAAAGGAAAAAAGTCCTCAAATTGCATGGTAAAGTCACTGCCCATGGTGAGGGGGGGATTGGAACCAGATGATTTTAAGGTCCCTTCCAACCCAAACCATTCTATGATTCCTGCACCGAGATTCGGGTGGAATGAGAGCATCTGAGAAGGATCAGAGTCTCTGGGAGGAACAGCACATTTAATCACAGCCTGTGGCACTGCTATTCTGTGGTTAGGAGGATGTCCTTGCACCAAGCATCCTTCTCTTTGAATTTACCTGGCATGTTTTAAGAAGTAATTCTCAGACTTCTCCAACTTCAAAAAAAAACCCAACAAGCATGCATTTTTGGCACTGCTGTGGCTCCATGTGAATCAAATCAGATAACTGGAAACACTTTAGTTGGAAAATCCTTTAAAATCCTTTTCTTTAATCTCTTATATTTTATTCTTGCACACTGCCCACCATATTCCAGGCTCTAGCCTACCCTTCCCTACACAAAATGCTTCCACTTCTGCTGCTAAAATTCACAGTATGAGCATAGGCTCTTGAGTGGATTTCAATCTTGTGCTCAAGCAGATCGTCCTGTATTTTTTCTCTGAGTCTGAAGTCATTCTTGTCCTCTTAGAAAATCATGTACATAAATGGGGTCAATAGCCCTGAGAGAAGAACAGTCTCTTTCCCCAGCAAATGTTATTGTAACTGGTGTTTTAATTCTCCAGATATCACTCTCAGTGTACTGGGTAACAAAAGGCTGTGTAGTGCCTAATCATTCAGCAGTGATCCAGGGAAAAAGCAGAAGGTTAAGAGCAAGTTCCTAAAGTCTGTAAAATCAATGGGACACTAGAAAGGGAACTGAAGTGTACCAGAAGGGAACTCTTGAGGGTCATTAAAAAAAGCAGAAACTGATTATGAACAGAGCTTTTTACCCAAAGAACTGGAGGGGGCCAGCAAAATCATTCTGCTGCACTCCAGTTAAATGTCTAATAGTGGAGACATTTTCTACACAGCCCATAAAGGATAATGAGGATGCCTTTGATAGCTTTCAAGAAAGTTGTTCTTGTCGGTGTTCAGAAAAACATGATCTGGGCAAGCACTCTGCACATACAGCCCATGGCGATCGTACAGGACGGTGAAAGGGAAGATGGCAGCCCAAAACTCTGCATTCCATCCCTGAAATACATCCCGTCAATTACATGTAGGAAAAATTGTATTGACCTGACAATATGATGTCAACTGCACTGGTGATGAAGCTTGGTGTTGTCTACTGCTTTGATGCCTCACCTTGCTGTGATGGGGGATGTAAGGAGAGGTGACAAAATCGGGTGGCTTCCTCCAGAATGAGTGAGAAATAGGGGTTTGTCCTCAAACTTACTGAAATCGATTACCAACAGCAAAGTTTGGATTAGAATCTAATTGATTTCTTCTCAGTTTCTGTGTTGGGAAAGCAATCCACGGTAGTGGGAATTGGAATGTTTGTTCTCCTCCTGTCTCTGACCCTGATCCTCTGTGCGGTTCTGGGTGAGTCACAACTTTGCTGTGATTCATTTTCCCAGCGAAGAAAATTAGTATGATCCAACTTGCAGATCTTACCGGTGTACTCTAAGAATGATTTGTAAAAACAAATTAAGTGGAATTGTATTTTAGAAGTGGAAGGTTTTACTGGCCACCTTAAAAGTAGAGATCTGGCTCTTAGAGAGCAGACTCTGCTCTGCTTTTAGACTATAGAGCAGTTCTGTTGGGGAAAAATACCAGAAACCTTTCTAGTAAAAATGAACTTTGAGTTCTTTGTACTTCAGAGGAAACAAACGTTTTCTCCAGAAACAGGCGTTCACAGGGATGAACCGAGTGTGAGTCAGTCCAACAGTGCTACAGCCAAATTGTGAAACTTTTGTGTCATCGCCCTGTGATTCCAGCTATCTTCAATTAATAGAAAAAAATGCAGGAAATTCAGGTGGAAGGAATGCATGGAAATTGAAGTCAAAGAGAAATATTCGTTGTGGCCTTGGCAAAGAGAGTTTTCTAAGCTGAAGGAGCTTTTAAGCAATTAGCATCTGCTGTGTGCAATTACTGAGTGACACGCAGCCCCAGATGGAGGGCTCAGAAGCCAGTGGCCATCTGGATTTTGGTCTTTATCAAGGGTAGGCTCTGTTCTGGGTTTCACCTGGCCCAGGAGAGAGACTTCCCTCTGGCCCACATTGCACAGTCAACCGTGAGTCATTGGTGGGGGAAAGAGTGAGACAATTCCTCCAGGTCTCTCAGGTCCAAAGCTTTCTGAAGTCACCGGAAAGATTATGACTGGAGATGTTGACCTCTGAATTGATGCATTGCCCCCAGTTTTCCAAAATGAGGTAAGTTACTCAGCTAAAATCCACCTCTGAGCTGTAAAAGTGGCTTGATGTGCTCCAGCCTCCATAGGGACATATTGCTTGGGAGCCTCAGCATCTGAAATTACACAAAGAAAATCAGCTCTTAAAGGGAGAATTTTGTCAACAGGCTTTTTTATTTACAAAAAATGCAATTAAACTTTTCTTAGAAGTGCTGAGAGGTATCAGACCCAGCCACAGAGACTAATTCTCTGAAGTAATGTAGTTTTAAAAGTGAAACTATAGTTTAGTTTGTGAAATTCAAAAAATAAAAATGAAAACCAACTGACAAACAGTTTCTGACTACTCTGTATCTAAAAATGGGCCACTCTCATTTGGTCTGTTTAAAAATTGTGAACCCATAAGGCTCGTATGCCAAGTTCAGCATGATGAAAATGAAAATTGTTGAGGTATAAACCCTTGGAAAACAGGGTTTATAATGGAAACAGTAATTGACTCTCAACTACCGCATCAAGAATACAATGTTATAATACAAAGCCTCCGTCTTGGGATCCCAGCTCTGCTCCTGACCTCAGGCTGGCAGACAAACACCTCACCACAGAGCTAACTAATGGTTATAGGCTTGGTGTTTTTGTTGTTAGTTGTTTCTCCTTTTTTTTCTTTTCATGCAAGAGCAACATGGCAAGTGAAGAAAATTTATAGGAGCAAAGCAAAATTGGCCAACAGTTCAAAAGTTCTCTCTTGTAAGTTTTTGATATTTTTCCCAATCACTGGTTCTCTCTCAGCTCCTAAGACCAAGGAGATGTCATGATTCTTCTCTGGAAGAACATTTTATTTTGGCTGATAATTGTATTTATCTCAGCTTTACAAATAGTTTAACTGTTCCTTCAAAGGTCACAAATTTGGTTATCCCGAATGGAGAAGACCAAAAAGGACCAATATCTTTGCAGCTGCTGACTTTCCCTTCTCTGCATGACTGACGGAGGAGAGGAAAAGCAAACATTCCATTGATCTTATTAAAGATGCTTCCCAAAGCCTTTGCCTGGGCTGAGCCAGGGTGCTACCGTTGCCACCAGTTTTGGCTCCCATGACATCCTGTCATTTTGGGCTACACAGAAAGTATCAGTTCTAGCTGAAAATATCATTAAAGGTGGTGAAATGGGGAAGATCAGGAAGCTCATCGGGGGAGACCAGCTGTGGTTGGCAAACCCATGTGCGGACATGTGAAATGAAAATACCCTGAGATCAGCATGCATTTTAAAGGGGAAAAAAGGATAAATTCTGCTGAGGTGATTGAGCTTGAAGTACTTTAAAAATTCCTGCTGTTCTGTGAAACAAGAGGTTATCAAATTCATATTTTCTTAAGTATTGAAGGACACAGAGCAGAAGCATTTTCTGTCCATATCTGGTCTTCTTTCAGCTACAGATTAAAAATAAAATTAATTGCTTTGGTTTCTTTAGGCGTTGAAAATGAGACAGAGCCATAAGCTTCGATCTTGGTAGACCTACACCTTCTCCTCTGCTGGCTTTTGCAGTGGCTGTAGTGGTGTTTACAACTGTACCAGGTGGGTGCACAGGCAGAGCAACTCACAGCTTCCTTGGTGATCACTATTGGCACTTTTCAAATCCAAGGAAAGAGGTCATGGATATTCCAGCAGTATAATTTACCTCTTAGGCAAGCTTCCCAGTGATGGGCATTCTTTTTTCTTACCTTTAGCCACTGAACACCTTTCATTGCAAACTATCCTGTTGATGTCAGTGTAGAGAATCTGGAACCTAAGCCAGAATACTATTGTTAAATCTCTTTTTCCTGGAATAGAGAAAATTTACCTTTACTGGCAACCATGCCTTTATTCAAATGCTGTTCCTTGTGAAAATGATTGGGAAATTGCCAGTGCAAACAACAAACAAAAACTCCAAGAACTGGCCCTTTATGATGAGTGATTTATGATTTATGCTCTAAACTATATAAACTACATACTTCTATTTGGATTTTGAAAAAAAAGCCAGGAAAAAAAAACCAACAATAGCTCAGCAAAAAAAATGTGTACAGTTGTGGAATGTTAGTACAGACTTTGGCAAAGGATCAAATAGAGATAAGGCTCGATTCTACAGGGATATTAACATTCTTTAAAGCCATCAATGTGAAATAAATCCGAGAATGTATGTTTAAATTATAAAAAAAAATACAGCATGAATATGCATTTTGTAGTTAACTGTTCCCTGTTGTTTTGGGCTCTTGTCCTGCTTTAGCACGATTTTTTTGAGGAGGAAAATCCTGACTGGAGCACAAGTTACATTTCAAGTCCTATTTTAGGTGGTTTGCAATCGTGGATTTCCCTATTTTTTTCTTATCATTTTTCTTTGATTTGCTTTTTTTAAGAGTATTCTCCAACTCAGCTTGGCACGGCTCAAGTGCACAACTGCAACCTTTTCCATGACCCAAAAGTCAGTGCCACTCTGTGGGTTGGCAGTTTGCAAATAAAACATATCCTTAATGAAGTGTGGAAGCTCCTGTTCTTTTCCCTCCTCAGGAGACGTGCCTTAATCTCTGGCTCAGAGCCTTGTCAAATGCTGCAGTACAGAACTGGCAAGCTCGATGCTGCTAATGGATTGAAACCTCCACCAGGTTGTGCATTTCTAGAGGGTTTTTTTTTTTTCTTGCTCCTTTCTTTTTTTTTTTTCTTTCCCCTAAATGCTGCAGCAACCAAAGCATCACTCCAGCCCTCAGTCTTCCATAACGATTGGTTAGGGACTTCAACGACAACTCTACAGTACACATAAGAGAAATTTAAATTATGCTACTGAAGTGTACCAAGGATTTGGTTGCTTATGTAGGTCAATTATTAAGGGAAAAAATAAGATTAAAACTAGGGGGCTGTTCTGTGTATTTGAAGTTATTCCCGAAGATATAAAACTGTGCTATTTACGCTTATGACTCGTGACAGGTTCTCTAAGTCACAGGCATTTTGTCTCTTCTACAGCAGAAGCTGAAAATGTTTGGATTTTTCACTTCTGTTTTCTTTTTTATTTTCTTTTTTTCCTAGAAAATCACCATAATCTAGTGAAACAGATTTGAATAAAATGACTAAAAATTACTAAAAATGCAGGACTGGAAAATATCACAGTCCTTTTTTTTTCAGGATATGGTTGAATAATATTGAGACACGGCTAGTTTTCACTATCTGTGGCATAAATTGACAAATTAAGAAAACTCTGCATTTCTTTTCAAAATCTGGATTTTTTTTTTTTTCTTATCACAGAGGTACACCATGTGATCTCAGATTATTTTTTCTAAAAATTCTGGGGTTTATACAGCTGAAGAAATTTTGTCTCAGAATTTACCTCTTTATTCAATCATTTTGAGAGAGGTCCAGGCAACCTGATCAGGGTGCAAAATTTTCAGCATGGTGAGCAACAACCTGCATTGCAACCTGTTGCTGTCCAGAGCTTGAGAACTTTTACACCAGGGGAAAAAAAAAGGCAGAAAGGAAAAAAGCAATCATTCAATCCCTCACGCTAGGGGCAGGAACTTGTAGTGCTCCTTTAGTCTCTGTTAACCTGGTTCTGTCAATGTCAATAACTCTGTGACATCCTGGGAGGAGGGAAAGCCGTGGGATGCCGGGTACTTGGGTGCTAAAATGTTATCAAATAATGTATGCGAGGTAGCGCTGTGTGCTCCGCGTCATTGTGCCTGTGCTCCTTGAAAGCACAGGGACTCCTGGGGGAAAGTAGGTTACCCTCAGCTCTGCTGGTGGATGGAAGGGGTGAAAAGGAGGTTTTCACATTCCTGCCTTTTTAGATCCACACTCTAGCGCGTTACTGGAGGGGCCTTGGTGTGATTTCTCTACCGAGCAGATGGGAAGTCACGTTTTCCCAGCAATGCTTTGGCAAATCTTGGGGTTTATTGTTATACTGAGGTTGGAAAAGCCCTCTAAGGTCATCGAGTCCAACCATTCCCCCAGCACTGCCAAGGCCACCACTAAGCCATGTCACCAGTGCCACACCCACACAGCTGTCAGATCCCTCCAGGGATGGGGACTCCAATGTCCAAAAGGGTTGCACGCTGCATCTCTGTTGATGTTCTCCACAAAGCTTCTGTGCATCTCTGGGAACTACTGGAGCAACTGTTCTTCTCCAACATATTTCCATCAGTAAGGAATTTATGTAACCTGGGATTACCGTCATTATTTCCCCTCCAGAGGATTTCATTAAGGAAAGTGTGGGAACATCCATGCATCATCGCACATAGATGGTCTAGAACCCCTGGAGCAGCTCAGCAGCTGCCTCTGCTGCAGGTTACTTAAGTAAAAGTACTTTTGAGATGCTTGCTGGAAGTAGTGGTTTGCAGTCTGTAAAGGCACCAGATCTAGGAGAGGAAATAGGATATGATATAGGAATTGACCCATCTGTGAAGTGTTATGTCAGTTCAGGAAGTTTCTGGAAGAGAAAAAAAAAAAAAGAGGTAATGTTTGTCTATCTTTTCTTAGAAGGCTGAGTTTTATGTTAAACAATTGTGTGTCTAGAACACCTTGAAAGAAGACTGAAAGGACACCAGAGTCCTAGGGAACAAAAGGAAATTTGTGGAGGAGATTAGAAGCTGCAGAAAAGCTGAAGCTTCGAGGCAGAAACAGTGGGAGCTGTCTGGAGTGGGGAAAGGCACAAGTGGACAGATTGAAACCTGTTTGTTAAACTTGTACAAGGATGGACTCAAGAGTTGAACACGAGGTGAAAGGAGAGGACTTGAGGAGCTGCTGGAATGTGGTGGCATTATTTAGCTGCTGGATTTTGGATGAATGACTCTGGACTTTGAAGTGCAGGCTGTGGATCATGTCACTGTGAAGGGAATCCTCACAGAGTTATTCTCCTCTGCCTGCACAGACCTTGATTAGTGGTAAAGGCCCAAAGTGGCTGAGACACATATTAATGTAAGGCCACCAGTTGTAAATCAATATTTGAGGTAAATGGCTTCAACTGTTCATTATGGAAACTTCATTCTGAGAACAATTATAAGTTTAAAAGTGAAAGTGAGATTTGGCAAGCAGCATCCATACTTAATCAGTCACACGGTGGTTTCGTGCTTAAGATGGAGCTTGCAGCTTGTTTGTTCTGAGAAATGCAGTGCATTCATTCATCATGTTTATTCAAATTAGGGCTTCTGGGGAGTAATGACAACGTTATTGTGCAGAATTACCCGCTGTGGTTCAAAGAATGCACCTGCCAGTATGAAAATCAGGGAATCTGGTGATGGCAGGTTTATAAAGAGTTCAGCAGCCCAGTGTTACCCTGCGAACAACAACAGAGCACAAGCTCCTGTGACTACCTTGACAGCAGCAACCAGTACTGGTAACTTTACATTTAGTCTTTAGTTCAATAAACTTATGTTTATGTCACTAAATGTGAGCTTTTATTGTCAGCACTGGAAATTTGGGCTGTATTACAGCTACATTAGGAAGCACCGTGCTGATTGCTGCAGAATTAATTTGGGTATTGCTTTTTATTTTCTTGAGGAAAAAAAGTTTTATTATTATCTTTGCTTTTGCAGAGCAATATATTTCTCTGATGACTTAGAGCTGCCTAAATCAATTCCTTACTGAATTTCTATACATTTTTAAGGTACTTTACCTCTTATAAGGAGTGATTATTATTGAGTAGCACATACACTGTCTGTAGGAATAGTTATTGGGTTTTTTCTCTGTTCTTATAGAGGTCCCGTTGCCAGTTTCTCCTCCTCCTCCTCAGAATTAAAAAAATAGAAATAACAGTAACAGTCTTGCTGTTTTCTCCCTTCCAAGTAGGTAGAAGAAAATTACTTGATTAGATTATAGGGTTTGTATATGTGTTTAAAGAATTTATTGTGGGAAATCTATACTAGAGCCAAAATGATTAATGGTAATTAATGTTCCCACGTTTAATAACAAAAGAATTAATAGAGAGCAGCTACTTACCATAAAGTGTTTCCTTGACATTTCTTACTAAAAATAAAATTTCTGATCATGCTACATAGATTTTTGGGAAAGAAGAAAGAGAAAGATTAGGCAAGGAAACATCTCACTGTAATTTAAACCATTATTTCTCTGACAGCTTTTTATCTCCTGTCTGGAAGAAACAAACATATTAAATTTTTTATTAAAATAGTTAAGCTTTGTGAGGGTACTTTTTTCCCCAGTGCAATAATAAATATTTATTTGTGCCAGAAACAAAGAAGTTTCTCTATGAGGCTTTTAGTGATGCTTAGCCAAAGGTAGGAGTCTTTTAACCTCATAAATACAGCTCTTATGCTTGTGCTTTCTCTTCTTCAGTAGAAATTTTTGATGTATAAGTAACATGCCTACAGAGCCCGGGTCATCCACTGGTATTGATCACCTGCCTCCCTGTCCTCCTTTGCCTGTTGTTTATGAAGGATGAAGTGCACGATATCAATTAAAGAACAGCCCCAAAACACGGAGTTAAGCCACAGCCACAGTAAATTTCCGAATAAATAACAAAGGCTTTCCAGCAAAGATCTTCAGACATACGGGCTGGACACTGGATGTGGCCAGAGAAGGAGTTTAACGTGACCTAGCGAGCTCTTGCAAAATCCTCCTTCTGTTGCTTGTGCTCTGCCTATCCCCTGTTGTGTTCCATTGGCATGGCTTTAAATATCACCTCCTACCCGGCAGCGCCGCAGGGGCAGCGTGTCTGGATGGAATGGTAGGAGACTGGTGCTAGGCACTCACATCAGAAAGGGGATTGCATCCATTTGGGAAAAAGCTCTTGGCCAAAGTGTCCAGTACAGAGTGAAATTCCATCCTTTTGAAAGGGAAAAAAAAAAAAAAGGAAGAGCATAAAAAGAAAAATACTGTCAGATGTCCATGTACTATTAGCACAGAATAATTTATACTCAATTCTGCTCTTACTGTTTTGGTAGATCTGGATGTGCTCTGCCTATGATCTGGATGTGGCTGGGCTTTCTCTGTCTGTGCTTCTGGCAAATGTGGTCAGTATTTAACCCAGACTGTATTTTTGTGCTTGCCATCTGCTTAATTCTGAATGTCAGATCCACAACTGGCCTGGTAGTTATTGCTATTCAGCTGTTTTGAACCCAGCTCAGTGCAGCAGATAGGAGAGGATGTACTGGTTGTGTGAAAATGTCATTTGAGCTGAGTCTCCTCCCAAGAGTTAAACCCAAATCTTCCTGTGAAAATAATAAGAAGGAATGATTCTCTTATTTTTTTATTGCATTGTTTTCTCCAACTTTGTGCCTTCTTGGCTTTGTTGCAATTAGGAAAAATAAAACAAAACAGAAAATATAGTAAAGGCTGAGCTTGTAAGAGTTTTCCATCTGGTTGGAATACCATGTCAATGGGCATGCCACACTAAACCTTTACTAAGTAATTTTCAAAGAGATTCTATGTTCTCAGGTGTGGAAAAACTTCAATACGTGACTTAACTGGAAATGTTTAACTGAAGTGGGCTATTAAATTCCCAACTTTAACTCTTCCAGGCTTTCTTACATGGTCAAGCTGGTCAGATTCTTGTTTGGAACATCTAATAAAATAATTGGAAATGGTTTTGATGACTCACTATAACTTAGAAATTTGGATGTAATGCTGGAAAGCTGGGAAAACTGCTTACAGTCACTTCATGTTGGGGAAATTACTTAACACTCACAGTTATTTGTATACTTCACAGGTCTGATTCAGTCTTACAGTTTTGATGTCTCAAACAAACGTCAGCACCTTTACAAGGAGCACATTGACAAGTGGATGAGACAAGCAAGTGGGCTGGAGAAGACATCTGCTTCCAGTCTTCTGATGTACCTCGAGGACCTGCGTCTGGAGGTAGGAGAGCTGCTGCAGGATGGGAGGGAGAGCTCAGGAAGGATCTTTTTTTTGATGCCTGAAACCTGGGTCATATTGGGTGCAGTTTGCCAATCTCTTGGGGCAGCAGCACCCGTAGAGGTCAGAGGTGGTTTGTGGCTTCAGAAATTCCTCCAGATTGAAAAAAGGCCATTTTATATCAGAGGCTGTGGGAAAGATGCAGGAAGGAAGGCTTGCAAGGGCATGATCTGTCTCCTAGACTACAGTGCATGGCCCCCACTGCAGGAGTCTGAGGTTAAAATGTGCTGCAACTGCGTAAGAGGTTTTTCCTTAGTCTTGCTGGATGATGTGCCCAGTGCCTGTGGGTATTGCCTGTGCTCCAGTGCTCCATCTGGCTGAAAGGTAGCTCTGCCTGCCAGGCCAGCAATGGGAGAGTGCACATGGACGCCCTTGGAGGAGACTTTTTGTTTCCTCACCCCCATGCAATCCTTCTGCTCAGATATGGTCAAGTAAAATATGTACACAGGTGAATAAATCTATTGCACAGAGTCACCCAAAAGCACTTATCCAAACCCTATCTGCCAGAGATTAAAATGTTAAGGTATGTCTGATTGTAATCCATTTATTGTTTATGAATTCACCATCCTCTTGAACGTCCCCGGGTGCCAGGTTTTGCTTATGGATCTCTGAAACAGCTGAAGGAAATGTAAAATCAAATGTAGACAGACAGCTCCCTCTCGAATACATATCCACAGAGGCTGAGGAACACTTGTTATGCTAGCAAGGGTGTGGAATAAATTACGCTCAGGAAATTTGCTCTGGACCCACCTATTTCAGACGAGAGGCTTTGTGTGCCACGCCGGAGCTGCTCCTGGGGGAGCGGCCATCACCGTGGAGCAGACAGGTGGATCTGGAGATGCTCGGCCTCGCAGTGTGGCACAGCACCAGCAGATCAATATTTAATGTGAAGGCTGTTGCAGCCCCTCACATACATAATTTATCCCTGCTTTTGGGTACAGCTGGACCTGAGTCAAGCTGTGCTTCCAGACTGCAGGGGTATTAGAAGTGGGTCCAAGTGTTTCAGATGGTTCTCACCTTCTAAACAGGGCAATTCCAAAGCCAGGATCCAACTCTTTCCCTCCCCTCTCCTTCACCCAACACACAAACAAACGCTTTGGGGAGGTCTTTGAAATTTGTGTCGAATTACGCCGACTTGCCCTCATTGAGGGCACACAGGAATGTTTGTATAGAAGAGAATTAGGGCCCCAGAAAGAATTAAGCATTTCAGAGTTTAATTAAGTGGGCTAACAACACATGAGCAAAGTCAGTCTCATAAAAGAGAACTTTATTTTATGAATTGACACAAAATAAAAGCCCTTTGGGATTCAATTTTAAAAAAAATCTGGCAAAACCCCCACATTATGGGGAGTAACCTGGCCACCCTGGCTCATTTCAGTGAGCAAATATCTCCGCTTGGGATTTTTTTACGCTGACAAATGATTAAATTCCAGCGATACGGTAGCACGCGATGCCTGCGTAACAAGGTATGAGCAAGAGGGATTTGCTTTTGACTAGTTAAGAAATAAGCTTACTAATTCACAAATTTATTATAAGATTAGCCTTTAATACCTGATAATCACCTTCGTCAAGGAAAATTTCATGTCTTCAAAAGGCAAAGGAAATTTATAGATGGGTCTTGAGCCAGGCTCGTGGGTGGTAGACAACATCCAGGCGAGGTCCAGCCTTTCTCTCAGAGCAAGAGAAACAGAAACAAGACAGGCATGGCAAAATCTCAAATGCCACAAGATTATTAATCTCTTTGCAGAAAACAAGTTTGATCTCTGTCAGGCTGTCCATTAATTTTGATGGAGGTACTTTTAAGATCTTATGTTTGCACTTCAGTGGGGCTGTTACAGCTAAATATGCAAGTAAAAATGTTTTCTCATAACGTATACAGACAAGTGTTCCCATTTCAAAGGTGGTGTTGTCATACAGATATAACAACATCAGTATTTGCTAGCCTTGTTATTATCTTCTTTGCAATAGCCCATCTGGACCTGAACTAAGAAATGCTCCCAATGTGATAAGCTCATACAAATATCTGGTGCAAAAAGAGGCCTTTCTGCTCAAGGACTTTTAGCTCGAACTAATGAAAAAGGCAAAGTGTGGGAGGGAAAAAAAGGACAGAGAAGGAAAAAGAAAAAAGATAAGTTTCCACAGTCCCACAACCTTTTGCTAACAGATGGAAGTCTGTCTCCTGACTCCCAGCTGAGACCCACTGCCAATAAAGGATATTGTGCAACTGTTGAGCACAAGGTTATACCCAAGTCACTCATGCAATGATGTTGTGAACAGGTATGAGAGTAGCACAAGCCCTGTCGTATGCCAGAAGTGGTTGTAAAGATGAATAACTATAAATATTCACTGTGCTGCTGTCATTAGCTTTCAGATTCAAAAACCACAGGCTAAGGATAACATTTTATGCACAGATACTGAATCTGGAATAAGATTCTCCTCCCTGGGTATCAGGTAACACATCAGTTCTACACTTCTGTAGAAATTAGGTGAAACAAAGACTTGAGAATCAGCCCTTGTGGAAAGGAGGAGCAAAGTTAACATTGTACCCTGAGATGCAGAATTCCTGAACTCTCATTGCCACTGCAGATTCAGTATTTGTATCCTTCATTTTTGATATGATGGATCTGAATATGGCCATCCTTTGCCATAGTGCCTCAGTTTCCCCCCAGGTGCTGTGTCTCACATTTGTCTCTTGGCTGAGCCTAGGCCAGCAGAAGTGCTCCTGTAGAGCCTTCTAGAAAGGCTTAGGTTGGAAGATCTCTCCAAGATGATTGAGCCCAACCATTCCCTGGCCCTGCCACCACAAGGCCATGTCCCCAGGTGCCACATCCACATGGCTGTTAAATCCCTCTGAGGATGGGGACTCCACCACTGGCCTGTACAATCCTTTTGGTGAAGAAATTTTTCCTAATATCCAAGCTAAACCTATGACTGCAGCTTTTGCTGTGGCAGAGGCTCTCTTTTCAATCCCCTACCTGTCTCCAGCTGCCAATGTTTGCAGAAGTTACAGGAATTTAATTATCTTCAGAGCTTCTACCTCTCTATTAAATTGGATTGAAATAAGCCAATGAATTGGCAAATGGTTAAGGAAGAAAAGGTCTGGCAGACAGGGCCAGTGTGAAAGCTTCATTGCTTCCAGAGAGCTGCCCAAAAAGCATTGAACTCAGGAAAGTGTGGGATTTTGAAAAGTATAGCAGCATTTGAACTGTAACACAGATTTTCTGGTTATGGAGTGAGTGAAGGAGAACAAATAAAGGAATTAAGTGGAGAGGAAAGCAAAGGTCAGAGGTCAGTCCCCACCTTGGATGACATGGAGAAAGAGATTAGAAGTTTCCATGATTGGGAATATAGTCTTCCCAAAATTAAATAACAGTTTCAAAGTCCAAACATTAGATACAAGCTTGTTTATTCAATTTATTAAAGACATCTCAGGATTAGGGTTCCCATTCCTTCACTTCTTATGGGTTTCTACACACCGAAGCGGGACACAGAGTCTGCCCCAGAACCTTTGAGTATGGAGCACCCAGGCTGGAAGGTCCTTGTGGGGCTGGGACCTGCTGGAGAAAGGGCAGGCAAAAATCTCTGTAGAAAGCCACAGACTTCACTGCACCAGAGATGACAGAGGAGCAAATGGCCTCTATCATATTTAAAGTGGCAATTCCAAAGCTGAATGTGCTCCTGAGCAAAGACACAAGCAAGGGGCCTTTGGAAATTACTCAGCAAAGTTATAGAGCTTCCTGAACTTGAGCCAGGCAAAAATACTAGGATCTGAATCAAAAAGAAATATTTTATAGCTTGAATGCTATTTTACCTATCAATTTTTCTTTTCTGTTTGGAAATTTTTTTTCCTCTTGTGGTTGAGACGAAAAGATTAAAGTATGATAATGGTGTCGTAGAGGAGTCATGTTTGGCCAGGTGATAACTGAGCATTTTGGATAGCCTGGATATTGGCTTTCATGGGTTTGCACATCCCTGGATGTGCTCAAGGCCAGGCTGGATTGGGCTTGGAGCAACCTGGTCTAGTGGAGCGTGTCCTCACCTGTGGGAGGGGGTGGGACTGGATGGTGTTTAATGTCCCTTCCAATCCAAACCATTCTGTGATTCTGTGTGTAATACCAACAGTTCTGCATGTAAATACATCCTCTTTCTCTCTTTTCGTGCTATTTTTTTGTTATTATATTTGTGTATATATTCGTGGTGGAATTGATAAACTAAATGTCTGAGAATCCCCCTCCCCATAGGCACACGAGCATTGCTGGATCAAAGGCTGCCAGCCAAGGTGAGAATTGATTTCTCAACACACTGATTTTAAAACTCAGTAAGTTTAACTCTTACTAGAGGTATTTCCGTTTACATTTCTGCTTTTGCCATATTGAGTGCTTTCATCTCTCTTCCATGCAGGAGGCTGGGATAAGCAGGACTGGGGGGAGGGCTGATGCCCTCTCCTCCTACTCTTCGACTGAGAGCTGCAGCTCCACACAATTTTCCTCCAGCCCACAGGTTGTACCAAGTGTTCAGTCACACCAGCCCTCTGTGAGATTGTACCTGCATTATTTATCAGCCAACAGACGTAACTCTGTCCCTTTTTTCAACCCAGCTTTAGTGACTGTGCATTCAGGGTCAATTCACTCATCTCTCTGCATGCTGTGGAGGGTGAGGAGAGGCAGGGATTTTCCATGCCTGTTCCTTGGCTGGCTCTCAGCACACTTCCCCTTCAGATTTCGGGGTTTACGTGGATTCTTAGGGATTTGTGAGTTAAATTAAAGTATTCCTTGCAAAGAAGGAGATGCACTTTTGTGGAGCATCGAAGCAGGTGGGCTGAGCTGAGCAGAGGTGTATCCCCACACAGTTGATCATTCAAGATCAATGCACATCATTTTACAGCATTAATATAAAAAAGCAGCTAAATGAGGAGCGCAGCACACAAAACCACAGGGCAAGCTGCCTGTTAGCCCTGTGCTTGTAAAAGCAGTCCATGTGATCTGACAATGGAGCTAATTTTCTTTTTAATAATTCCAATAGCAATTCCTAATAATTAGCTGATCTAATTTAGATTCGCATTTTGTCTTTTCAAAGCTATCCTATTACAAATAGTTGAGGAACCTTGCCTTTAAAAAATGATGATATTATCCCGACAACCTGGGACTGCTGTTGGAGAAAAGATTTTGCCTGAAAGGGTTTCAGGAAGTTACAAAACTCCTTTACATGGCCTGTTGGATCTGTGTATGATTTCCAACATTACACAAAATAAATACCAGGAGACTGGTGTGGTTTATACAAGAGTTTATAGAGAAAAAAATCCACCCACCAGCTCCCTTGCTGAGGATTACAACCAGGTCTCTGCTGCCAAGTTCTCTGTTTAGGTAAAGCATGAGAAAATCTACCATTTTTTTAGAGTCACAAAAGGGGTGCTACAGGGGGGCAGTGAGAAGTTGACAGCTCTCGCTGCTTAAAAGGCAGCTGTTCCTTCTCAGGTACTATTATTAATAAACCCTAAGGTAATGTTTGCTCTGAAATATGTCTAATTGAAATAATTTACCCTAACCCTTAGAGAATTATGAAACTGTTTTCATCATGTTCACACACAGCAAAATAATTATGAGATGCCATATGGAAAAGACATCATGTGGTATATGTATTTCTGAATGTATACTTTTTGAAATGGTTCCCACAGATAAATCATACAGCTAATTTACAAAGAGGAGGTGGATAGTAGTTCTTAAGTATGCAGTTTAAGTTTAAAATGGTTTCAGGCTGGGTAAATTTACAGTGGTGATGACATGCAGTAATTGCACTGATCACAGAATGTATATCACAGAAGATGTCGATAATGCCATTAAGTTACACTGCACAAAATGGAGCGAGAAAATTCTGCTGGTGACTCTCTGCTATTGCCATAAACCACCCCCAAAGCCTCTGCAGGTCCTGTGTGGTCCTGAGCTCATTTTGCAGCTGGTATCTACCTGACCAAAGCACTGGAAATGCTCCTCCATCCTCTGCAAATCTCTGAGATGTTCCTGGTTTATACTTGGAAAGCTCTAAGCAAAGGGAAGAATCTCCTTAATACATAAATTAATACACTTAAATATAAAAGTTTATTTTGAATGAAGGCCTCGAGAGAATATCTTTTACAATGCTGCTCCTTTCTGCCTACCTCTTGAAGGTTTTCCAAAAGGTTTTATTCCTGATCTGTAGTTACAGCATTATCTTGTGTATGGATGATACATCTCTATCATTTGATGTATGTAGGTTTGGTTACAAACATACATACACTGGTTTGGTGGCAGGAGAATTCTGCAGGGCACTTCTTGGTCTTTTTCCAGGAGTGATTGTGGTGGCTGATGAGACACCCGAGGTTTTCTTTCTGGTAGTTAAGTAGTTTTGAAGGTGCTTGTTGAATAAGGAACTCTTCTTAACATTTCTAGAAATCTGGCTGGAGATCAGGCTGTCTTGTCAGACTTCTGGTAGCTCTTGCTTCCAGATGGATGGAAGGAAAATTAGAGACTATCTTATTGCACCCTCGCTGTTTCATGTCCCATTGGAAACCAGCAAGGGACGAAGACACAAAGAGATGTCATTGTGTCCGCTCCACTCTCTTTATCTTTAAGGATTCTTCAAAGAAAAGGGTAATTTTGAACTCGAGCACTTCAGATTCGCCTGTGTCTGAATTAGCTCACCAATTGCTCCTGCAATTATTTCTATGGTGATTAGTGAAATATTTGAAAGATGTGGAGTACACAAACTAATTCGCCCTCCTCAGCTCTCTTTTGCAAGAACTGTAGGCACGCACGGCAGCTGCGATGTTTATCCCCCAGTAATGACATCATTACCCTGCATTACTGCTCTAGGTAGTGTATTTGTCAACAGCCAGCAACTGATGAGCACAAGGAAAATATTTACCCAACTTCTGTGCTGTGGCATTACCCCAGTAATGCCATTTCAGGAAGATCACACTGCATTCCCGAGATTCGTGCTGCAGAAACCAAAAAAGCTTTGACATTTCCGTGCGTGTAACACCAGTCTTCAAATAACCACCTTTTAGAGACAGTAATTACAGTAATTCTGGTTTCAAAGGACAAATAAAAAATAAAAAAAAAGGGGGAAAGCGATATTCCCCACAAATATCTAAAGGTGGGAATTTTCCAATACCCTCCCTGTGTGTGGAGTGCTGGGGACATCCATATTTGATGTCTCCCTAATCTTCCCAGGAGTAACCACATAAGCCAATATTTACTCTCACTGCCTGTGCAGATACAGTATCTGAATGCTGCTGCGTTAACATGTGAGTATTTAAACTGAGCTTTTCTGTCTCATCCCTGGGAGCTGCCTGCACAGGAGAGGTCTCGCCTGGCGCCTTCCCCCTCTCTGTCATTCCTGCTTTTGGTTGAGAAATGTGAGGCTGTTTCTCCATTTCTAATGTTGCACAGATGAAAAGGCAAGTTCCCCTTTTAGCAACTCCCAGTCATTTGTTTTTATGCTCACTGAAGGTGTATCACAGTTGGTGTTATTGCAGTGCCCTAAACCAAAAGTCACATTTTTTTTTTCCTGGTGAGTTACAGTGGATTATTACTTCACTACAGTATCTGAAAGCATGAAATAGAGATTTATGATGCTCTTGTGTTTTCCACTTCAATTCATGTAATGTGGGGAAGGTAAAGTGTCCCTAGCTTCACAGTATCCCTTTTTTTCTCTTTGGAGCAGTGTGTGCTGTGTGATTAGAGGATAGTGAGAAGGTCACTGACCAAACTTTATCTTCCACACAGTTTCCCACAGAATGTATTCCTCCTAGGGAACATTTTCTCAGCTCAGGTTATTTCCAGAAATGTTCTCAAACCATAAGAGCAGTCCTTGCAGTAAAACATTTCATTCCCACTTTTTATCCTTTATCTAGCAGCGCAGTGTTGACAGCATTTATGTTTCTTCTATTGACTGGGCCAAGAACAACAGGATTAATGAGGTTGTCTCTTCATGAGTGCATTATGTTTTTTTCCTCTGACCTTTCAAACATGGGAATCTTCTGTTTGCAATATTTCTTAAGGGAGGAAAACCCCTTCTTGCCGAAGATGGTTTTGATGGTCCCTGAGCCTCTCACCGACCTGTGGGCTGGAAGGAAACCGGGGAAAAAGCAAAAGAGGGAATATCTTTATTTCCTCAATTTTTGGGAAGAGCTGTCTGGGGGGATGTGGGATATTTTAAGGACTTTCTCAAGCCTTGAAATTCTGATGATAAATCTTGCATGGCTGCCTATGGACTATCGTGTTACAGGAACTGTTCAGGAGACGAGTGGACATTGCCCTGCTGGTTTAATTATTTATTTATTATTTCCAAAGGATTGCATGTGTTTAGACTGGACAAGGAGGGGAAGGAGGAGCCACTGGACTCACAGCCTTCCGCAGAACACTCTTGTGCTGTATCTTGCCTATTCCTGATTATTTTTGACACTGGGTAGCTGGAACATAATCAAGATAGGATCATTTCTAAGTGCAGCAGGACAGGGAACGTGAGGAATTTTCCCAAGGATGGGAGCACAAATATCTTTAAACACAACAAATAGCCTTGCACATATGACATCTTTTAGCCAAGCTCCTCAAAACACATCAATTAGATAAGCTAAACATAATTAAATTTTTGCACAAGATCATTTGGGGCAGCTTGTTCCCATTTTTCATCTGGGCAAGTGGAGGGACAGAGAGCTGGAAAAACTCCCACTAGCCCAGAAGTTATCTATATGGGCAGGTCTCAAAGCTGTTAATTTCCCTTTTATATTGTTGATTTGTCCTTTTTGTGGGAAAAGAGGCACCACAGATTTGTGTGTTCACATTTTGCATCTTTTGGGGCGGAAAAACACTTTATGGAGATATAGGTGGTTTAGTGTCAGTCCTTTGATCTCTTCTTTCCAGTCCACGGTAAACAATGGAGAAATCTGTCTGCTTTTTTGGATGGGGAGAAGTAGAAGAGGTTCTATGGATGTGTACACAGAGAGTTGTGTATGTGTATAAAAAACCCGAAGTTTATGAAAATATATAAAATATATAAATATACAGATGCATAAAACTCCAAATGTAGTCTAAAAGGGACTATAAAGAGAAGTGGAAACAAGAATGCTTGCAAACACTTGTAGAATGTGTTTTCCATAGGTGTGTAGTGCTGCTGCAAATAAGAAAGACCCTTGCCAAGTAGGAAAAACAGCTCTTACCTGCTGACTGATGGGAAAATACAGCATCCAGGGAACTTTCTGAGCACTCCAGTGCTGGCTTCGTTTTGTGTCCAGGGTGTAGAGGGCCAGCACTCTGGGCTGGGATCCAGGAGGGCCAGAGCTCAAGCACTGTGCTCAGGCTTTAAGCAAACTTGAGATCTCAGTGTGTGGATTCAGGTCATCCTGGGACTGTGAGATTGAGCTGAACTAGACATGTGGACACAGCCAAATTCATCCATGTCAAGCTTAGGCAGGGAGCAGAAACAAATATTCCTGCTTGCTTTAATGATTTAAATAATCCCATGTATCAGGGACAGGCTGCTTTTGCAGGGTTTAGGTTGAAAAAAGCGATCAGAGAAGCTAAGAAATTTCTAAGCAACCCTTCAGAGTAATATTTCATGAGATCTTGAAATATTTGCTCCTGAGAATAATATTTACATAGTTAAAAAAAGTAATTCAACTGTGTATTGTCCTCACAGGAGAGAGTTTCTAATTTTTAAGCATGATTATATTGCATGCCTTAAATTTGAGGTTCCTGGGCTTCAGAGCATTTGAGTTTGATGCTTGAACTCTTACGTGTTTCATTTAGAATTTCTGGTTTAGCTGCACTTAAATAACCAGAGAGAGCATTCCATGAATCCACATTTGTCAGCATTTAGGGAAGTTGAACATAACTGGGATTCTATGAAATTATTGTATTCTACTTTTTGCATGTAATAATGCATGCACAGGCCTAAATCTGCTGAATGTCACCGTTGATTAGCAAGAATAACACGGGTAATGCTAAAGAACCTGCAGTTTGCTTTCTGCTCCTTTAAGCAGACGAGCTCCCTGTCATACACTGCTAAGATATTCTCATAAAGCCCAAAATGAAAAGAATTTTTGGGTTGTAACCCTCAAGACTTTCGGATTTTTAAATCCTGACACTTCAGGATTAAAATAACCCACCCACGTATCTATCAGGGAACGGTGAATACATGTTTGTGTAGTTTGCCTTATTTGCATTTGTTGGTAATTAATTAAAAAACATGAGTTTAATTAAATTTGGAGTTAGGGGATTCATTAAAATAAAAACAAAAAGCATTTCAGTTAAAAATGTAAAATAACGTGTTCGGCTGGGTTTGCTGGTGCAGCTTAAGGATTTGCAGGGAAATGCCGACAGTAGGAAAACTTTAGGGAGTATCACACTGCACACAGTTAGAGAAGAGTTACTGAACAAAGAGAGGCTTTGTCAGCAGATAAATTTCGCCTTGTAGATACTCAAATTGAAATAGCAATGTTTGCCCTCAGTTTCTTTCTGAGCTGAGTCGGTGGCTATGGAAAAATGACAACCATAGAAGCCCAAAGGAAAGGGTTGCAGCATAACTGGAAGTAAGGTTATCAAAATAAGAGCTAGAGGGAAAAAAAGTAAAAGATTAAAAAGCTTAAAGGGAAGAGGTATAACTCATTGAAAACTCAAGACTAAATTACGTTTACCTGTTTATACTGTCATGAAAAGTTATTTCTCTTTTCAGTCTCTTAGTCACAGCTCACTGCCTTTAGATTCTTTTTCCTTTGAGAAAAATGGGATTGATTTTAAGAAAACACATGTTAGAATGCATAGAAAAAACATGTTGAAAGCAAGAATAGAAAAAGAAATTACCTCAATTGAGAATTAAAAGTGTATTAAATATTTTTTTCTTCTGTCTTTGATTTTGCCCCTCTTGCAGGACCGAGCTCATCCCTCCAGCAGAAAATTATGAACAGCAGAAATCTTGAAGTTTTGTAGTCTGTGTTATGAAAATTGCCCCCTAGAACAGAAGTGAAACCTGTTCACCCTCTCAGACTGAAAGGCTTAAGTGAAGATCTCCCAAAGCCGTCACCCAGGTGGGATTTTTGCCTACAAGGATCTATGTGCTGATGTCTCCAGAGGCTTGGGAAAGGCACAAATGGCAATATCACTGCTACCTCTGTGCTCCTAGGGTGGGAGAGCAGCTGAAAAATCACTGACTTTCATCTAACTGCCTCAAAAATCAAGAATTTCTACTTTATTCTTCCCCCGAAGTATTTAATTAGGGGAAGAAACAATTATAATAACGGAATATAATACTCCCTAAAAAATTCCAAGTTGCATTCATTAGACTCATTTTCCTATGAAATTAATTTTAAACACCTCAGTAACGAATATGAAATGCATACAAAAAAAAAAATCTCAATTAATTTGCCTGGAGATGCGTCATGACGGTGGCTTGGCACTCCCTCGCAGGATGCTGGAGGACAACTTTGGTGTGCAAAGGAGCAAGATTTAAAAGAAAAAAAAAACCACAACAGTGAAATATCTTGCATCTCTTTGAGATTAGAAACCATCTGTGGGTGCCCATTTCCTGCAGCGCTGGGCAGGACGATCCCACTTTAGAAAACACCTGCGCCTGCCAGGGAAGGTGGCCCTCGCAGACAGCAGATGCTCCACAGCTGAAGCCTTTCAAAGGAGACACCTTTGGAGCTCCTGCCCTTGTGGGATAACTGAATCATCCATAAATAGTCTTTAAAGGCAGCATTGTCTGCCTTAAAAAAACCCCAAAAAACGAAAGGAAAGCGAAGTGGAGTTTTGTGTGTGGGTAAAGTAAATACAGTTGGAAAGACATGACTTGTTAAAAGCTTTTTGAGGACCCCCACACTCACGAAATCTTTTAGGTCATGTGTTTGCTTTCTGAAACATTTGGTAAGTAATAAGTGCCAAGGGACTATATGCACTCCATCTGGAATTAGCAGATTCCTCTTTGTTCAATTGTTCCTAATTTTGGAACCAGCCGACTTGCTTAAAAGTATTTTGATTTGCTTTTAAATAAATATGGGAGATAAACATAGCCCAGGACCCGGAAAGGTACGTTATTAGTCCTCTCCCTCTCTCCACACAACTCTTAAAGGGCCAATTCTGATGTTTGCTGTTGGTTTATGGTAACAATTTGTTTGGAGTGGTCCATCATTTTTCTTCCCTTTTTATTAATAGTAGCAAAGAAATCAGAGCTGGAAAAAGAGCTATTAGATCACTGAATCCACTCTGCTGCCAACACAGTCTTGTTCCTTACAGAGAATTTTTTCCATTTCTTTCTCCAGGTTAAAGTTGGAATTAAGTTTAGAGCCTGTAGGTCTAAAGTGAGGTACACAAGTAAGTGGAGATTTCACCATTTTCTCCTTTCCTTACTAGAAAAATAACTCATTTTCATCTCCACCATCCCTACACAAGAAAATGGCATGTCAAAAGATCAAGTAGATGCATGCTCCTTGCAGGTGTTGTAGATAACTACCTCATCCCTGTAAAACTTTATTTTTTGCTTGGGGAAAGCAGAAAAGGAAGAGAAAAGCAGCACTTCTCTTATCTTCCCTGATGTCCTATAACGTGTAAGAGTCTGAGACCAGAACACCTGCTTGTCCTGTAGGCGTATGAAAAGAAACTGCATTTCCTTTAGGGCCTTTAAAACTCTTTTAGACACAAGTCTTTACAAACATGTTTGAGGAAACACTGCAAAGAATTGAAAAAGCAAACTGGAATAACCAAAATTGCACCAAATTTGCAACACAGAATTCAACTGGAGGAGAATTTGACCCTGAAAATGTTTTCAATGAAAAGCTTGTAAATCAGGGCTCAGGAAGGTTGTCCAATGTTGTTACGTTTGGCATATAAATAATTATTAAGAGGTGCAGATCTGTAGATTTGGGATCCCAGCCTAAGATGTTCAGCCTGTATATGTTGGTCTGCTTCCATGGATTGGAGTGGAATGATGCCGGCTTACTCCAGCCGGGAATGGATGATCCCTCTCTCCATCGGCTGCAGAGGAGGCTTAGGGAGACTCTCTTTCCTAAGCCAGAGCTGGCCTTCCTGAGCTGTGTCTTACCAAGCATTACAGAGCAGGATCAAGGTCTTTATCTAGTTCACGGCTGCTCAGAATTTCTTTTCATCCAACGTTTATTCAGAATATAAGCGAACATTTTATTCCTACTTCAAGCTTTCCTAGGACTGGAAGCGGTGCAGCACAAGATACATATTTCCCTGTCTCTACAAGGCTTTTTTATTTGGTCTAGATACACATCTGTAAGTATTTTACCCTCTCACATATTCATATATACTGTAAGTCAAAGGAGCTTAAATTTTCACTTCTTGCATTGCATTACAATCATTCTGTTTCACGGGGTGCTTCTTTTGCGTCGTGTCTCAGCAGCCTCAGGCCTTCTCTAAGTCACTGTTCTGACCTTCCCAGCAAGCAGGAACTGGAACTATAGTCAAATATTAATGTGGGATACTCAAAACATAACCATAACCTCTTCTACCTCTTTTGCTATTCCAGTCAATCCTTATTTTGAGAATCAAATCTCTATTTCCTGCGTGCTTGAGGAAAGTCTGTCAGTGTAATGAAGTACCAGCATCACTCAGCAGGACCTGTTGAGGAGCCAATGTTTGGGCTTGGCCCATCACAGTACCGGTTTATCCTTTTTAAATCTGTGAGTATGAGCTCAGGAGCTGCATCACAACTTTGTGGAGACTCTGTTGTGTGCACACGCCTTAGGTTAGGGCACTTCAGCTTTGTTAGAGTAGTGGTTGGACTTGATGAACTCAGAGGTTGTTTCTAACCTTAATGATCCTGTGATTCCATAACTCTAATTCTTAAAGAGAATGAGCTCTCAGCTCTAAGGAATGTAGTGCCATGGGTTGCTGGCTGCAGTTAATGTATTTAATTATATATATATAAAATATAAACGTTTATGTTAGGAAATATTTAGTAGAATCTGGTGATTTCAAAAAGGAAACCTCAGAGCCCCTTCCAGGGCCTAAAGGCACTCGAGGAGAGCTGGAGAGGAGCCTGGGACAAGGGATGGAGGGACAGGACACAGGGAATGGCTTCCCACTGCCAGGAGGCAGTGTTAGATAGGATACTGAGAAGAAATCCTCTGTATGAGGGTGGAGAGGCCCTGGCACAGGGTGCCCAGAGCAGCTGTGGCTGCCCCTGGATCCCTGGAAGTGTCCAAGGCCAGGCTGGATGGAGCTTGGAGCAACCTGGGACAGTGGGAGGTGTCCCTGACCTTGGTAGAGGGTGGGACTGGATGATCTTGATGGTTCCTTCCAAACCAAATCATTCCATGATTCCACGAAAATACAGCAACTTTTTTCCTTCTGTACCTGCAGTGTGAGTAAACACACCTGCTAAGAAAAATGGTGGTAATTGTAATAATTTTCTGATAATGTGTCCTTCTCAAGGGTTTTTGCAGAGCAAGAAAAGAAGAAAGATTCATTCTTGCTCCATAGAAATTAATTAAAACCTTGTCATTACCACCTGTGAGAGGACAGAACCCCAGTTGCCCTCTCAGTGAGAGACCAGTGGTTTCTTTTTGTTTCTGGTTATTATTTATAAATTCTGAGCAAGCAACTTTGTTATGAGACTAAACTCATTTGCAACTTGTGAATTTTTTTGACAATGCATATGTTCATGCTTCACATTTTGTCATCTCCTTTTAGGAGACTACACGACTTTCCATCATTTCAGTTACAAAAATTTCTGATAGTTGGGCAAAACTGTCTTAGAAAAAGATGCAGAAACTCAGAGAACAAACAGAAATATTGGATGGTAGATGAGACAAATCTAAATTTTACAACAAAGGAAGAGGTTATCAAAGTTTCACTCTCACAAACTGGTTTCTTTTAAGGGGTTGAAGGCAAGTGGTTGTGGCAGGTCAGGTTATCACGTCGCTGCTATAGTTAGAACTCTGGACTGGTTCTGTGCTGTTGTTTGTTGAGATGACTAAGTTGTCATTTTTAATTAGCTTTATGCTCCTCTCAAAGGCTAATTACTTTACTTTTTATCAAGAATACTTGATTGGTAATGACAAGGGTGCCATGGTTACGTATTTTTAGAGAATTCCCCAACCTGCACCGTTATGTGATTTCCTGTTCCCCCTGGATTCTTTGTGCAGCAAAGCCTTCAATAGAAATAATGGTTAAGAAAAATGGAAGTTTACTGAAGACATTGGTGGAAAAAAGTATCTCTTGGTTTCTTTTTGGCAGGAAGGCCACTGCTAATGTATTTAATCAGCGTAGAAACCTTTATGCTTAGTTTGCCTCCCTGTCAGTGACACTCATGCTGCTCTATTATCTGCACTGAAGTTACCTTGGGCAAACTGAATTTGAGAGGTTCCTTTTTTCCCCCCTCTTGTTTGTCTATATAATTGTGCATCTCCCCTGGTCGTCATGGAAATCTGGACTGACTGAACTGCATCCTTCTTTCCAAGAGTGCATATTGCACAACCAGACACTGACTTTCACAGAGGGTTCACCACTTTTTTTTACCAATACCGGGTTGGAGAGCCCTTGAGATAAACATGAGAGGTGCAGTCACAGGTGAAATCTCTCTTTTCTTTGACAACCTGTAGATTGCTGTAATCTGTTCTTGTTTAAAACAGCAGCAGCCCAAAAGTTGATGTTTCTGTGAAGGCTCCCTCGATGGGGGGGACAGCAATGGGAGACATAAATACTCGTCTGACATTTTTTAGAAATACAGCTATACCCAGAGAATGGCTGCTTTTCTCCTGTTCATAAGTACATGTCAGATGTGTGGTAAACCAAATTCTCTCAGGAGCTCGTCCTGAAAGAGGGAAAGACACAATGATTTAGAGTCTACATCTGCAGTCTAAGGTGCTTTGGTACCTGCTGCTGGAGAGAATTCCCTGCACCTGCAGCCTCCTCGTGCTGGGCTTAGAGCTCTTCCCAAAGCAGAAGCCCAAGGGAATCTAATGCTGTTCCTAATCCAGTGGAAAGGCAAAGAGGGGACAGCCACCACCTTCCACTGCAAGTGGAAAGGGACTCCCTGGTGACAGCAACTCTTGTCACATTCTCCAAAGCATATGGAGAGCAGGATCAGAGGAGAGATCTTCTTAAACTGAAGGGACGGTCGGTACGGTGGGATGCTGGCATGGCACATGTGTGTACTCAGGCTGCCAGGGGGAGCTCCTGAAGGGTGTGTTTGGCTGGGAAGGCCTGCAGGAATGTGTTCAGTGGCAGGAACCATGTGTGGGACATGTCTGCAACCAGGCAGCTGGAGATGTGAGGATGTTCTGGAGTGAAGGCTCGCACAGTCCCAGTGTTTTGACGTTATCCTTCTCAGAGCCAGACAGGGAATGCAGCAGCTCCAGCCACTGCAGCAGTGCAGTGTGAGTCCTTCCAATCTACGTGTAAAAAACACCTTCTTCACTGAGCATCTTGTCTCCTTAATGAGCCAGTAACACATCTATGGCTTCAGTAATTAAAGTAAGGTTTTGTTGCTTCTTGCTGATAGCAGCTCCACGGAGGAAGAAGAGAGAGACAGGTAAGGGAAGCTGGCAACCACTCTGGGAAACAGGTATTTGCCTCCCTGCTTCCTCTGCTGCCAGAAAAATAGACAGGACTGGATCCTAAAGGTATCAAATCCCTAAATCCTATGGAATTCAAAGTAAGTGTGTGGCTAAACGCTGTGGGGATCTGGGTTTATTCTCTGTATGCCTCAAACCTTCATCTGCCCTGTAAGTATAGTAATTCTTCCCAGTTCACAACAAAGTAAAATAATAAATATGTTATGGAAAACAAGGTGCTTAGCTATTGTTATCTTTGGAAAAAAATATATATATTTAAATATCTAAGCAGTATATGTTTACTCTTTTTTTTGAGTGATGTTTAAGTCATAGTTTTCAGTTTTAGAGAGAAGTGCTTGCTGATGAACTGATTGTTGTAGTCCCCAACTGTAATCAGGATGCAGTTTCCTCTCCAGAAGTTCACCAACAGCAAGGATCAACAAGAAGGTAAGGTAAATGTTCAACTTTTAGAAGTCATACTAATAATATTCTTTCCTCAATGCAAAGCTGAGCCTGTTTCAGTTTCAGGCTAACTTTCAGCATCTCTGATTTCTATGTGGTGCCTTGCTTCCAGTATAAATAAATGATCCCACATTCCGTCATGATAACATATGCTCATGCAGAGCTCAAAATTAGAAGGAATATGAAGTGTTCTATTAATTGCATGAATGTTGATTGTTAAAATCATGTGCTAATTGGTAATATCTGTGTGCAGTAGGTTCCCGCAATATGTGTTAGATTACATTAACTGTGCTCGTGACTCAGATATCAGCATTATGCCTTTCGTAGAAGGAGCTTTTTTAGACTTTGTGTAATTAGGTTCTATAGATTATCAGTGTAGAAAAATTAGTAGAAGGCTGTGTAAAGGGCATGTGAAGTTAGAGGCATGAGGAATACTGAGCTCAAAAGATGCATCTGCTCCTCTTTCTCATGGTGTGCTTTTCCTCACATCCTCTCCAGCGTAATTCTCACCGTGTTTGTCTTGAGGTAATTCCCAGGGAATCAAGTACCTCACTACCAGGGTGATTACATCTGAAAGTTGCCATCTTTTCTGAGTGGGCTTTCTCAATTTTTAGTCTTTGCCTTTGCCCTCCCCAGGTTTTGGTCCAAGAAGCACTCAGGTACATTGCAGATAAATGAGATTATCGCTGTACTCACCTATCAGTGGGGCAGTTGAGCACAGTTAGCAACACAACTCTCCTGTACCAGATGTGCTTCCTCTCTGTTCCTAATCCCTGGGGAAAAATTCATGTGGATCTGTTTTGTTCACTGATGTTTTAATTTTATTGCGTGCCATGAGTATTTATTAAAATAAGCATGGTAGAAGGAGCAGGGGCTTGGAGTTAAATACGGTGAGATGTGTTTTAAAGAAATGTGGTGGTTGTTTCCACTCTCTGTAACAGAAATGAGGTCTGGGGCTCCAAACTCACCCAGATCTGGGACTTTGCATCAGGAATGTAGTGACAGGACAAGGAGTGCTGGGTTCAAACTGAAAGAGGAGAAATTTAGGTTGCATATATGGAAAAAATCCTTGTCTGTGAGGGTGGGGAGGCCTGGCACAGGGTGCCCAGAGAAGCTGTGGCTGCCCCTGGATCCCTGGAAATGTCCAAGGCCAGGTTGGATGGGGCTTGGAACACCCTGGGATAGTGGAAGTTGACCCTGCCCATGGCAGGGGGTGGAACTGGATGAGCTTTAAGGTCCCTTCCAACACAGACCATGCAAGTTTCCATATTTCCAGAAAGGAGGACTGAAAATTCAAAAAAGAAAATATTTTTTAAAATTATTTAGAGAAACACCAGGCAGATATTTCTGTTGTTAAGAAAAAA
The DNA here is from genome assembly GCF_965178545.1 of Coloeus monedula. Taxonomy (NCBI): domain Eukaryota; kingdom Metazoa; phylum Chordata; class Aves; order Passeriformes; family Corvidae; genus Coloeus; species Coloeus monedula. Next base: position 37,461,012 of record NC_138787.1, read on the forward strand.
AAAAATTAAATAGTGTAAAAGTTTCATGGCTTGCACTGAGAAAAATATTCAGAATTGAATTCCTAACTAGCGTAATTTTAATTCATTTTACAGTGGACCAGCTTGGTAATGATGCAATGAATTAAAACAGGTTGTCTGAGAGGAAAAATGGATGCAGTTTTGGTAAAGAGAGCATTTACAGAAGTGTTAGAAGTCTTGAGTCTTATCAGGGCTGTTGCTCTAATATCTCTTGATTTACTGATCTTGAAAGAGGCAAACCTCATGGGTTCATGAGCTTAATGTTAAGGCACACTTCATCAGTTGTCCTGAGAAATGCAGAGATTTAAGAGGAAATCAGTTTTAGCCCCCATCCAAAATGTTGACACTGAATCAAACAGAGCATGAACTATATTCACAGTTTTAATTAAAAGAAAAACTGACAAATTACCAGCATTCTACTGTTCAGAAGATGGTTATCTGTTACAGAAATATGTTTTCTAATGCACATGCTCTCATACATGAAATAGTTTCTAGATTTATTTTATTATAATTGTAAACTATGGCACAAACGTTTAATCTTACCTACTTAAAAAATGTAAAATGTTTTCCAATTTCTTAGCAACTCTCCCTCCTCCCCCCACCTCTGATTCCCAAAGTGATGCATTGAAAAGGATGAACGAATTTAGTAGATGAGATGACCACCGGAAATATGTGGAAAAACTAACAAATAAAAAGAAAAATTAACCAGAAGGAAGTTGCTTACTAATTTTTATGATTAAAAAGTTAATCTAAAATGACTACCAGCCTCCCAGAGATTAATTGCCAGATTAAGTAGATAGACATACAGTGGTCAGTGGCTACCTGGGGGAATGAACTGTTAAATTGCTTAGTTCAGTGCACATAATTTACAAAGAGATCAGCTCCTCTGCCTCTGTGGCAACTCTGCATATTCCAGGATGGTGAAGGAGGTCCCATGAGGACTCAGCCACTGGTGGGAGCATCTGGAGTAAAAAGTGTTTGTTTCCAAGGAGGTAAAAGTAAACTGGGGAACAGGGCAAGTTGTTACTCCATGGGGAACAACAAAAATCAGTTTCCTCTCATTTCCTTTGGACTGCTAAAAAATTAGCTAAATATTTGGAGAATGACTTTTCACATGGGCATGGAGTGATAGGACCAGGGGGATTTGGTTTTAAACTGACAGGGAGCAGGGTTAGATTAGATGTTAGAAAGGAATTATTGCCTATGAGGGTGGGCAGGCCCTGGCATAGGGTGCCCAGAGCAGCTGTGGCTGCCCCTGGATCCCTGGCAGTGCCCAAGGCCAGGTTGGACAGGGCTTGGAGCACCCTGGGACAGTGGGAGGTGTCCCTGCCCATGGCAGGGGATGGAATAGGATGGATTTTAAGGTTTCTTTCAATCCCAAACCTTTCTGGGATTCTGTGAACTGGCAAACCCACCGCATCAGCCCATGGAGTCAGGGGCAGAGAACCCTCTGCCAGGCAGGATCCTGCCCCTCTGGGCTCTGCTTTGTGCACAGCCAGGAGAGCTCTGGAGCACCCAGAACTGAAGGACGTCACTAATTTTAATGAAGCCAAAGGGAATCCAGCACAGTGCTGTTCTTTTCCCATTATTCTTTGTTTCATTGTTTCAAGCTAGCAGCAGTTGGCAGCCTGGAAGGGGATGTCGCTGCATAGCTTGCTGTCCTTGAGAGCCACTCTGCAGCACGGCTGAGGTCCATGGGGGGGCTGTGGTGGCCCAAACAGCCTGATAGCTGGCCTGTGGTGAGGAAGGCAGGCTGACTCTGACAGCAGGAACAAGGGGCTGCTGCCAGTGGGCTCATGGATGCTCCAAGAGTGCCAGTGGTGGGAGAGGAGCGGTGTCTCCCAGCAGAAACCTCTTTCCAGTGCTGCTCTCACCAGACTGCAGAGCTGCATCTTCCACAGGTGTCCCAGCAACACTCTTGGAAACCAGTGCAGCCTCCCCAGTGCCTGCAGGGCCAGAACTGACCCCAGGGCTCACTCCCAGGTTCTGTTGTTCGTGGGCTCTGTGTGCAGTCCACAACACGAGCGTCAGGGTAGGCTGGAGGCTGTTCCTGCCTGACCATGCAGTGCATTTCTCTGGCCATTTTTATAAGATTTTTGTGACCTATCAGGCCACTGGAGTGGCACAAATTATTTCTCCCCTCCCTTTAAGAGCTATGTTTCCCTGCTGTTAATCCACCCCATAAAAAAACCTTAAATATATACTGTGAAAAATGTTATGCCTACTTAAGCAAGATAGTTGCCTGTAATAGTGTGCCATAAAGCAATCTGAAATGTTTATTGTCTGTTCCTCAACTGCAGTTTTATTTCTTTTTAGCAGTTTTTGTATCTATAGGATTTTCTTCACTATGAAAGATTCTAAAGAAGTTTTTCCCTTTCCCTGCAAACAGTGATTATTTGTCCAGCAGACCCTCTTACCAGTGCAGATATGGACAAGAATTTTTTACAAAACTTCCAGTTTCCTAAACTTTTTCCAGTAAAAAAACATTGTTTAAATCAATAGCAAGCCTTGATATGATAGGCTTTAAAGGGCAGCCTGGCTTCCAAAGGAGCAGATAATGTTAAACAAGATGTCTTTTGTAAAGGCTTAAATAGGAAATCAGGAAAAGAAAAGAAAAAAAAAAAAGGAGAAAAAAAAAGCACCAAGGTTAGGGGGTGGTAAAGATGTTGCTGCTGGATCTAACTCCAGAGACACAATGTGTATTTCATTGCCACGAATAAACTGTATCCAGGGAACGAGCAAATGAAAAAGTGAGGACAGGAGATATCTTATTTTTGTTGTTTGTTTCCAAAGAGTCCACCCCCACATAGGTCACTTGGAATTCATTTGTCTACATCCTGGACTGCACGTAGGGGAAAAAAAAAATGCCTGGGATCTGAGAAAGAGGAATGCGATAGGGCATGGGAATCACAGCGTCACGGTGGTCACCAGAGCATAGTTTGGCTCGTCTTAAAACAAGCAAGCACCGTCGGACCTCTGTAATACCAGCAAATCGGCCGTGCTATCAGGCTACCTATCAGAGCCTGAATGCTTGAGAAAAAGTGTGTGGGATTTCACCCGGAGCCTGGGGCGTTGCAGGGCTCTTGGAGCTGCTGCTTTCCTCTTGACATCCAGTACTACTCGGTGACCTCGGCAACAATCCAGTGTACTGTTACAGTTCATTTCAATAATTAAACAGTTCAGGGATGGCAGAGCTTTCTTGTTGTCAATAGAAAATCAGGGCTGCAGTTTGCTTTTTTTCTTTTTTTTTTTTCCTCTTTCTCCCTTCCCATTTCCCTCTGCTGAAATCCGAAGTGTTTGTTTTTAATTATATTAGCTAGAGACAATTAATTTCACAATCCGAACAGAAAAAAAAAGCCCCCACGTTTCGCGAGAAGGACTGGCAACTGGTAAATGCAATTATTATTGTAGCACATTTTCAAAGGAAGAGATCCCAGCTCCAACAAAGTCATATGTATAAAATTTCAGTCATAGAATATAGTCTCAAACAGCAGATTTACTCTGCAAGAGATGGGAACTGCTCTCCCATCTGGAGCTATGTTCTGTTCATGCCACGTGGACCCATTTGATACCCTCTCTGAAAAAAACACCAGCCAGCAAAATAGACTCCTGTCCATCAGCTCCTCCAAGGAACTGCCTCATGTGCCCCTTTAAACTTGCCTGACGTAGAGATGATTAATACCAGCCCCTTTTTAAGCGCAGCCTCTCAACAACAACTTAAAAAACCCCTCTCTGTGCAAACGGCAGCATTTACATTTCTGCTGCTGGAGCAAAAAGGAAAATAATTCAATTTTATGTCTTGCAAAATTTCCTACAATTAAAAACCTATTTTTTTGAGGCGCTGGCTGTGCCCCTTTCATTGCCCATCTGGCTGCCTCCCAGCTGCTCCCTGGCTGACTCCGTGTTCTGCCACCAGCGTGGCGGGAGCCGCCGCTCGCTGCGATCGCCGGCCCTTTTTCCCGGCGTTGCTCCTGCAGGATTGTGGGGCCGCGGTCTGGCCTCACTTACACTGATTTACTTTTATGGGATTCAGTCAGAATGCTGCCGATTTATGCCGCTGAGGCAAACAGCAAAATTTAGCTCTTCGAGTAGGGAGTGCTGGAAGGGCTTCAGGCCCTTAGGGGATGTTTTCTGCTGGTCCCGGTGACAGCCGTGCCGGCCCCTACTGTCACACTCCCATTCCTTGTCCATGCTCATTTTGCACGCCTCACAGAGCTTTTACCTTTTCCCATTTCCTACCAGTGTCATTGACATAAGAATATGAAACCAAAATATACCGAGGCATCGCTCCTTTGGAAGCTGTATCTGACATCCTCATTCCCAGTGAACAGTGCTTCATTTCCCAAGTAGCTGAATCCTTCCAGTGAGGCAGCTGCAGAGGGAAGACTGGATCCACAGAAGGGTTTTGACATAGCTGTGCTTAAATTGTAGGCCTGCTAGATTATTTTAGCTTGAGTCAGGAGTCAAGGAGTCTTTGCAGTGTGCATGGAGGAAGTTGGACACTGTGGGTGGGGGAAGCACAGCTCCAGGAATCTAACCAGGAAAACACTTCTGTTCAACAGCTGAAGCATCCCAACGGAGGAGGCACTGCAGTGGGTCTCCCTTTCCTGATGCTCACCCCAGGCAGGATCCTCAGGAACTACCCTGGTTCCAGGCAGCACCTTCACTGCGTAAGTACCATCCTGGCCCATGAGAAACCCAGCTCCAATGTCATGATTTCCAGAGGGGTCTCAGCCCTGTGGAAGCCCTGTTTTAAACCAGCAAAAGGGAAACCTTCACTTTACGTGGGTGAGTTGAATCCTTGTTGAAGCAACCCAGGAAAGCAGAAGCTTGATTTCACAAAATCGCAGAATGATTTGGGCTGGAAGGAACCTTAAAGCTCACCTTGTTCCAGCCTGCCTGCCATGGCTGGGACATCTTCCCCTAAACCAAGTTGCTCCAAAACCTGTCCAACCTGGCCTTAACTTGCCAAGGTATTGGTGGGCAGCAGCTCTTGTGGTAACTTTTATTTCCACTCCTTTTTGAGGCTGTCAAAGCATTTTACATTAAAATTGTCAACACGAGGTAGTCTGTGCGTTCCAAGTACCAAGTTACAGCTGCATGAGGATTATTTTCTATATTAAAGGTCTAAAGCAGGAGTTAAACACAGCTTTAAGGCTGCAGGTGAGGCTCTCAGCTTGGCTTTTGCAGTTCACACCTCCAAGCGTGATAAACCTCTCACCTCTTAATTTTTGGACTTGATGATCTTAGAGGTCTTTTCCAGCCTTAATGATGCTGTGACCTACCAATCCAGCCTTAGGAAGGAGGAGGTAAGAATATTCCCCATGAACACAAATTTGCAGAGTGGTGGAGCAGCTGCTAAAGGTGCAGCCACTTGTGGTGGAGCTGCTCTTGATTTCCAGGAGAGCCCTCCAGAACCTTGTAGAGCCTATACCCACATCAGAGGGACCAGCCTTGCCCTTTGTCTGTGTTTCTGATTCTTCTGCTTGCTCTTTTTTTGGCGGGAGGAGGAAACCTTGCAAAGCTGAAATGAAATATTAAGCCTCATTCTTTCCAGGTAAGTGCATGCCAAATCTCGCAACGATGTTGGCAGGCTCCCAAAGTTGCAAAATAATGAAGAAAACATTGAGTTTAGGACTCTGTGCCCATTTTAGCAGCATTCCTTGTAAGTGCAATTAAAGCTGCCACTGATTTGACCTCAGGAAACACAGCAGATACACAGCAGAGTGCTAAAAAGTCACCTTGAAAGGGGATTGAAGTATACCTGCAATCTTGTTCTTAAAAAAGAATAAATTCATTATTTAAGGGCCACTGGAGTCCTACTCTGCACATCCATGGTAAGTCAGGCCTGTCAAGCCCAGCAGCAGCTGACGTGTCCAGGATTAAAAGTAGCTTTGAGCATCTCTTGGGGTTGTGCTGAGCTGATTTGTTCTATGGACGTGTTACCTAACACTTGTTGATGCAGCTTTTGCACACATCTGGACCACCTGGGAGGGCAGGATCCAAACCTTGTCTGCAGGATGGGACAAGAAAACAGTGTAGAGATGCACAAAGGTAGTTTAAGGACACTTGTGTCTTGCTGCCACTTGATATTATCATTATTGATGAATGCTGTTGTTGCAGGGAGGGGCCTCTTAGTGTGAAATCTTTTTTGTTATTCTTTGGTCTCCACTATCCTATTTTTTGCAGAAGTTACTCATGACAGATGCAACTTTCCTGGCTCCAGAGGTAGTGACAATAAAACATAACGCATTACAATATGTTATGAAATATGAAATATGGAATTCCCACACTCTCAGCCTGTTCTAGCTGTAATAGGCTGGAACCAAAGGGTTTGGGCTCTTATCCTGGAGGATATTGCACAGAAAGGTAAAAAGTCTCAGAGGAAAAGCTAAGATCCTTGGAGTCACTCTGGTGACCCCATGCAGACCTGTAGAAGACTGATTTTAATGATTTACTCTTCAAATTCATTTCCACCTATAAGGCAAATGAAGAAACTTCCTCTTTTCCCCATTTCAAAGTTTTTTTAGGCTACAAAAGAAAACACCAGAAACACAGAAGCCCCTGGTGGTACCAGCTGGAATGTTGCTGGTGCATCTGTGGGTGACACAGACTGTCCACACTTTTTTCCTGACACAGCTCTCTAATTTAGTTCAGAAGAATGACATGAGCTGCCTGAACATCTGTTAGAAACTGCAGCTGAGAAAAAAAAATATTCTCCTTGGGATACACCATGCAGCAGGAGACTTGAACCTACTGCCATCGGTTTCAGTGGTGGGGGCTCAGACCCACTGAACTCTGGTTGTCCCCCCAAAATAGACTGGGAAACCAGAATTTTATAGTTAGGTGGTTATTTCTTTTGGAGCCAGGAACTGCAATCCTAATGGCATGATTACAGCACTGAAAGGTGACCTAAGGTAATAAAACAGAGGATATTTACCTTGAAGACAGTTGTGTTTTGTTGTATGTTTAAGAGAAATAACATGCTTGGCTGAGATACTTTTAACACATGGGGGCTTTTTTTGATTGTGGATTTTTTTTTTTTTTTTTTTTTTTAATATGTAAAGGTTTCCAAGCAGAGTGACTCATGAGAGCACCGCTCCAATTCCTGTTTCGTGACCTGACTCCATAGATGTGAACAGAGCTGCTGGGAACACAGGACCTGCTGCAAACATATTTCTACTTATTAACCAGCAACTTCAACTTTGTAGTGCTTCAGATTTCTTCATATTTTTAGGATTTTTTTCTATGCTTCTGGTTGTGATAAATGTTATTGACAGTGAGCAGGAATTTATTATTGTTTGCTGATCGTTGGGCGAAGTGTTTAGCAGGAGTAAGGCTGAGACATGGAAATAAGACTGGGCAAGGACTTCTGATGTACAGGTGCCTCTACCTGCTGCTGCACTCCACATAATCACTTTTGAAAGCCTGGAGAGTTCTATCTTGGGATAAGTTTGCTTTCCTGACTCCATTCCTGCAGTGAGGAGGCACCACAACCTCAGTTCTCTGTTGATTGAAGACTTTCTCCTACTTTGCATTGCAAATATATGTATGACTAATTCAAACCCACTGGCTTTTTCTTTTTCCTACTTTTTTTCTCTCCAGTTTTCCCTTCAGCTGAAATAATGTTTTCTTCTCCCTGGCCTTTAGACCAATAAGTTCACTAACAGTGAACAGGTTTTCTTGGAGCTTCAACTAAACTGAAGCTATTGTTTTGGGTGGAAAGAAATTTGAGATGTTTACAATAGATCACAGTTCATAAAGTTTTTCCCAATTTTCCGTGTATCTCTGTTTTTTCTACCTCTGTCTAGACTTAATAGATGTATTTGAATTCTGGATTTAGCACCTGGCTAAATCCTACTATCCTTCAGAAAGTTTTGCTTCAGTTTATTCAACAAAAAAAAGCCAACCCCCCCAAGCACAACTAGAAACCACTAGAAAAACATAAAAAATGTCTGATTTATGCTGGATATCAGAGGAAATCATCTTATCCCCTCCGATACGCAATCTATGAATGTAGAAAATTTTGGCTGACTCATGAGAGTCCCAGAATGGCTCTAGATGTTGACAGATATATTAAGAAGAGCCAAGCAATTTTTGTACCAACGCAGAGGCAGGGGAGATGTGTTCATTAGTTGTTGGTGAAATTACTGAAAGTGCTGCAATAAAGTTGGGTAAACTTTTTACCTTCCCTAATCACAGGCTTACCTGGGTCACAAGCATTAGTCATGGATATTCATTGCAAACTGCAAGCTCATAAAAGACAGCATATGGCAGCCCCGAATTTCTTGCTATATAAAGTTAAATTCACAGTAATAACATCTGTGCAGAATTTAGAGCCCCACCAATTAAAGTGAGGTCAACGTGCTGAGGCAGAGATTGATGGCATTCTGCAAATCTTAAATGACAAGTTAAATAGGTATAAAATAAACAAACAACTTTATTTCTTATTAAAGAGGCGACAAGAGGGGTGAGAATGCTGAGAGCTCAGTAATGAGGGCCAAGAGGAGCAGGGCAATGCTGTGGGTTGTGGCTGGGATGTAACTCAGAAGCGAGGGCTGCGCCTGGAGCGGGCTCTTGCTGCCTTTTCTTGCTGGTACAATACAAGTAGCAAATGAAAATTGCTGGGCAGGACCCTGAAACCCCAACCTGTCAAATTTGGGCTACAAAAACGGTGAAAGAAGAAGGGGAAGACACAAGAGGTCACTTGATCTGCTCAGCTGGAGAGGAGACTGAGGGGAGGCTCATCCTGCTCTACAACTTCATGAGGGGAAGAGGAGGGGCAGGTAACAGCACAATTGTGGGTATAGGCAGGAACACCTCCATCATAACTTAGGTTCTAGGTTGTTTGTTTTTCTTAAACAGGTGATGTAACTTTTCTAAAGTGATTTCTGCCTTGAAGTCTTCAGTGTGTGATGCAACATTTACAGGAAGAAAGAGTTAAATTGCAAGTGGTGAGTAAAATCATCGTAATTGGGCTGACTCCACCACGGAGCTCTTCCTTTGAGTCAGTTTGTCTGTCATGGGGCACTTGAGATTTAAGAAGCCCTTGTCAATGAAGGCAAAAGTACTGAAGAAAAATTCCTGTTTAAAAAGGTGGAATTTAGTAGGTACTTATCCAAATCTGCAAGTAAAACTTAAAGCTTCTTTAAACCAATATGAATTGAAAAAGATGAAATTACGGCTTTACCTGAAGCCTGGGTAGATTCTGTCCTTTTAGAGCAATGTGCCTTCAGGTCATTATCCAAAGGGCCCCTGCTCAGACTTTCCCAATTCACAGCCAGGATTTTTGCTCATGGTTTTCCACAATGCTGCATATGAATGTCTGAAGCAACATTTCCAACTCTACAGCAGGGTAGGGGGAATGGGAAGGAAAGGGAATATATGTTTTGCTCAGTTGTGAAGCTGGAGACAAGGAAACTTGTGCTTGTTTGGGTTTTTTTCCCATGCAGTGAGAAAAACATGCAAATGAAGTGTGAAAGAGAAATTATTCTGAAAGCAGACAGGAACAGCACCACTGAAAGAACAGGGCCATCAAGAGAATCCCAAATCCAGGGCACAACTGCAAGAAATCCCAGAAAGCTGGGACTAACAACACCACATTGATTGGCAAAGGTGATATTTCAAAGGGAATAATCAATAAAAAGTAGACCTTTCTTTTTTAAGTCTAGGCAGATAATTTGGAATAGGATGGGTGAAGAATGCTATTATATAATTTCAAAAACCTGCTACTTCACCATTTCTCAACAGCCAAATCCTGCTCTTGTGTGTGTCCAGCCAGGCCAACCTAAATCATGTATTCATGATTTAGTCATAGAGTTTTCTGTTTCCAAAGCAGGAAAAAGGCTGAAATACCTTGTTGGAAGGAGAAGCTGGGCAAGGGAAATATGTTCTGCTGACCAAAAAATGAAACCATGTGTGAACAATGGAAGTGCTGTACTGGTTATCTTTAAATCGATGTATTTATCAGCACCATTTTTGTACCGAGGGTTTTCCTGGCAGGCTCTTTGTTATCATAAAGGAAACTCACAGCTGGCAATTCTGTGTGGTGGTCATTCACTACAAATGAGAATTTAGTATCTTCTGGCATTGTATCAATCTCCGCTAGAGAGTTATGTATAAACTAACTCTCAATATTGACTCAAAATTTGGAACAGTAAGTGCATTTCTTAGCTTAGAGATGAGCCTGATCTCTTTTTTCCTCCTGTAAAGAATAATAATGTCTTATTTAGAAGAACCTGTAATGTTTCTGGCCTGCACTCAGTGTCTTGTACAGCTTAAACACTGGATTTTGTGAGGCAAGGAGAGAGACTTTTCTTAGTTTGGGAGTAATCCACGGAAAAATAGGTATGCCATGGAAGTATGCAGGAAAGGCAATAGGTGATGATGTTCTTTCGACTGCACTTCCCAGCCAAGGTTGTATCATATTTCTTGGATACCAAGGAACTTGGAACTGGGGAGATATCTGATGGATTTACAATTTGGAAATGTTTTACCTCAAAAAACCGTGGTGTGCCAAAAGCCAGGAGTTTAAAGGAAGTGTCTTTGTTTTCAGAAAGATTCTGCTGGAAGTGGGTGAGCTCAGTTTGTGGAGAGCTCAGCTGGGTGCTAACGAGGACATCCCTAGGGCATGGCCCCAAATTCTGCCAGGACTGGGTCAGTCTCCTCTGAGAAGAACCTTCTGCTTTTCATATTACTAATCCCTGCAGCAATTTTGGTGGCAGAATTGCCCCAGATCCAGGGAACAAGGTAGACCTGGAAGCTGTTGAGTAAATGGAGGCACAACCAATATCCTTTGTGCTGTCCCCATTGCTCCTGGGCAGCTCAGGCCCCAGGGAGGAGTGAATGATAATAAACTTACATCCACCCTACAGGTTCTCAACGAATAATAGAATATGTGTCCTAAGTGATCTCTGCCTTTTTCCTTTAAGTGTTGGGTTTTTTAACCCTTTGATGTCACACAAATAGAGTTCTTGCTCTATTTTTTTTCTAAACAAGGATTTTCAGCCTTTGATAACTTAGGAGAAATTCTGAAAAATGACCAATTCCGATTTGCAATAAAAAGACCCCCAACCAACCAAACCCACCCCAGCAACTTTCAAAATGAAACAACAACAAAAAGGAATTTCAGCCAGCTACAGATGTAATTCACAGGACTTTACATATTTATGGTCAGTAAAGAGACCATAAACTTTGAAAAGGTAGAGGGGCTGCCTGTTTGTGTGCAGAAAACAGCAGTTTCCTCGATTTCTCTCCATTGTCATGCAGTTTCCATGTGAGTTATTGGTGGCACCTTGTTGTCAAAGAAGGAGGTGTTACAGTGAATGGTAAAACCTGTGCTATGTTTGTTTGCTGGGTATTCATTAGTTAATTCTCATAAGGGTGTTGTTCTACGGGAGGCAATGTTTGCCTTTGGCTGGGGGAGTTGCACTCAAGGTGGTGTTGGACCAGCAAATCCTAATGCTAAAATTCAAAATCTAAAAATTTCACATGGAAACGTTCATTACGACTCAATTTTGCTTTTTTTTCAAAGGTGCCTGTAGTCTGACAGCCACATACCAGGAGCTGAGAGGAGCCTGGCCAGCACCACACATGATCAGAAATAGAAATCCTGAGCTCAGCCAGTAGTGACTGGAAGAGTTTTGGCTGGATGGTGCACAAGAAGCTTTGTGTAGTCACAGGTCGTGGTAGAAAAGTTTGCCAAGGCAAAAAAAATAACCCACCTCAAAAATGCTCTCATTGCATTGAGCTGCGCTGGGGATTTGGTTGATTCTTGTTATTTCTTTTTTATTTCTGAATAAACAAGGATTGAAGACTTTCCAGGTTATTATTAATAATGACTATAACATAATAATTCTGTATACAATTTTAAGCATGGTTTAATATACAGTGTATTTTATACACCTACAATATTGTTTTATACATGCACAATATTATTTTAGACATGCATAATACTATTTTATACATACATAGGTGTAACCATGTCCCAGTGCCCTGTTCAGGAGATACATTCCTGCCTTCCAAGCTCCTCAAAATGAGTTCAACCTGTGTGGCCCTGAGCAGAATGGCAGACAGGCATTTTTTATTGCTGATTCCAACTCTCATAAATTCTTAGCTTGCTTAGAATTTGCCAGATTAAATGAAAAGTTACTGTAATTAGGGATTTATTAAAACATGAATCCTTGACCCAACAGAATATAATAACTCATTTGTTTCAAATAAGGCCTCTTTAATTGTTCCATCATTGGCCTAAGCAGCCCGTGCAGTGCAGAGTCACGTGTGTTCTCCAAATCCACTTGCAAAATGCTCTGTGAAATTTTTGATCCCCACACCACTCTATAGGCAGAAGCCCCTAAAACAAAAGTGTGTCATTTTAATTAAAAATTCAAGTGCTGAAAGCCCTTATTATTCTGCACTACGAAGCAAAGTCTTTGAAAACACTGGTTTTATATATAAGGTTCTATTTTAACTTTTTGTGACCAACCTTCCCTCTCCGTATCTTCAAAACCAATAGTTATTGATTTATGGTCTTATAAAACAAGACTGTAAAATCTTGTACCATGGAACTATAAATAGATATTTTAAAAATATATGAAAATTGCTCCCAAATCAGGTCTATATAAGGCACTAATCAGCGGAGAGCCATTTTGCAGGGGAATAGAAACTGCAGAAAATAATTTCTATTGAAAATGCAAAGAAATCTGAGACTACACACAAACAATGCAGCCAGAATTAAGGAATTACCCATTCCTCCTCCCCATCTTTGAAATAAGCCTTCTCTTTTTTTTTTTTTTTTTTAATTGGTTGGCTGTAGAAAGCATATTACTATATTTGGGTCCTGTTTCCCTAGTATAAGAATAGTCCTACAAGGAATTCCCAGTAAAACAGTGTTGCAGTTCTACAGTATATTAAAAAAAAAAATACCATTGGAAAGTGTTATCCAATGGGCAGATGTTAACTTAAAGTGCACATTGTTTGGAAAAGGAGTTAATTAACAACTTATTAATTGGATAGAAAGTCTGAAACTGTTGTACTTCTAGCAAATACATAATTTTCTTCAAGTATTATTAAAGCGTTTTTGTTGTACCTATTAAAGATTCTTGTCTCTAAGTTAATTTCATTATGCTAATAAGCTATCATCGTTACAGAACCTAAGCTTTGATCCATGTTAATTGTCGTGATCTTCAAAGACAAAGTCGCCACTTACTTTAAATGAATTTTACATCTTTTTAAAGAATCACACGGAAATTAGGGGAAGTAATTAATTTTTTATTATGTGTCTCAATATTTTTAAGGGAGGAAGTCAATGGTATTGGCTAGAATTCATTTTAACATTTAACTAGGGAAAACAGCATGAGGCAAAAAAACGTTCAGATGCAAAAGATTAAAGAAAATTTGAAACTGGGACCTAATTTGTCTTGATAAACTTTGGTGTTTAATATGCTTCTTTTGTTCTCAGTGTGAAACTGCAGGGTTTTGATTTGTAAAAACTTTTTGAAGAATTAATTCTTTCTAATTTTCATTCCTTTCTTTGCTTTCCTTGTACTCGGAGACAGTGGAGTTGACCTTCAAACCATAACACTTTTAAATATCTGTGAATATACAAGGTTAAATCTATTAGTGGTCTGAGATTAGCTGCTCTACATTTGCAAAGTGTGTACCTTCTGCAGCAAATTTTATCTTTTGGTGAATGATAACAAGCTTACATCCGCCCTACAAGTTTTCAGCAAATAATAGAACACGTCTTGTAAGTGATCTATGCTTCTTTCCTTTAAGTGTTGGTTATTTTAACCCTTTGATGTTACACAAAGCTCAGTTCTGAGTCAGTAAGACATTTTTCTTGTTGACATCAGGACCTAAATGTTTGCATTGTCATCACTGCCAGGATCGAAAAATTGCAGTTCTCCTTTAGCTTTTTCAGACCTCTCCTGCAGAAAATTGCAAATAAGAATGTAAAGGAAAAATGTATAAGGAAAAAAAAAACCAAACCCAAAAGTAGAAAGGTTGTGCTCTGTTTTCCTGACAGGATTCACCATTTCAAGCCCTGCTACACTGAAACTGCTCTCTGTCATATTTCCACAGTACAAGCATCCTGTTGCACTTGCAGTGAGAAGTGGTGCCTTTTAAAAAGGCAGCAGACAAAAGTAATTTAAGGATGGTAGCAGCAATTGAAACAACAGCCAGATTTATCTACTTCCTCCTCCCTGGTTAGCAGCACATAAGTGTCGTAAATGCAAGTAACCCTCAAGTTGGAGCTGAACCTCGGATTTCTGCAGCAGACAGGTGGTGAGCTCAGCGCCAGGATTTTTCAGCATTAATGCTGTACTCATTTAGCCTAACACCAGGCTTGAGTGACCCTCATCTGGATTTAACCTCTGCCCCGTCAATCCACAGACATACTTTCAGATCTCAACATCAGTTTTGCTTTTTTTTCTTCTTTTTTTTTTTTTAGCATAGATGACTTTAATCATTAAGCAGCTTTCATAACTGGAACATATACATGTGCTGCTCTGTGCTCTTTGATTTGTAATCTCAGGTTCTGCCCAAATAATCCCCAGCGTCTGAGCAAATTGAGCTGAAGTTCAAAATTCTTTGATTGAGAATGTGGTGGTGATTTGGCACAGGATTCTGCTGCTTTTCTCTTTTTGTAGCAGGGGCTTTAGTGTGCTAAAAAGACAGATGTGTTGTTCATTATCATTATCATTAGTAGTAGTAGTATTAAGGTTGGGCTTGAGGGTCTTGGAGGTCTTTTCCAGACTAAATGATTCTATGATTCTCTTATGTTAATATTTGGGCATTTATTCCAGTAAAGAATTTTTTTATGAAACAAGCTTTTCTTTGTTTACTATTTTTTGTTTGTTTGTTTTCTAGATGTCAATTTTAATTAAGTTCAGATATAAAATACTTGTTCTTCTGTTTTGATACCCTTTTAATAAACCTCAGGTTATAGTGGGTATAGGGCATGGCATGAAGGCATAACCCACCCTGCTGTACAGAGAAGCAAGAGTTTCCTCACCACTTTAATAAATCAAAGGAAGGTAGTGGCTCCCAAACTATCCTCCCCTTGCCTGAGCAACTGAAAGGTGCAATTCTCCCTATCACATCTTTTCTTAATAATCATAACACCCCATAAATGTTTATGTAAATACACAGTTTAAAAGGACTCATCCCAGCAGCACTGTGCTTGTCAAGTGAGTCATTTTTTCACCTGGCAGGATGATGTTGTAAGGCTCAGTTGTCTTAACTAATCCTGGCTAAAAAGCAAAATTCTGTTTTGTAAGAAAATTCCTGGCCAGCTCTAATCTTAACCTCTTGCATGTCTGTAGCTTCTAAATCGATGTCACAGTTGTAATAGCTTTGAAAACCCATATGTTTGTAAACTAAATAAACCTTGATATTCAAAGGAGATGAAGACAAGAATTACATCTCTTGGCAGTGGTGCTCTGAGCTCCGTTTCAGCTCGTGTTGGCTCCTCATTTTTATGCCCGTGTACCACGCCAAATCTGCCTTATCTATGCAAACATATTAACACTGGCTGTTTGCTAATGCTGTGATGCATCAGCCTCTTATCTCCAGTTCTGACCCTAATGTTACATAATAACTCCGGATCGCTATTTCTTGATAGTTCACTGGGACCGCCTTCGCTTTCTCAACTCTTCACTGGGAGCTGCCTCTCCTACCCACTGACTAAATCAGCTCCTGGCTGCTCTCCGCCAGCTAAGGCAGAAAGGCTGCCAAATAGCTTCCTGCTCAAAGATCTCTGTATCCTTTCTGTGCCACGGGCCATCACGCTGCAGTTCCAGTGTTTTTCCCAGGTAATTTTCCCCATTGTATTAAACTCACATGGTTTGGCTTTAGAGATGCAACCCCCGGTCTTCCCGAAGTTGCCCAAAATCTCATCCTATTTTCAACACTTTGCCATTAGATATTTAATATCTTCTTAAAACAAATGGGTGTTGTATTAACATGTGAAAGAACTCTGCATTAAGCATAATAAAAATGCCACCCTTAATACCATATATGAATACTGATAAGTGTTCCTAATACTGCCTACTAAGACTATTAATGCCAAAAGAAGAAAATAAATATTTGTCATCAGTTCTATCTGGCCAAAAGTCTTCCTTTAGGAATAGCACAACATATTCCTTTGCAGTATATAATTGCCTTAATTATCTTTTGGCCTGTCCACAAAAGCTTGGTTCCCCCACAGCGTCCGAAGACTATGCAAATTCTGTTCATTCCAGCTCTCAAAATAAAATTAAAAAAAAAAAAAAAAAAAAAGCCTAAAAAGAATCTCCTTTAGCTATTTAGGAAAGGCTCAGAAAACTTTCCTAAACGTGGCTGTGGTGTACACCAAGAGCTTTCTTATTTGCGGAAGATGTCCCCAAGCCCTTTGCTATTGTTCTGAGGTCTTCTCCTCACCCAGTCTGGCTTCTCAGCATTCCCACAACAGCTCTGTTCATCCCCCATCCCAACTACGGTGTGGAGCTTGCAAACATGAGAAACTCAGTCAAGCCCTTTAAACCCTCCAGGCTCAGTTAGGAAGCCAAAAAGCAAGAAATGTGGGAGCTTTTAGGGTTTCTGTCCTCTTAACATGGAACTTGAAAGATCCAAGAGCTTCTATTGCCTCTCATGGCTGTAAAAGTCTGGCTAACAACCTCCAGGAAAACTCAGGAAAGCCAAAGGGTGGAGGACTTTGGGAGGCTGGCTCTCCCAAACTTTCCAACCCACCCTTTGTCTGATATAACTGAAAAGAACCCCCAAAGCCCTGGACACGACAAGCAATGGGCCTGCGTGGTATTTAGGGTTGGTCTGTACTGCAAAATGTTCATACTGCAACTTCTCAGTTCTTTCTCCTTTTTCCTCCCTGGCTATTAAAAATTCCACTTTTAATGCAAAGCAGAGCTCTAGTTCTGTGACCACCATATGAGCACAGCAATCTGTAACTCAGTTATAGGAAATTATTCCCTTTAAACAAGATACTGAGGACGTGATCCAAAACAGGATTTCCAGTATTGCACGACCTAGATGACAGCTGGATTCACCTGCCCATACTATGCTCCAAAATGAAATGGAAAATGATCCCATTTTCCAATGTTTTAGTGAGAAAATATAAGTGAAAGGAAGTCAAAGAGCAGCTTCTGATGCTCAGTGGAGGTGGCCCTTATGTTGGACAGATTCAAACATAATTCCAGCACCTAGAGTTTAGAAATTTTCATCTTGAAAATAGTGGCTGCTAGTTGGGTGTTACCCCTTTTTTCTGTATCTCAGAGAAGGTAATGGTGTTCTGAGAAAAGCCCCTCGATTTCCCTGTTTTCCAGAGAAGTTGATTATGAAAACGAAGCTTGACTTGGGACTTGCTGTGGGAATGTTATTCAAGCACTGGTTAAGTGCCAGAATGTGTTGGGAAGGAAGAGTTTCCAGAAAAATATCGCTCTGATTAAAATCTGATTTGACTGAGTTCACTCTATGCAAAGGGTTACCAGAATAGTAAGACAATGTCGTTAGTCAGATTTTCCTTCCCTTACTTGATCATTACCAGTGATGGTTTTATTGCTGTTTTCTGAATGATTATTGTAACAACTCATCCACGAGCTACTTAGGTACCTCTTGCCTCACTCCTCACATGATATGTTAAATGTCTTGTTGATGTCTGTCCTTGTTTGGCAATTTTTCCACACTACCCTTTTATTCTTTATAATATATTTAATTGGATATATGAGGAAAAGATGGGAAGGAAGCCATGATACCAATGGGATGTTTTCTCCCTACATTATGTCCTTCATGAAGCTACCCTTGTGACTATCAACAGAAAGCAGCCCATCAAAGGACAAAATTAAATCAGCAGACAGCAGAGGACAATAAAAAATGCTGTTTTGATAATTGAAGGGATTATACATTTTTATTTCTTTTATAAGGCCATTTGTAAAGTTCATATGTTTGGTTCTTTTCAAAAGATAATAAATACTGAGGGCAAAACATATTTGATATTGGTTGAGTAAGATCTTTAAAAATGGCCATGGCCATGCTACCACTCTCTAAAGAGTGACTGAACAAACACCCACCACGGGATTTCTGTGAAACATGACTTTTTTTTGTTCCTTCTTAGCCATGGATGCGGTTAAAACACCCTACTGTATTCTGCGAGTGCTGTCCTACTCTTGGTAGGAGATCATAAGATGTTGGGGTTAACCGTCAGATGCTTTACTCTTCTAAAGACCTTTGCCTTTTAACTAAATGCTTGCTTATCTTTCTAATTTAACATAGTCCCACATTCTTTTTGTAGTAATTTTGGACTATCTGATAACATATAATGGAAAACATGTTTATGTCTTCCACTAGTTCTTGTTGCATATTTCAAATGCTTAGAACAACAATTTTCAGAAGCTTTCATTAAGGTTAATTTAAAAACCACATTAAATACAAACAGATTTTCTCACAAACAAAATGCAATGTGTACTTAACAGACTTCTGTATGTTATATTTGATAAACTACCTCATATAAATGCAAATTCTGACTTTCTGCCAGAACAAGGTGGTACAGAAAATATTTCTATTAAACAAATAATGCTGGGAGAGCAAACTTCAAGTTATGGTATGTTACACGGAGAAAGAAAATTTTTTCACTGAGGTCAGATATATATTTATTTCCTCGGAATACTTTGCTGCTTCTACACTAAAGATGATGTAGTACAGCTCTATACAAAAGGCAGGTACATGTATACAGAGGATAAATATCCATTTTTACCCATTTCTTTGTTAATGTTTTATATGGGTATTGCTGATTTCTTTTGCTTTACACAACAGTGGTTTGGTAAGATGTCATGCTCTGAGCTAGATGCCAAAACTGGGCCAGAAGGGTCAGGAGGAGGAGGAGCAACCCTCAAACCTGGAATCGTGAGGTATGATCTGAATACGGAGTTTCGTATGCGTTTTCCCAAGTGCCAACTCATCCCGCTGCTGTTGGATAACGTTCACTTGGAAAGGGAGAATGAAAAATAAAGCTGCCAGAGGCGACTCTAAAGAGCATATGATGGAAACAAATTGAGTCACCACCAGTGTGGCTGACATTGTTGGTGGAAACTGGGACACCCGCATGAGCCATTGTTCGCTGCACCTCGTCTGGTTTATGTAGCTCGCTGAGTTGAAAGCTGGATCGGCACTAACCTTGGGGTTGGAGGGGGATTCATGCCATGTGGTTTCAATTGTCTATGGATGCTTTCAGCTCATACTGCCAGTAATGAGTCGTCCTGGTCCTCCCACAGTCGTGGTGTTGTCCCAGCTCACCCTGATGGGGCTGTGGTGAGCACTGTTTCCTCATGTGGTCCCTTCCAGCGGGAGCTGCTCTGCAGTCTGCTGGGAGAGAGAGTTTATTCACTCTTCTCTCTGTCCCAATAGCAGCAGCTGCAGAGTTCTCCCTGAATACATATTTCTGGGGAAAAGGGCTTTTTTCTTTTTCGAGCTGGTTTCTTTCCTGACTTGGTCAGATGCTGCTTTTGGTGCAATTGTGGGAATATCTGAGGCTGTGAGTTGTTCTCTTGAGCTCTTCTCACTTGAAAGTTGTGCAGAGTGAGGCTCATATTGGTTTTACCTCCAATTTCCGCCCTACCGGTGCATGCAGCTCTTGTCTGGGAGTGTTTTTTGTGGACAGGGGGTGATAAGACCCACAAAAAAAGGGATCACTTCAACCACCACCAAATTACAGCCATGCCTGAGGCAAATTACAACAGCTTTGTGGCAGTGTCACCATGCTATCTTTGTGACAGAGATGGAGATAATAAGAATTAATTAATCAGTCTTTGATTAGAAAAAAGAGGAGGGGAATATTCTTCTGCTGTGATTCCACTACAAAAATACATGAAACTGGTGAGGTTCTTGTTTGATGTTACTTCTCAAATGTAGGGCAGACGTTTGTAATGCAGCGCTCAGCGTTTCATGGCTGCTGGCTTGGTTACCCTTCCAAACCCATCACCGATGGACCACAGGGGCAAGAGATCCTCACCTTATAGAAAAATACATGTTGAACCCTAACACCATTAGACTGACACAGATGTTTTTTTACTCTCACAGTGCAAAAACTCCCTCTTATTCAAAGACCTTGCAAGTCCCAGGTACAACCTCGTTGACTGGAGTCGACCCTGCCTTCTTTACAGTACTGGGGGAGAAATTTTGTCTTGTTCTGTTTAGACTGATGGTTAAATCTTAGAAATTGGTCTCTTATGATAAAACATGAACTACGTGGTGCCAGTGTCTGACTGGAATTACAATTATCTAAGTAGATTCATTTGTATCCCTTTCATAGCAGCTTTTCTTTGGGCACAAGATCTTTCTGTGGGGCATGGGAAGAACTAAATTAATCTTATAAAGAGGAAGGGGTTTACACTGAAATCGATAGTTACAGAATTAACTGGGTAAATGACTTTTTCTTAATTCTTTCTCTTCTCAGAAGATGAAGTTTTGATGGGTACACAAATCCAATGGCTGCCAAAAAGCAGATATCACATGAAATATTTCATCTCAGCTGCATTGAGCAAGTCTAGACTTTGGTATTAGTGAAAAATGAGAGTGTAAAAAATGTCAGTGTTGAAGTAGGGAAAAAAAGCCCTATTCTGGTTATTAAATATGAGCAACTAATGAACAAGTTATGTTTTTTTTTAAATGTTGTCATTTTAGAAAGCTACATGGCTTTCTTGGGCAGTTTTAAATATAAGCCATATATGCAATTTTAAGCCTGGATTTAGATAATTCACAAACATAGGGTGTTTGTATTATTTCAGAGAAACAAAGCATTGGATTGCACATGCAGGAGCAGTAGGTGTGTCACACTGCTGACATTTTTGATGCAGTGTCAGTGGCTGGTTTGATCTGCAAACCCCAGGGCCCAGTTCTCAGGCCAAGTTTGTTTCCCTTCGTGTACCTTTGGTGCCCAGAGCTCTCAGATTTTCGCTTTAGGCCAGGTGGAAGCAATCTTATTATTTCTTCTCACCACCAAACCTTTAGCTTAACTTCAGTTGTTCTTCAGCTGCATTTAGGGGATGCAACCCCAAAGATGCTGCAGGGTTCCCAGCCCGGCCATAGCACTTCTGTGTAATGATGGTGGTAAAACCTTCTCACATGTAGTTCCCAGAAATGAATTGTACCAAGAGCATCTATAAAAGCTGCAGCATCCCTGTAAAGAGCACATAATGTCATCATTTTTCAGTGGGTATCTTCTCTAAAGGCAAATAATCACTTTTCCCATTAACGGTTGGACTGAAACTTTTTCCTTCATTCCGATTTCAGCAAAGGTTAGGGGCGGAACATTAAATATGTATATGGGGATGCTACAGGGTGACTCATGTGTCTTCCCACTGCAAATGTTGAAGGCAATATAGTACCCAGGAAATTTTTTTCCTCTCTATCCTGGGGACTATTTTCATTTTTACTTTTCCCCTTCTCTCATTACTCCAGAAATTTTTACAAGGGCATATAGTGACAGGACAAGGGGGAAGAGTTTTAAACTAAAAGAGGGGAGATTTAGGTTTGATGTTTGGAGGAAATTTTTAACTCAAAAGTTAACTAAAAAGTTTAACTCAAAAGTGAGGCCCTGGCACAGGTTGCTCAGAGAAGCTGGGGCTGCACCATCCTTGGAAGTGTCCAAGGCCAGGTTGGATGGAGCTTGGAACAACCTGGGATAGTGGGAGGTGTCCCTGCCCGTGGCACAGGGACGAAATGAGGGTTTACTTGCAAGCACCAGGTCACAGCTGTTGCAAATCCTTTTTTGTTTCCAAGAGTCTCGAAAATCAGAATCTTGAAAATTACAGATTATTTTATGTTGGATGTTCCTCTCTAATTTGTCATTGGCCTCTAATTTGTTTAATTTGTCATTAGCCTCAATTAGCAGCAAGCTGCTGTGTCAGATACAGTTTGTATCCATCTAGGAATTGCATGGGAGAACCCTCACCATCTTGATGGGCAAAGGCCAAGTTTAACTTACTTTTTGCTACATGTTAGCAACTTTCAAATTTGGGACCACTGGGAACATTTAAATGCATTTAGTTATTTTCAGGCTCATTATTTCACTGTAAAGCTTTACTTTTAATATATTCTTCCCTGTCCAGTAATTTCACTTGTGTACAAGTTCTGATCTCAAACTAAAGTTTTAATTTACTATTTTTTTCTGTTAAAAAAATAGGATTCTGCTTTTCATTGCCCTGTTCCTTAAAAAATTACTTGTGTGTACTTCTTGCTACAATTTAGGGTATTTATGAATGGTTCTACATAAAAGGAATGAAAATAGCTAATTATAATAATACCACTAAAAGCCGTGGCTGGCTAGAAAGTGGAAATCCCTTCCCATTACATATTTTCTGTTTTTAGAAAAGAAATTAATCCAACTCTTGGATGAAAATTGAAAACCACAACATTTTTCATATGAAAGGATTTCCAAAAATATCTTATTTTTAGAAATTCACAATTTAAGTTGCCGATAAAACTGAAATTGATTTAAAAAATTTAACCAGTTAAAAAGAAAGCTGTATTTTAGCGATACAGGGAGAAAACTCTTCAAGCCAACTACTGTTTTCTTTTTCATGGAGAGGATATTTTCTATTAGAAAAGTAATTTTGACAGAAAAGTTCTGATATGGTCTACTAATCAGAGCATCTGCTGCACCCAGCTGCCCGAAGGTAAGAGCAGCTATGAGTAT
The DNA here is from genome assembly GCF_965178545.1 of Coloeus monedula. Lineage (NCBI taxonomy): Eukaryota > Metazoa > Chordata > Aves > Passeriformes > Corvidae > Coloeus > Coloeus monedula. The sequence goes on from NC_138787.1 coordinate 37,483,717, forward strand.
GGAGCAACATTTGCCCAACCTGTTGTTTCAGATCATACAGAGAAGAGCCATTAGAGTCTCTAAGAAATAATTCCAAATGTCCTTGCCACGAGCCAGACCTTGTTCTTGTCCAGTCAGTGGCAAAAAGGAGGACTGGGACATCCCTTCGGATGAGGAAACAGCCCGTTTTCCTGTTAGCATCCAGCAGAGAGACACAACATTGTTTGTCATCAGGATTTAGTGAGAGGTGAGATCAAGTGCTGCTAAATCACCAGAAACACAAAGACTGACCCTGACCCAAGAATGTCCTGAGCTCTCTGAAGAAGGCCAATGAGTGGCAATGAAGCATAAATGTCTACATCCCTTCTAGACATCCTGGTTTCTGTCTTGAGCCTCTAGAAACAAATACAAGAGAGAATTTTCTACTGAAAAGAAAATATTTTATAGCGATCATAGAACCATAGAATGGTTTGGGTTGGAAGGGACCTTAAAGATTGTCTCATTACAACTCCCTGCCATGGACAGGGACACCTCCCCCTGCCCCAGGTTGCTCCAAGCCCCATCCAGCCCAGCCTTGGACACTTCCAGGGATCCAGGGGCAGCCACAGCTTCTCTGGGCACCCTGTGCCAGGGCCTCCCCACCCCCACAGGGAAGAATTCCTTCCCAATATCCAGTCTAAACCTACTCCCTGTCAGTTTGAAGCCACCCCCCCTTGTCCTGTCACTCTTAAATAGTCTCCCCCCATCTTTCTTGCAGGCTTCCTTCAAGTACTGGCAGGTCACAATTAGATCCCCCCAAAGCCTTCCCTGTTTTGGGGGGAATATTTTGATGGGAAAATTTTGATTTCATCACTCTTGGTAAATGTTGTCACTTTGGCATTTTTTTGTAAATGTTAAAAATTCATGGATCCATACTTTAAATTTTAAAAAAGTTAGTAAGATGGGATCAGCAGGGATCCTCTGAGCACTGGGTCACTCTCACATCTCATAATCCCATGTGTAGATTGGTCAAGCTCCATCTTCAGCAGCCTCTGGGGCTGCTGTTTTCTTCCATCCCTCATCCCCATGTTCTTGTGGGCCAGCTGTGGGAGAGTTCACACTGTGGGTCCCTTTATCAGGCTTCTCCCAAAGTTCATTAACTGCCAGATGATATCCATTCATATTTGGTTAATTACAAATCTTTTCCCCACTTCTTTTAACCCCACTGGTCTATCTATAGACAGAAATTGCATCTCCACCTTTGATTTACTGGGCTGAGTATGCCCAGCTCCTTTAACCTCCTCTGATAACACAGGCTCTCCTCTGCTCACCTACAAGTCCCTCTGTGCAGATGTTCTCATCAGAATTAATCTGAACTGATACCAGGTTAACCTGACACATGCTACCTTCCAGAAACCCATATGGCAACGCAGCTTATTTTGTATTTACTTCAACATCCATAGTTTTTCCCTCTTTCTGTTCTCATGCCCAGTCTTAAACACCATTTTTCCACTCAATGGGCTTGAGCTTGCTTGAGACGATCTTTCCTCTTCCCTAAACGTGTCTCTGTAAATCCTCACAGGAAATGCCACACGGTGCATTTCAATTTACTCAATTTCTCTAAATTTCACACAGTTTCTAGCCCAAGAACAAGTTTGTCATAACAAATTAATCTGTTATGGAGACAGACAAATACATACGAGAAAATTCACATGTATATACACGCAGAAATACATATAAAAATATGTGTTTACATATAAATACATCTATTTTTGAGAAGGGAAGGCTTATAGAAGGAGATACATATAACAAAAATAGAAAATTTTAGTTGTCATGATGTTTCTCAGTCAGATTTGGGACAATAACTACAAGAGTGGAGGGAGAATTTGTGGAGTGGACTTTTCATGACAGCTAAATGGGAACAAGGTGCAAAACAGGAGACAGGATTAATGATTCTTGGAATCTGACCTTATCCACTGAAATAAAGATACTGTTTGGAGTCACACTTGTTGAACCTTTATTTAGTTAATACTTGCTGCAGTCCTGCAATAATGAGTTTCATGAGGCCACTTTTTGCATAGTTAAGCAAATACACTGTTAATTTGAGCAAATGATATTCAAAGCTCAATAAACATTGATAGGTACAGCGTGTTATTTAGTCACATAAACTCTTTTTAACAAACTACTTTGAATCAACAGACAAAAATAATTCAGAATTAACTTGCTAGACTCAGCCCCTAAGTGCACGCACAGTTTCCATGGAAGTCAGCATGTTGTAGGGCAGAATTTAGTCTGTGTGTTTAATTCATCTTAATCACTATTATTAATTCATAACTACTGTTTCCAGAAATGTATTCAGTTAGTTTTACATTAGTCAAAATCAATTGTATGTGATTTATTTTGATCATTCAAGATTACAATTTTGATGTATTTGCTCTCATCCTCTATGTCAAGCCAGGCAAAGTGGGAATGCTTTTCTGAGGAGGAGTCACCTTCTATCTATCGATTTAGTCTTTATTTTCCTTTTTTGGGAATTCACATATTCTTTGGAACAATCCTGGTTCTGGTAGGTTTTCACAGTGGGATGATGCAGTGGATAATGAAATGTCATCAAGGTGTCCGGCCAGACCTGGAAGAACGACATGGTGCTTGTACCAGGCTTGTGGTCCCAGGTGACACAGGTTCTGTGTTTGTAACTAGACTCAGATATAGGAGAGTTGGCACAAAATCTGGCTCAGCACCATCACTCATCAAACGTGGTTCAAAATTGGTTGGATCTTACTTCATCCAGCCCAGCAGCTTTCCGGAGACTGATTTCAAGTAAAGGGTTTAGCTTCTTCTGGCCCCCCACCAACTTCTGTGCTGCAGGAAACATGATATCCTTGTGCAGACTTGGGGTTTTGGGCAGGCCTGTGATGCTTCAGATATGGAAATTCACTTGGGACAAGTGTTTGGTGCCTCCTGTGGTTTCAGAGTGAGCAGAGTGTGTCAAGTGCTTCTCCAAGAAGGGCCAGTTTTGGACACAAAAGGGCACAGATCAGTTTGAATTGGAAGAGACGTTAAAAATAATCTAGTTCCTGGCCAGGGAACCTTTTACTAGAATTTATCCAGCCTGCAGGAACAGTGACTATAACATATCTTACTTTTACAGGTGGCTTTGCTGGAGATTCTCGTGGGAATAACTCAAAGAATCAGGCCTTCGGTTTACAAATGTGAGTGGCGACTTCAGGTTGAATGAGGGTTTTGTTTGGCTGTTTTTCTTTATCATTACACTGAGCCTCACTCATGCTGTGTCTCCGGTTTGCACTCCCTTGTGTTTATTGCCAGCTGGAAACACCACTAAGGAATAACCCTGGATGTTAAAGTCCATTCAACTCCAACCCATGATTATACGTCTTCTGAAGACGCTCATTACCTTCCCCGCATATCTTTGTCTTTTCTCCCAGTCTTCCCAGTTAAGGGTTACTATTTTGCAAAAAAAGCACTCCTATTTTTGTCTCTTTAATGGCATCTCCAGCTAGAGACAATTGTCTCTGGTGGAGGCTTCCCTCCTGGTGATTAAACCTGGGATCCACTCGAGGGGAACCTCCCCGGCTTTGCACGACACAGGGCTGTTGTACAGTGAGCTCAGTTAAGCTGAATTCACAAAGCTTTAGTGGAATTAAAACAGCATGCTCTGTACCAAGATGCCTTCACTTCCTGTGCCTTAATGTTAAATCCTATAGTATTGTGGATCTTAAAGATGATTGAGTTATTTTTAAACCACTGGATGTCTTCCAGTCACTCTATTTCACACTGGATTAATTATGTAAGAATACTGACTTGTTCGTCACTAATGTTACAACTTTTAAAAACAACATGCTGTTTAAATTCAAGCTTGGCAACTCTTGCCTGAATCCCCTCAAATTTATGGCACCACACCCATAGCATAATAAAATCTTTAGTGGTCCTTTGTCTTTTAGCTTGCCTTCTATTTTTTCTCAAGGGTGTTTTATGCTGGAAGATGCATACAAAAGTTGTCCAGATGTTATTTGTATCAGAGCAGGGATTTCAGTCCAGCTATCTGCGGTTGCAAATGTTTATTTTAATGGGTTATTGTGCAATCCTTGCTGTGTGGACCTCAGTGGCCTTATATGTATGTTCTCAGCCATGCCAGCACATTGCTTTTGGAGATATTCTTTTAGTCCAATCGCAGTGGAACTGGTCACTGGGGGGAGCAAAAAATGTAACACCTGTAGAAGGCCGGGCGGTGTTTTGGCCGAGCTGGGTGCGAAGAGGTGGGGCTGGTGGGCGGTGGGTGGGAGCAGGGCTGAGACAAAGAGCTCAGCCTGGCCACCACGGGATGTGCTGGGAGTTTATTTTACCGTGGCTGTTGCAACAAACAGAAGGGTGGGTTTATCAAACATGTTTGGGAGCCTCGTAAAATCTTAACCGATGTTTCCTTGATACTGGAGTAAATTGTTTATCTCATAGCTGAAACCACACCATGTGTACACCAATTAGGGCCGTGGATTTCAGCTCATTAAGATAAATTTAAGATGCGAATTTCGTTATGTGCTATAAGGACTGTGAACAGTCGCAGGAGGAAAATATCTGCAGATATTCCATGGAGCCTGTGAGCTGAGCAAGGTGCTGCAAAGTGCTGAGGGCTCATCTGCAGGCTCTGCTTTACCTGTGTGGGTCTTAGTGAGATGAAGGTCTTTCACGGCAAAGAGTTTAAAGCTAAATTTGCATGTTAAAAGTGCCCAGCCTTGCATTTCCAAGAAATGTGAGCAAGCAAGAAGACGGCAATTAATGACAATGACACTCATTTGCACATGCAAAGAACCAAGACCATTTAACCTTTAAGAGAAAACAGCTATTATGTTTTAATGTTGTTTTATGTATTAAGAGTCACATATTATTTTGATGTGCTTAATTAATACAAATAAGCTTAAGCCATTATACTGTCATTTAAACCCACATCATTTCCTTTTTGTAGGAATTTGTGTGTAATTTACACTGTTGCATTCAGCTCCCAACATTCCAAGATCATGCTTCAAATAATTAGATTTCAAAAATACAATTGGAATTGTTCTTTGTCTTTTGATTTTTCAGCAGTAAACACATTTTGAACTTCTCAATAATAAGGACCAGGGGCTTGTTTTTAAAAGACAAAGTCGATGTTTTGAAGCATCATATTATTCCTGGAGCTTGGGCTTTGGTTAGATGGCCTGGTGAAATGGGTACCATCATCAGCGCAGGCCTTGTTTGTAATTCTGCCTAACCCCACTTGTTTTCAACACTGCTCAATTACACAGGGCTTTACCACCAGGAAATTAGTCCAAATAACTATCTTACCCTCAGATTGGAGGTATCATGTCAGTAGTGAGTGGCATCAGTCCTGCCATGGAGATTACTTTATCTGGAGCCACGGGAAGCAGATAACAGATGGCCTTTTATAAATATGGGGCTGGGATGGGCGTTAAATATTTGTGTTCATGAGATTGTAGAGTTGGGAGAATATGGGATGTGGCCTTTCTGATGAGACCCCACGTTCCCTGTGCATGATGCACCTTCTGCAGTGCCCCTTGCCTTGTTCCAGAATCAAAGGGCCAAATATTTAATCTTGAACGCCCTCCATGCCAGGGAAATGCTGGGTGTAATAAAGGGCAAATCCTGCAGAGATTGGTGCAATTCATATCCATGGGATCCAGCTCTCCTTCACCAGAAGGGTGGGAGCTGCATGTCCCAGTGCTCCAGTGGTCACTCCACCTGTGGGTTGTGGTGATTGAAAACCTGCAGCAATGCCTGGGAAAAAGCAAATCCCCATCTCAGGTCTTGGCAGGCAGCTCGGAAATCAATTGCTTTTCATTTATGTTCTGTAGAAAGTAAATGCATTTGTAAATTTGAAAGCAGCTGCTGACGCTCAGCAGTAAACCAAACCGATTTTGTTTTACAAAACCTTTTGCTGTTTGGTCTTAACTAGTGGAGTTGTGCATGGATCCAGCACTCCTCTTCGCATTGCAGGGAAGATTTTGTCTAGCTGCCTCTGTGACATATGGTAATGCTTAGTGTGTGCTGTATGGCCTGGAGCCATACCACTGCAGCCTGTATGCTCCTCAGATCTCCCAGGCTAAGGGAATCAGGACGAGACAGTGTTTGAATGCAAGGGACCTCCTAGAAAAAGTCAGAGTGCAGTGTTTTCTGCCGGTAAAAGGACAGGATGTTCCTCCCTCAGGGCTGAGGCAATTCCCCACACGGGGCTAAGGTGACTGTACTCTCCCAGACAAAGCTTTTTGGACTCAGATTATAAGAGACCACTAAAGCACCATAAAAGATCTCACAGCTCTCAGCCATGGGAAAACAGCAAACAATCCCACTTCCCAAGGTAACCCAGAGGAAGTGGTGGTGAGAAGGAAAGCACTGGGAGACCTTTTCTCATCTTGTTTCTCGGGGGAGGACATTTCCATTACCAACCTTCCCTTTCAGGGTGCAGCTAACCCTGCTAAACAATCACTGCTTGTTTCTCACACAGACTGCTCCCAGGCTCCCCGGGAAGCAGAGGCAAATCCAGAGGCACCCTCAGCACAGCCCAGTGGGCAAAGAAACCCACTCTTGTCTGTGCATCAGGGTGGGAAAGGAGGCAAGCAGCATGGATTGCAGGGAGGCTTTGCAGCCTCTTCTTGGCGATGTTATTAATTCGTTCTGGGACACTGGGAGACTCGTTTAACCTCTCTTTGTCTCAGATTCAAACCTCTACAAGCAGTTATTATAACATTTGGCTGCATTATGGCATTGTTGAAAGGCTTAATTAAATTAAGTGCTCCGAGATCTTTGAATGAAAGGTGCTATCCAAGTGAAAGCCTGTTGATGATGATGACTCTAAATTATGAGGCCAAGTCCTTCACAAGTTTTACTCAGTCCTTGGTTAGACAAAGTTATTTTTAAACACTGTATTTGATGTAGCATTAGAACTGTTTGGGGAGTGCCATGTGTATAGACATGACATCTGACCCACAGTGGGAGGGATTTGCCACTGGAGGGTTTTCATGGCAGGAACCAACCACACATCATCCACATGCAGGCAATCGTGCTGGTCACAAGCAGTTTTTAATTGTTTGTTTGGTTTGGTTTGGTTTTTATAAATTTATTTGAAGACCTTTATTGGGAAGAATGGCCAGGACTTCTAGTTATTTCAGGAGAAATGCTGTCTCAGGTGGGAAATTTAAAGGAACTGCTCGATCAAAGTTCGTAAGAGTCGCAGCCAAAAGATGCATAAGCAGGTGTCTTCTTTTTTCCAACCTGTCAGTACATCCCTGGACGGACAACAAAGTTTGTTGGGGCTTTCACTAGGTGGTATTTTGCCAACAGCAAGAAGGAAAAATTGCTAACATATTTTTTTTAATTTTTATTCCTTTGCAACTTATGCAAAAATTCCTATGCTTTGACAGGAGGGCTGTAGTCCTAAAACTCCTGTCTTTTCTTCCTACCAAGCTTCTCTTCATCTGTTTCTTCAGCTCACCTTTTCCTCTACCAGAACCCCTAACGCTCTTATCCTCAGCACTTTTTCTCTTTTAGCATCTTTTCTTCTGAATTTGAAAGCTTAGTTTTCCAGACTGCTTTTATTGGGAAGCTTTGTCCCCCAGTATCACCCTGTAACCACAAAAGGATGCTGCCCCTCTCCCTCCTGCCATCCTGAGCAAGTTATCAACCCTTCCTAGCCTTTCTTACTGGTTTGTCTCCTTTTCCAGTTTCCTCTCTATTGTACAAAACCCACATTAACACCAGAAACACAAGAGTGAGTCATAGAATTGCTAAGGTTGAAATACACCTCTAAGATCATGGAGTTCAAGACTTTATGAGGATATTTTAAATGGGCTAATTGTTTTGCTGGATACCACAGGCACAGGACCACATCTAGTTTGGGAGTCTGGGCTCCTTAAAGGTCTGCTTTACAGCCTATTATATAATATGTGATTCTTTCAATAGACAGGAAGGATGGTATTTTGGTTAAAGCCTCCAGGAGATCAGGATTCAGCTTCTAGCTCTGCACACTTCCTGTGTGGTTTTGGGAAAGACACTTTGTGCCATAATTCCCCATCTGCAAACTAAAGATGATATTACATCCTGTTTCTCACCTTCTCCCTGCAAGCTCTGTAAAGCTGCAGAGCCTGTAAGCACTGTAGAGCAAATAATTTTTTATGCAACACTCTCCACAATAGCATTTCAGTCTCAGCTGAAGACTAATGACTATTGTGGTGTTAATAATAAATAATAATTGTAATCATGCATAAGACTTTCAGTCTTACTTGCACTTAAGGTTTATTCTTCCAGACTTTCTGCAAGTTTACCTTGGGACCAGTCTGAGCAAAGAATAATCATATCAAACTGTGTTAAATAAGGTGGATTTCTTTTCTCATATACTTTCTCTGTATTTGGTGAAGGACAATGAACAGTAGACTTAAGACCATCAAACTCATTTCACCTTTGTAATATTTAAACTAATTAATCTCAGAGATGAAAAACGCATTGCTCAGATTCCAGATAATCTTAAACAAAACACTTCATGCTGATTTTATTCTGCTTCTATCTGTGCAAAGATTAAACAAAACCCACAGTTGGTTTCATCTGCCAGGCTCTAAAAAAATTCATGTCACAGAAAGAGAAGGGGGGAAAATAAATCCAAGGCAAGGTTTGCAGTGCTCTCTCTGAGTTTGCTCATCCTTAGTTTATCTTCTGCAAATGAGCATGTATAAAACAGTCCACCTACTGTTCCAGTTGCTACGATATAATGCAGTTCCACTGAATGATCCTGTTAACCTAACCTTCAATTTGCTGGGATTTGAACTCTGAATTACAGCTTACTAACATAGTTTAACAGCTGGTACAAGGGCTTCTTTTGAATTTTTAATCACATGAATTAAAGATTGCTGGAGATGCTTTTCAGACCTCCACTAGCAGTGATCCAATGTACAGAAAGACAAGTATAGGTAGCCCCATGAGGATTAAGAGCACAAAGGTACTATGGCTTGTGAAGCTATGCTGCACTCTCTGCTTGCCAAATTAGGAATAGTGGTGCAAATTATTCATGTGAAGATAAATTCACGTTATGGCTCCAAATGGATTTAAAACCCCCTTTTTAGCTCTCATTTTTATACACAGTGTGCATCGCACAGAGCACAGGTTTTGAAGATAAAGCTTAGTTTAGCAAAATGTTTCGTGTATAAAGGGAACACAGACGCACACACACACAAAGCAAGAGAGAGAAAGAAATATATAGAGAGTGACTGCAACTGATATCTGGAATGCAATGAAAACAAACACGACTGTCTGTGGATGTTTCGGGGTGGATGTAATCATTTGTTGCCGTCGTACAGCGTGCGGAATGCGCGTGTTTAGATTCTGCACTCTTTGTATCTCCCGTTATTTATTCCAAGAAGATCTTTCTTATTGAGGATATTTCTCAGGGAAAGGGGAAAAAAAAACAACTAGTTCAACTGGAAGCTTCTCTACCCTGACACGCCAGCTGATGAGTGCTGTGAGAACTTGGGAAAACAGACCCTGCCTCCCAAGTTCACTACCCCTGCCGGCCTGAAGATCAGCCGAGTAAAGTGGATGGAGTTGTTTAAACAAAGTAAGTAGGGGGAGGAAAAAAAAACTAAAAAAAAAAAAAAAATTAGGGCAGCAGGAACAAGAAAGCATGTTGCTTCTTAATTATGCTGTGTTCTCTCTCTAATGGATTGGCCTCCCCACACGCTCTAAGTAAAGCAACTGGCATGTGGCATCCTCTGCAGCAAGAGGAGCGGTGGCAAGTGTACAGCTGTTCGTGCTGACACACAGGTGTTGGATTTTTGGATCTGTTAGCTAGACAGATTTTTAAGGGTGTACGGGGGAATCATCTGCAGTTGTTGCACAGAAAGTGAGTTGTCCAAGAATACCGGAGTTAATTATTATGCAAATCCCACTCCACCGCCAAGGCTCAGGGCTGGAGAGGGAGCTGTGCTCCCCCCACTCCCTGCCAGCTCTGGGTCACTGTCTGATTTCCTTGCTGTCCCCTTTTCATGAAGTGCTGTCATGAGCTGGCAACGATGGACAGCTGTGATAGCAGAGGCAGGAAGGTCAAGTGGGGATGAGCAGTCAGGGTGATCCCTGGCCCTCTCAGCCGTCACCGGATCTCCAGGAAGACGGAGGTGGCCATGCCAAATCACTGAAGAGGGAACGCTGAAGCTTCAGGGATGCTTTTCCCAGTCCTCAGGGAAAGGCTTAAGAGCAGCAGGTGGGGAGAAAGTTCAGGCAGAGCTTTAGCAGTTTGTTGTCCTTTTATCAACAGGACTTGCTCTGGCACTCAGAGCTCACGCTGCACTCACAGTACTGAGCACCACGGTGGCTTTGGGCAGTGTGTAGCTGGGGTAAAGTGCATTAAAGTGGAAATGAGGATTGTCATCTCCTACCAAATTCCCTCTATGGGTAGACAGTGATTTGTCCTTTCTCTTTGGCAAGCCTCTTTATCCAACAGTGCCTCAGTTTCCTCAACTAACCTGCTATTTGATTTCATCACATAATAAATGTCATGGAAATACAGGGAAGGGTGCCATGTTTTCTGTAAACTAATATGTAGAAACCTTTATTTTTTTTTATGATCTTTATATTTTTGAAGGACTCTCAAAAGAAGCAGAAGTGTCAAGAGTGACTGGAGGGATGTGACCAAACAAGGCCAGGTTGGAAATAGCTTTGAGAAACCTGGTCTAGTGGAAGGTATCCCTGCCCATGGGGAGGGGGTTTGGAAAGAGATGGTCTTTAAGCTCACTTCCAACCCAAACCATTCTATGATCTCAAGATAAAAGGTTTTGATTAACCACAGTTTATGGGACAATTTCTCCTCCCCATTGCTTCGGAGCTCCTGGGGTGGATCAGAGGGCTGCTGGTGGATTTGCTCTCCACCTGCACCCAACTGCTCAAAGGGATAAACGCTGTAACTTCTTATATGGCAAATTTTAGACATAATTTCATCCTGCTAGAAATTAGATTTTGTTTTGTTTGCTCTGGGACCCCTGGGTTTTGGACTTCTCCTGGTAGCCCCACCAGGTGTCTGTGACTCTTTGTCTCCTGCTGCCGTGGGGGCCTCTGACCTGTCCCGGCTGCATCGCTCTGGTGGTGGCTGAGCACTGCTCTGAGGGGCAGCACCAGGGGAACAGCAGGAGCAGCACGGGCAGTGTTAACGCTCTTCTGTAATTCAGATTTGAGTGATGAAACCCAAGAATGCAGAGCAGCTGGGAGCGGGTCTCAGAGTACTGATAGTGGGCAAGCTGGGGAGTATCACATTTCTCCCCTGGGAATAGGCTTTTTTTCCCCCCTAGAGTTAAGGCTTTTGTTTTGTTTGTGTATTCTGCTCTTAGTTTTGCTCTTTTCCCCGAAGCTGACAATGGGAAATAAATCAAATTCATCTCTTTTTGCTTGCAGTTTCCCAGGGAGGAGGAGAGGAAGAACACCTCATCCCATCCTCCCGTGACTTCCAGCCGCTCTCGCCGATCTCCAGAGCTGTGGCAGCCTCCCGCTCACTCCTGGCCCGGCCTCGCCGTGCAGCTCCAGAGGTCTGGATATTACCATCCATCACAGCAGCTCCGGTTCCAGCGCTTGCTAAACGCCTGAATTTCCCGCTGGCTCGATGAACAGCTTTCAGCTTGTGGTACATTACACAGCCACCGGGTGAATGGGGCTGAGCGTTCCTGTTTGGCTGCGAGCACCGCGTTCACCTGAGCTCGCTGGCAGGATGAATGGTTCACCACGGTTCTGGTGCTAACCCCCTTTGTGAACTAGCAGTGAGCCATGTACCTTATTACAAAGGCCGACAGCTCCCTGGAAACTTAAATCCACTCTTTTTCCCTTCCCTACCGTAGGGAGCTATAAAAGAAAAGGACTTGGTTGGTAGGCATGTAATATAACAAAAACCCCTCTGTTGTGGCAAGATCCAGACTCCCCAGTAACAATGGGGATTATGCTCTCGCATCGAAAATGCAGTTGCTAGTTTTAACTGCAGTACCTTATTACAGATTCCTACAGAGTACATTTATGTCAGGGGCTTGGATGTTTAACTTAAGTCAAGCCTGGTAGCAAAGAGAGCTCAGCAACCTCTGGTTTGGTTTTTTTGTTTTTTGGGGTTTTTTTACATGGAGGGAAAAGATGCAGCTCGCTATGCTGCTTTGGTGCTACCTTCCCCCAAACCACTTCTCAGAGAGCTTTAAATAGCCTGACACTGGCACCGGGCAGGAGCTGGCAGAAGAATAGATTTTTTTCATCTGATGGCTCGCCAAGGTTGTTTTCAAGAAGGAGAAGTAGAAGAAGAAGGGGAAAGAAAAAACCCAAAAAACCCCTTTTGCATGCCAGTCATTCATTGCCTGCCAGTTCCCATGGTTCTCCTATGGATGGTAGCCACAGAACTATTCAAAGTACAGTAAACACTGAGGAAAGTGAAAAGAAACTCATGAAGCAGAGAACAGAGAAGGAAAAAGAGTTGGATATGGGATACATGGTAGTAAGAGTCACTCAGGGATTACCTTAGGATGTACCATGAATGCTTCCTTCAGTGCCAGCTGTAGCTGCAGGGAGGACCTCCCTCACTTCTGCAGGATGGGGAAACCAGCTGATGTCACAGCAGGTGGGGGCAGTGGGGTGACTCCGTTCTGGGGTATCAAATACGGAAAAGAAGGGTATGTAAAATGTCATTTAGCTGCACTTGGGATGAGTATATACAGCCCTTTGCATGGAGTGCAGATCCCAAGGGACTTGTGCAATCACTCTCTTTTCTGCTCTTTCTGCCTCTGGAGTGGAGTGGGTTTTGGTTTTTTTTTTGTTTGTTTGTTTTTTATTTTATTATTAATTTTTCTTTGTTTCATATGTCAGGCAAGAAAAAGAAAAGAGAGGAGATAAGTATGATGTCCCATCCCTGGAAGTGTCCAAGGCCAGGTTGGATGGGGCTTGAAGCAACCTGGGATAGTGGAAGGGACCCTGCTCATGACAGGGGGGGATTGGAATGAAATGAGCTTTAAGGTCCCTTCTTTAAACCCAAACTAGTCCATGATTCCAAGTCTTGTAGCTTCCTTCCCACCCGATGCATTGACATGAAATAATTTTTCTTACCTCCAGGGCAGGGGAGCTGTAGATGGAGATGTCTATAACGAGACCACTCATGCAATGGCGATCTGCATTGCCTTCACTGTGTGTATCACATTTAGCACCATGGGATCAGAGAGGTGATGTACCAGAGAAAACACCATTATCTCATGCAGAGCAAAACTTTTATAGAGATAGAGAGTTTATCATTATGGATTTTTCTGATACAGTTAAGCACAGGAAAGATGCTCAGATGGATCAAAACCTTCCTTCCCTGGGAGTGGTACAATGTGTTTGCCATATTGGTTTTCCTTTAATACTTTCATTATCAAAAATCTCTTTTCTTTGACCAGCTGGCTGAAACCCTACAGATTTATTTGCTGTTTACATTATGAATTACACAGATCAAACCATACAGGACTGGATCTGAGGATAGCTTTCCACTGATTAAAAGATAATGGGAAGTCCCGCTGGCCTGGGACAGTTCTGAGATTCATTTCTCTGTTGAGCTTCTTGTGCCTGAGGTTGGTACCCAAGACAGATACACCTGGTCCCGTGACTTTTGCAATTCCAGTTAGTCTTCCTGGTGCCATGTGAGGGTCTCCCTTGCATTCCTGTGTGTGACAGGTTGTCCCCTGATTTTGTACTCTTGTGTAAAATGAAAAATCAAAATATGAGTTACTTATGGTATCAAATTATGTATCCTTGAGGAAAAGAAAACCAACACAAAACCCACCAAAAAACTCCAGTCAAACCATTCTCTGAAAGAGGAAGCTGCACGTGGAGAAGAGGACTCGAGAAGAGCAATAAGAGCTTTTAGGTGTCTTGAAGTCTAACTCTTGCGAAGATAAGAGGAACTGAAAGTCAAACCAAAATTTATAATTCCCTACAGCCCCAGAAAGTCTTTGTACTTGAGCAGAGCAGCTTTACAAGCAACAGGTGAAAGGTAGTAATGAGCATCTGCACAAATCTGAGGACTTTGAGGGTCTGGTGCTCCCCAGGAAGGTGAGACTCTCCGAAGGCAGGTGCTGGGATGGCTGGGGCCCACTGGGGTTGGCTCAGCACATGCTCTGTGTTTGTGTAAAGAGCAGAAGGTCCCAGGGAGATCCCGATTGTCTCACCAGCTCCCAGGCTCCTCTCTCACACAGCTGCAGCCCTGATTCATCTCTGTTCCCATGCTCTCCTCGCCAGTGAGAGTGCAGCAAGCACCTGGTGTGCTAAATAATCCTCAAGCAGTAGGCTGGGAGATCATTAACTCTTCCATCACCACGTCAGGGTGTTCTGCAGAGCACATGCCTGGCAGTGGGATAGGACCCCGCAGGAAAGCGGAAGAACACCTGGTTTTTATTGAAGTGGTGTACTCGAGGAGCATAACATTGCAGATCTAATGTACAGGGCAGCCTACTTCAGAGCGGTGGAAAAGGGAAAAAAAGGCAGCCTGAAGTGTGTGTGGGTCTTCTCAAAACACCTGTAAGTAATATTGGAGAGGACAGATGTAAGATGGAGATGTGAAAGTTACTTGATCCCCACCTCAGCTGTAGGAAGGCAGGGAGCAGCATCAGGGGAGTGTTTGAGGGAGGTCAGGTTGAGCAGCAGGAGGCTGAGAGCTCCCTTTGAATCTCAAAAACCAGAGGTTAGTGTCAGTGTGGCTGCTCCTCAGTGCTGCACATCAAAAGGTTGGGATGGGGAGTGACCATCCCAAGAGACAAGGAACCCTGTCCCAGTGTGCACATCGTGGTTGGACATCAGGAAGAATTTCTGCACTCAAAAGGATATTAAGCATCAGAAGGAGCTACCCAGAGAGCTGGTGGAACCCCTGGAGGTGTTCCAGAAACCTAAGTGGTCTAGACTAGTTGTCAGGGTGATGTTTGGTCTAAGGTTGGACTCGATGATCCTGGAGGTCTTTTCCAACCTAAACGATTCTGTGATTCTTTGGTTCCTGCAACCGTTCCCTCCTTCACAAGCTTTCCACTGGTTTAAGAGGCTCCCACTCATTTGTGCCCTCATTTCAAGAAGGATATGGCTTTGTATCATTAAAAAAGGTACACAAGGGAAAGGAGAGTTGGCAATGACTCTCTTTGGACCTTTCTCTGACTCTTTATGCTCTCAGAAATGAAGGGGTGGGAGGAACACACTCGATGCAAGCAAGTCTACCTGTGACCCCATACTTGTGCAGCAGGTTGTGCACTGGCCCTGTGGAGCTCCCTTCACATTCCTGATGATTTATATGGGAATTGGCAGCAGGAAATTCAGCTGAAAAACGTCTGCTGTCCTACAAAATAAGTACTGCATGTGTCTAAGGGGACAGGCCTGGGGTCTGCAATACACATTTCAAAGAAACAACAAAAAAGTTCTACATGCTGAGAAAAGAGACATCTGGTCATCTGGGACCAAAATCTGACTTTGTTCCTGTGCTGATGAATAATTCAAAAGGCCAAACTGATATTCAAGTAGTAAAGTGTGGGTGTAGACCTATCACTCCCCAATGCACTTATTCCGGGTAAGTCACTGCTCTGGATGACCAGTGCAATTCCAGGGACACAATGTGCTGGGAGAAAGACAGGAAATCTGTTCAAATACACCCCAGAAATGATGAGTTACAGTAAGGTTATTTAAAGCTTAAGAAAATTTGTCGGAGTGTCTATTGCTGTTATCCCCTTCTTTCCTTGGTCCCAGCTCTCTGCCATGTTAAACTGAGCAGGAGAGGTGGCCCTGTCAAGCTTTCAAAAGGCAGAATACTGAAAAGGTCAGAGTAGTAAACTATGACAGAGCATGTAAGTCATTATCATTCTAATATTGCCTCTGTAATGAGAACGAGAGCAGAGCAAATTATTGTGAAATACGTTGTAAAACTTGGGAAAATGTAGTTATGTTGCTGCCTAAGTTCTTTAATGAAAAGTGGATTCTGTGTGTGTCTTTATAAACATGCTCTGTACCTTGAAAGAGGCTGAAAGAAAAAGATTTGTGGCAATTTCCATGGTAACTATTAATTTTTCCCCCCAGCCATAAGGAACACTCACATTGCTGCAAGCTTAGGAGAAACTGTAACAAACTAAAGAGCTTGGGGATTTTGTTTGATTTTTTGTTTGTCTGTTTTGTCAGTTGTTTGTTTTAATTTAGGGTCTGTCAAAACTCTGGCATTAATTCCTGACATTGGAGTAACACAAAATTGAGGGTGATGTCCTCTTACTGTATCTAAATCCATGTAACTCATAAATGTCCCATGCTGCATAATTTTATTGCTGGTGATACCTGGACTAGTTGCTAGAGATGCTTCTTTTGCAAAAATTTGGTTGACTGAGTGACTGATAACTTACAACCCCTTATAGATTCGTGAAGACAAAACAGTCAAAAATGGTGATGTTGGGAGCTGCTAGAAGAGCTTATAGCAAAATAAAAAAAGAGATTGAAGAAACATCTGTGGAGCTAAGTCCCAATTAATTCTGGGTGTTCGTTTGTGGGTGATTACTGTGCTGAAATAAATCCTTCAGACCTACTCTCCATCCCTGCAGGGGGACACCAGACCCGGAGGATTCACTGCAACTGATGGGAACAGAAGAGGAAATGTCCTCAAGTTGTGCCAAGGGAGGTTTAGGTGGATATTAGGGAAAACTTCTTTAGTGTAAAGGTGGTCAAACACTGGAATAGGCTGCCCAGGGCAGTGGTGGAGTCCCATTCCAGGAGGGATCTAAAAGCTGTGTTGATGTGGCACTTGGGGACATAGTTTAGTGGTGGCCTTGGCAGTGCTGGGGAATGGATGGACTCAGTGATCTTAAAGATCTTTTCCAACTTAAGCAGTTCCATGGTGCTATGTTTCTGTCTCACTCTGACAACCTGCAGCCTTTTATGCACTCAGAGATTTAAATAAAGTCGATTATGGGTGATTTCTGTGAACCATGGAAAACTCCACTTGGCTGGGTTTACAAGCTGGCTTTTGTCAGTTTGGCTTTCTTTGATATCTGAGATTGCAACCGAAAATGCACAATGAAATGAAGGTTGTACCAAATGTGCAATGTGTCATTTATGGAAGATGGCATTTCTGGGTGAACTGTGCACATTCAGGGCTTTGATCTTCAGGTGGGAGAAGCCACAGGCAGAAAGTGCTTGTGGCATTTCAAAGCCAAGTTGTGATCACAGGAAACCACCTGTGATATGTTCTGGCTCAGGTGATTCAGAGAGACAGAGGAAAACAGACTCTTTGCTCATCCAGTTCCACCCCCACCACTGGACAGGGACACCTCCCACTATTCCATTTTGCTCCAAGCCCCGTCCAACCTGGCCTTGGACACTTCCAGGGATCCTGGGCAGCCACAGCTTCTCTGCAAACCTGTGCCAGGGCCTCCCCACCCTCACAGGGAAGAATTCCTTCCTATCTCTAATCTAAACCTTCTCTCTTTCAGTTTGATTTTTTTCCTCCCTGTCCTATCATTCCAGGCCCTTGTAAACAGTGTCCATCTTTCCTGTAGGTCCCTTTCAGGTACTGGAAGGCCACAATTAGGTTACCCCAAAGTCTTTTCTTGTATAGACATATGACAGTGGCTGTCCTGAGTTGGACTAAATGTGGGTGGGTTGGACTGAAGGTCCCTCAATGCCACTGCAGCCTCTGGCAGTGTCCATGAAATCAGGACAAGGGACACCTCCTCGGATTTCTTTAAAACACTTTTCTGGAAAGTAGTGATTCAGGATGGCTTTTGTTGGGAACATCTGGGATTTGGTTTCAGGCTCAGCTGTAGTGAATGTGAGAAAAAGTGTGTCTTCACGGTTAATTTTTATCTTATGTGACAACATTTAACGGGGCTGTTGAAATGTTTAAAAGATGGCACATACATAAGTGTTTGTGGCTCCCCAGTTGGTGAACAATCTGCTCTGACCACAGCATGAACTTGATTAATGTGAGAGGGCTGAAGTACCACAGGACACCAGAAACCCCTTGATCTCAAGGTTTTCAGTTTTTCTCAGAGTTTGCACAGGAACAAAAAATGTGTGAAAGTCTGTGAGCTCCTTGGCATTGCAGTGGAGGGTGGGGGCTCTGAGAAACCCACTCTCACCCCACACCTCACCTTGGCAGGTAGCTGAATTCCTCCAAAAAGTCTTTCTTCAAAGGACATGAAGCACAGGACTTGTCCCATAACCAGGTCATGGCCTTCAGAGGGAAATACTGAGCTGCAGAATATGACATTGCAGGGAACTGCCTCCCCTCATAGGAATTTGACTAAATAAGCTCTGACTACTTCAAAATATCAGGCTAGAGGTTTAGTAAATATCCAGTGGGAAGTGTGAGGTGTTGCAAGAGTTTACTGGAGCATCAGTGGTTTTCTGAGAAAGCAGTGGGGGGAAGAAATCTAGACCCAGATTCCAGATCCTGGTTCCAGCTGAGCTTCATGGTGTGAGCTTGATTCTTCTCTTAAAAAGGCGAAAACAATAAGGTGCCCCAATTATTCTTTTATTTTGCAAAATGTCAAACTGCATGTGATCCATTTAATTTCTGTAAGTGTTCCAAATAGGAGAGCTGTCTAGATGTTCCTTTAATTGAGCAATACCTTGCATAGCAACTATAGTTTCAAACATTCCTGAAAAAGCTGCCATAGTCCTAATACACATACAGAGCTTCAGTTAGACTCTAAACTCTTTTTTGGAGTTAAAACTCTATTTAACCTGTAGTTGTAACTCCTTATTGAACTCTCCTCATCTATTTTTCCTTCAACCTGGGTTGCAAAATGATGTGGGTTTTTTTTTTTTTTTCTTTTTCCTAAAGTTGTCTATAAGCTCTTCCTCTCATGATGGATCTGTGCTGTACACTCACCTCCCAGAGCTGAGAAAAGGTCACTGGCAGTTCACTCTCTCCTTAAAATTTGAAAGAGTTGCTCTGTAGTACTAAAGTTACATATAGAAGCTGTGAGACATAAAAACAATATTGTGCCAGCTTGTCAGAAATTCACTGAGCAGCTGCCCCTCAGGTTTCTCATGGATGCATATGTGCATATATCTGGCATTTTCCAAACTGTAAAAGGTCTGAAAGGTAACTAAAAAAACCAAGGCAATTTATTCACTGAACAGAGGACATGGCTAAAGGAGTGACAATCCCGTGGGGCTTTTCTTTCCCCCCTTTCCTTCTATTTTTTCCCTCACTGGCAAGAATGCAGACTTCGTTTGTCATCTGTGGGCCTACCTATAACAGTGCAAAGGTGAAATGCCTGAATATTAAGCCATAATCCATCATTGTACACACACTAATTACTTTCTGTCCTCCCCTCCTCTTGTCACCGTGGTCCAAAGCAGGTTTTCGGAGGCTGAGTACATTCATCTGAGATGTTTAGCTGCCACGCTCCACCGCATCCCTGTATGATCTGCCTGGGCTCAGGCCCCCAGAGGAAATTTGTGCATGCATACTGTATGTGAACTTTAGATAAATAAATAAACAGGAGAAACAGCTTCCAGATAATTGAAAGCGAGTGAAGGAGGGAGCAAAAAGAAAACAATTTCTCAGGGGAGAAGCAGGCTGAGGTGGCAGGTATGATTAAAATCCATATGATTTATGAGTAGGTGCATTACTAACATGACAAACCCTTAGTGTTTGTTTGTTTTGTTGCATTTGACAATAAAGTTTCTTTTTTTCTCTCACTTTATTTTTCTCCCCTTCTTTTTTCCCCCCTTCTCCTTTCTTCCTCTCTTTTTTTTTTTCTTCTCCTTGTCTCCTTGCTGCAGGTTTTGCTCAGGAGTTAGCCACTCAGGAATTCCTAGTGCCTGACTGAGCAGTAATTTAGCAAGCTCTCTTGTGCTCTTTTCCTGTCAGCATTAACATGTCAATTCATTTTAATAGTCTGGGCATGCGCAGAGGGGATGCATTTTCTCAGTAGGTATCCCATGAGCCCACCCCGTGGTGCAGAAATGTGTTATAGCTTGTCTCAGGCCACAGAGACTTCAGCAAGTTTATTTTCATTATGGCCAAGCGTATTTGTTAAGACAAAGCATGAACAAGAGAAAAGAACACACAAAAATGAGACTTTAAAATATTAAAGGGGGATCTATGTGTCTGATTGGTAATTTATGACCTGTGCACAGAAATGGTTAGAAAGGACTTCTTTGCGTGATATCATTACGTGAGTTGAAGAAAATGCATGCTGTCACTTCCTCTGGTTTCTGGAAATTAAATGATATCATGCCACATTAGGAATTATTTGCAATCATGATTAATAGTTGAATTGGCTTTTATATTAAACCAGAATTTACTTGCCATCTTTCTTATTAAAGAGCCTTCAGATAGATTTGTATCTAATATTTTGCCTCCAGTATATAAAACCAAGGACTGTTCAGACCAAGAGCCAACCCTTGGATCACAACGTTGTCTTTCTATCCAAAAAAAAGTTGAATTTTTACACACTTTAAACTTGGGAGTACAAATTGTAGATTTATGAGAAGAAAGAAGCAAGGAATTAGAAAGCTACCTCTTGGCATCTCAAATGACATGTTTCCAGATGCAACCCAAATTAGGCCAAGGTATTTTGGTTGCTCATTACCTTAGTGGAATTAAATATTTAAGCACACTGAGCTGTCGTATCAACGTCCGTATGGTACAAATACTTCCTCAGCCCAGCTCGACTCAGCTACATTACCTAAGTGACCTGAAAAAGGTAATATCATGGTTTATTTTTAAAGGATTCTCTTTTCTTAAGGAAAACACACTCTTGTGGGAAGTCCTGCCTTTCTTACTCTCTGTAGGCACATGGAAGTTGCAACGTCCTCGAACTGTGTTGGGAACACGCTCATTCTGTTGTTGAGTAGGTGGAGAATTATGTCAGGAATTTGAAATCTGGCCTAGAGATTCCCTCCTATTCCACTGTGGAAGGAACAAACTAATTTCCTCAAAACAGGAATGCGGGAAGTACCTTTTTTAAGGAACAGGCTCTGCTCGATGCTGGTCAGCAGGGCTTTTCTCAAAAGTAGCTGGCACGAGACCTGGCGTGACAAAACATTATGGCACAGGGCTATAGAAAAGCCAAACAAACCCATGCTTTGAGCTGAGTTATGTCTGTCCACTGGTCAGACAGTCGTTCTTTATGGCCTGAATAAGCAAGTACAGTGAGAGAGGAAATGCTGAGTCTAAGGGAGAGCTGCAGCTCCTGACAGACAGCACATCTGCTAAAAGAAGGAGTGGTGTCGTGGTCTGTGCTCGATGTCTGGAGGGTAGCACAGGGCTGCCATTCCAACATGCAGAGAAAACATAGTTCAGGCAAAGGGAATTCTCAGATTGTGTCTACCACCAAGAAGAATAATTGTATAGGTCAGGAAATGTCAGGAGGTAAGTGCTCGGTGAGAGCCTATGATTTACCAGTGGGATGGTAAAAGTGTCCTGGATAGCTGTGTATGTGCATCACCAAACCACCTGTGGCCACAGCCCACAGACCTGTCCCTCTGGGAGGGCTATTTTTGCCACCAGAATTAATGTCGCTGCTGGCTCTCAAGGAAATTCTTCTCCTGGTGCTTTGAGGAATTTGAGCAACTTGTTCTAATATCTGCCAGTCAAGAATTTCCTCCTAAAAAAAGTCGGTCTCCGTATTTTTTATAAGCTCCTTCTATGTGTTTTATTTCCAGGATAAAATATACATAGGTCAAGAGACGATCAGCCTAAGGTTGGCTGATATAAGTGACATTAAAAGATCATGAGGTGTGTTTTTAGGAGGTGATGTGCATGTTCAGTAACTGAACTCATTGGTCAAATTTGTCTGCTGGCCAGTAGAAACAACCTGTTTCTGTAAATAGTAGAAAAGGTAGAGAAGACTTTTGAATCAACATCCTAGAAGCACTGTGATCTCATTAGGTACCTGGAAGCAGGAGGAAAGAGAAAGAAGTGTTAGGAAGAGCCCCACAGCAATAAAATCTTTAATTCAGCTGCCTGTGTGACTTCTCCTAAGTCTAATAAGTTATAGAGCCAAACTTTGCTGTGTGTGGGAGTTTTTCACTAATCACAGTCCAGGAAAGGATGCGCTGCCAGCTCCAGATAAGCGTGATAAGCAGAAGATGATGTTTGGGAGCTGATTCCCATGTTCTGTCTTTTCCCATGGAGGCTAAGGGTTCATGCAAGGAGGTGCATCCATCTGTGCCAGACTTTACAAACACACGCTCTCACCCTGCAAGTTTTACTGCCAAGTTGCTCTACCTTAAATCACTCGCAAGTAGGGTTTGAGCTGCAATTCATGTTGGGTTCTGGCAAAACCGGGAATGAAGATGTAAGAAGTGCAATGATTTGGTTCCTGAGAGAAAAAGCAGGGGAAGGGGGGGTGTGGGGGCACTTTACAGCCACATGGCAGTTTCACCATGTGGGAAAAAAGTCTTCCTAACTCTAAATAGCAAAATTGCAAAATCCTTGAGCATTTCAGGGAGATCAGTCATAGCAAAGAGCAACACAGGAGGAGGGGAAGGAAAATCTGAGGCTTTAGGAACAAGACAGGCAAAGCTGCTTGAGGGAAGGGTGCATGGCATGAACTCCTCAAATTCACACAGGCATGAACTTCCTAAATTTCCTGACCATCAAGAAGAGACTCAGAGTTGCCAGCGAATCTCCCAGCCCAGTGGGGCAAGAGGACCCCTCCATCATTTCCCATCCACCACACAGCCAAGTGAGGAGAAAAGTAATTGGTTTGGGTAGGAGGCACAATAAGACGTGAAATACAAGCGTGTCTTTTGTAGAATTTGTAGGCCATAAAAAGTATTTTAATGACACCTGGTGCAGGGGCGTGTTGAAGCTTAATTAATTAATCCTTGCAAAGGACTAGGAAATTCTGGGATCAAAGGTGTTGCAGAAGTGCAAAATGCCATTATTGTACCTATAAACGTGTGCTTGTTAAGTTAAATGCTGTTTATTTATTGCCACTATATACTTGTTCAGCAGTGTATATCAAGTATTTTACGAACATTTTAAAAGTACAGGTTTTTATCACATAAAACTATCCCTGTCTCAGCCCCCAGCACGGGCTGTCAGGTACTGCTGGTGCTGAATCTCAAAACATGTAATTGAGTCTGATAACACCTCTGCTTTTAGGTTTGTTTTAATTTTTTTGTGTGTGTCTGCAGTGTGTTCTAGTCTGTAATATTAACACGGATGCTGCTGCACAAGAAGCAGAGATTATGCGCAGCGGTCCATAGCCATGACTAAAACCTCCAAAATTAACTTCAGGGTTGGTTTCAGCTTGGTACGTGGTTGCAGTTTTCTGTTCCCTCTCCCTTCCTTTCTGTTCATAGAATCATTAAGGTTGCAAAAAACCTCCAAGATTGAGTTTTCCACCCTTCGACCAAACACCCCCGTGCCCACTAAGCCACGTCACAAAGTGCCACATCTACTCATGCTTTGAACACTTCCAGGGCTGGTGACTCCACCACTGCCCTGGGCAGCCCGTTCCAATGCTTAAATCCCCTTTCCAGGAAGAAATTTTTCCTAATATCCAACCTGAACCTCCTCTGGAGAAACTTGAGGCCATTTCTCCTTGTCCTATCCTATATTCTAACATCTGTCCTACACAATTAAAAATATTACATTTAAGTGTGTCAATTCCACGCATAATTTGACTAAATTCATTGAATTGAGGTCTCCCACCCACCTAGAATTCTTTGTTTGCTTGGGTTTTTCTTGTTTGCTTTTTTTTTCCTGTGTAGCAATTTATAAATAATAGAAATCATAATCAACGCTGTGTTCCCACTAATTCAAAATTTAGCGTTGCAGATTGTTTACAAATCAGTGGAGCAATGCACGTGCATCCTCAGCAGTCAGTTAGAATGCAGGGTCTTTTTTTTCTCCTCTATTTGAGCACACAGTAAAATTATTCTTTCCCTTAGATTTATTTCAGCTTTTGTTAAATGATTGGCTTTATGGCTTCCCATAGTTACATGGAATCTTCTGGTTGACACCAGAAAAAAAAGTTTAGAAATGCACTCCCTGTGATTCATAGCAGCATTATTTAGGCTAAATTTGTAAATTCTGTGCAGATGACAATAGCATCTTTGTAAGTCTTTTAAAATATAAATGAAATATGAGTTTTCTTTCAAGGTACAAAATGTCATTAAGGGCTCAGGTGGTTAAAATCAACATGAAAAATACATGCTGCATTTTCCCTCCTTAAATGCAATAATGTAATCAGATTTCAAGTCATCTTACCTACCTCACTTACAGCTTTATGGAGATTAATTAGTTTTTAGCCCCCAGTCACATGATCTTTTCTGACTGCCATTTAGCTACATTTGCTATCTGACTTGAACCTGTAAGCTGTCTCCAGCCCCAGAGGACAGATTAAATTTTAGTATTGGTTGCCTTCTTCCTTTGATTTAAAGGTAGATAGTTAGAGCCATAGTTCAATTATTCTTTGTTGTTAATTAGCCATGTGTTGTCATCATTTCTTTGGGCAAAGTACATGTTTGAAGAAAAAGGTGAAAAATGGCTTTAGAGTAGGAGACAACTTTCATGTGTTTGAGCTGAAAAGATTTTTCCTGATCAGGTGCAGAGCCATAAAAACACTTTTAATTCTCATCTATATCACCCACCTCTCCTTGCTTTGTGTATGCCTGGCTTTTATGCACTGCTGATCGATAAGGTTACCTTCTCATTTCTGTAAAACGAGCTGGCCAGAGAGGAGGAGAGGAAATATTTCAGTTCTCTTCCCCAAGCAGGAGCGAGGAGAGTTTGTGTGTGTGTGTGGCTGTGACTTGGCTTTTGTTTTCTAAATTTTCCCCTTAAATTAACTTGAACACTTTTTCTATAATGTGATTTTATGTAAAGGGAATGTTTTATTCCTTGTTGAGAATGATTTCCAGGGCCATTTAATATCCAAATAAATTCCCTTCTTCTCTCGTAAGTGTATTAGAGACGATAAATGTAGATTGGATAAAACAGTGTGTAGACAAAATCCTGCCCTTAATTCTGGGTATCCTGTTTACTTCAGTGAAATCCTCCTTTCTCCAGTCAGAAAAGTACATTTTGGCCCATACTCTGAAAAAACAAGAAATGGATAAGCTTCAGGGGGAAAATAGAAGGATTTTTTTTCCCCCTGTTTGTGATTAAAAATAAAGAAGTAAATAATAAAGGGATTTGACTAGAGTTGGTGCTTAGGATGGTGTGTGACTGGGCTCCTCAGCATATATAACAAAAGATCAAAAGGATCTCTGCCTCACATAAGAAAAGGAGTTCTTGGAGTGAAGGCTGTGTGGTTTTTCCTTAGGTGAGAGCTGGAAGAGAGTTAAGATAATGAAGGTGTTATCTATTACACGTTGAGAAAACAGCAGAGCCAAACCCATCGAAGCCTTTATACGGACATTACATGTGGCTGCCTATTTGCCATTTGTTTCCTAAATTTCCTCTAATTTGCTCTTCAGCAAACATTCACCTTGGTTAAATAGGGCTCGGCTCAGCAATATTACGCAGAACCACAGCGTTTCCTGGCTCCGGCCACCAAGGCTCTGCAGGATTTTCACTGCTCAGGTGTTGCAAAGCCTAATCCTTATTCAGGAACCAAAATGATCCACTTTCCTTGCCTGCGGTGCTTGGATCCCTGCCTTTGGCAGTAGCCCCAGACTCCTGCAGAAGATGAAGACATCCCTCCATGCCTATAGATGGAAAGGCGCCAACATGGATGCCATCAGAAGGACGCAGCTGAGCATATGCTGAGAAAATTGTGGCATCCATACTGTACATGGGGAAGGGCTGACTGAACACACCAGTTTGTTGAAGCTTATGGCCCTGAAAAGGAAACATAGGTTTCCTGTAAATGTCATTCAGGGATATGCTAACTGTTATTTCCTGGCGCTGGATCATGATGCTTTCAACACATTCTGTTCATCTACCTCTGCTGCCTGCCTGCCTGGCTGTGCACAGCGATAGCTCTCCTGTCTTCTCACCTTTCCCTCCTCCCTGCACAAGGCTAAGGTAAGAGAGACTCAGGCAAAAGGGAAAAAAATTGGCTTGGGGATGGAGCACCACGGGAAAAAAAATTAAAAGGGATGATTTGGTGTTGTATACCTTCCCCTGGTTTCCACCTTACTGATGTGCTTGGGCTTCATCCCTTTGACTCCATTAAGAGGGAGCTGGTCCCCTGGTGCCATTCTGCCATGGAATTCCATTTGTACAGATTGGTTTCAGTCTTGGTGCCCATGCCAGGGCTGCTCTGCTGTAGTGTCTTCAAAGGCATCCCTAAGGACCTCCTGCAACTTGAGTTGTCTCTTCTGCCTGCATTCCTCACATCCCTTCTTCCCTCCAGGTGCTGTGTTTTGGGGTGGAGGTGTCAGCCAGTGGGAGGTTGCATCAAGGAGAAGTGGAATCAGGTGTCAGCATCGCGCTGTCCACCTTGGTCTGGTACCTGGGCCTGGCTGCTCCTCCCTCCAGGGCAGAGCAGAAAGGAAAAGAGGTAAATCCTAACAAATCCAACGGTGTAGGCTGCTGAGGGCATCCTTCCTAGCCAGGAGCATGGATCCTGAGCTTTTGTCCTGGTGATAAAGGGGCAGTGTTATCTCCATTCCAGCTCCGCGCCGTACAACGTGCCCATGAAAAGCAAGTTTCTGTGTCTGGTGAATAAGGATCATTGTTTTGGGGATAATGAGGCTCCACTCCCTTTTGGCTCCCTCTGAAAGGCCCCGGCACTGGCGAGGGAGCCGTGCCGCGGGCCCGCGAGCGCGTGCTGAATGCGGCGGTGACAGGGCCCATTTGCACAGCTATCATTAAATGCCACGGCAGTGGGTTTGTGCTCCGTGTTTCACTGTATCAACCCTCAATAAACAAGCAATTGGCCACAGGGCTGCCACCTCCTCCCAGCCGCCCTTTGCCGTCAGGCCCCGGTGTTTGCTTCATTAGATTTCCGATCCCCCCACTCCTCGAGACAGGAAATAAATTTAAAATCCAATGTTTTCTAAATTTCTGTGTTTTCATATTCCTAAAAATTCTATATTCTTATGCAGAGCAACAGAAAGCAGATTAAAGCTGGATACCACTATGCCAATTTATGTCATACCATAAATAACGCTTTAATTAACACGATAAGGAAATTATGATAACACGAAACTATGCAGGTGCTCAAATCATATCAGGACAGTCTGGAAAATTGTGGTGAAAGCTCCAGGTGAAACCCAATGAAGTTGTGGAGTCTTTGAAATGCTAACATCTCTTTTTAACTGCTGAAATATGAATATAGCACTTTTTTAATAAGTATTTTTATTTTGGACTACCTGTGTTTGGGAAGCTCTGACCTAAGTGTCGCATGTCACATTCAGTGAGAGCAAGGAACCAAAAAAGGCCTTTTTATCATTGTTGTTTTCAATAGGTGTTTTCCTAAACAAAAAAAAAAAATTCTAGGTTTTATAAGAGAAAACCATTCCCATTTGAAATAGCAAGTGTGGCTTGCCAATATGCTGCAGTAAGACCCCCGTGGTGCCAGGCAGGCAGCAGGGAGCAAGGAAAACCCCTCACTTTGGATGGTGGTGCTCTGGATCAGACGGGGAAAGTACAGGAAATGAAGGAAAATGGTAGAGTTAAAGCAAGGAACAGCACTACTGATTTCTATGGAGAAATAAGCTCAGGGGATTCCAGGGGTTTGCTGGGGTCTGGTGGCCCACGGGGGCTCATCAGTGGCCATCCCCAGATGTCCACCACCCACTGGGGACAAACCACTCCTTCTGTGGAGTTTGGGGTGCCCAGTTCTGGGTTACTTTGCCCATCCTCCTGTTTCTCCTTGGACGGTTTGGGAGCAGATGCTGATCATTTTTGGAAAATTGTGCCTCTTTGGAGTGTGCCTTTTCTCCCGTTGCCAGGAATGCAAACAAATAAGCGAAAAGCCAAAGAAGAGCAAGATTTTAATCACACAGATCTACTTTACAACTGGCTCTGAGCATGACCAGGTTTACTTGGAGAGGAAACATCTCTGAGGCAAATGGCAACGCTTAACACAAGGAGCCAGAGGAAGCATTGCTGTCAGGATGCCTCTTCCAGCCATTCCCAGATGCAGAAAGGAGCACTGTTCCCTGGGTTTCCCTCCAGGAAACAATGATTGCTCACATAGGATGCATTATTAGATACCTGCTATTTACTAAGGCAGTTGAACTAAAGACCTGGACACTACTGGACCTAGTTCATGGATATTTATTGCACCAAATCCAATCTATAATATAGTGTCAGCCTTGTACCAAAGCAGGAGACAGTTGTATTTATGATTATTAGTACAATATTGAATCATCCTGAACCAATTACTGGTCCAATTACTGTGTCATTATTATCTTCTGAATAGGGCTTGATTTGTCTGTGATAAATATGATGCAATTAAACTACCTTTTTACATAATAAAACACTGCAGGTGTTTATTCTTAAGGGTTTACGGATACCAACAACCAATAGATTTAATTAAAAAAATCCTTGAAATAAATGTGAATTTCATTAAATTGCTCTAGCACTGGTGAATATTTTAAGACTATCTACCAAAAGATTCTCTCCCTATAATCTGTCTTAAAAGATATGCTAAGTGCACAAAAACAATGACTTCAGCTTTTTAATGTTTCAATAATTAATAACATTTCTTTAAAGAATGTGTAATTGGCCTGTAATAGTATAACTTAAGAAACAAAAAAAGTTATGTGGGTCAAATTGCTATTACCATTGTGTCAGTGTGAGGGATAAATGTATGCTGGCTTAACAAAAAATCTTCTTAAATTCAAATTTTCTGCTCCATAATTTTAAATTTAATCTTACCTTTTTAGCACTACAGCCATAAACATAATATTGACTTCACTCCTGTTTGGTACTAGCAATGGGTACAGAACTATGTTGTGCTGGCTTTAGATTATGAAAAGAACAGATCATTGATGTGAAATCCTATCTGGAATTATTTTGTGTCTGAGCACTGGGGATAAATACTCTAGCTGTAGCTATAAAGAGAGAGTCAATACAGTGTAAGTGGGTATAAAACCCATTGCTGGGCTGGGTTATGCTGGTTGTCAGAAAGGAGGCTCTCCTTTCCCTGCTTTGCTGTTGGGCTTCCCTCTGCTGCAGAGTCCGAAGGAATGGTGATGTTGGTATTGCCTTTTTCCTCCCTCCCACTGCTGAATTCAGCACCTGATCATCAAATTTGGGGTTATCTTGTGAGTGTTGGGTTCGTCTTTTCTTTTCTCTCTGTGGATTGTGGCAGCACAGGGTGTCAGGAGAAAGAGCTGGGCTCCTGGAGACAGGCCAGATGTTTGAAATGGGAAAATTTTTTGGGGCTGGAGAAGAAAAGGCTCAAAATTTCTTCTACAACTGACAGCTGAGCCCAGGACAGGAAGGAGCTTGTGATGCAGTTTCAGGGAGGAATGAGAAGAGTTTGGTGGGAGCTCCAGAGAAGCATGATGCTGACCCACACCAAACCAGGCTCATGGACCCCTGGCTCTGCAGCAGGGAAGCTCTGAGGGCTCCAGGTTCCAAAAATAATCCCTGCATTTGCAGATTTGCTTTTATGTCTAAATTGCATTTGATCATTATCAGCTAGATCCCTTTATGCACACTTCCAGATATCTGTATGCTTTCCACTGAGTGCATTCTGAGGAGTAGCTGTCAGATGCTTTAGCAAGACAATCTCTCCTGACTAACCCTTAACAGGAGTGCTCGTGGCTCTGTGGAACAGCATTTCAGGGCAGGACACACCCCAGCTTCCCACCCTGCACCCTTGGGATGTGCCTCTGCACCTCCACAGCTTCACCCATTCCCTCCCATCGATCTTCCCTGCAGCACAGGCCAGGCTGGATGATGAAACAAAGCTTTTTTGAAAGGTTTATTAAGCAAGACGTAAGGTCAGGCTTTTAGCTGGAAGGCTGGAAACGAAAGGTTACAAGCAAAACAAATACAAACACAATCCCAGCCTAAGCTTAAACAACTGGATTCCTTTTCAATTGCTTGGTCTGGTTTCTCAGCTCCTGCAGACACAGTGCAGCTGTTGGGATTTGAAGCATCCTAACTTCTGCCCTAAATCCTGGTACCGTGGTCAGGCACAGGCAGCTTGGCTTCCCTCCTCTTCCTCCTCTGTCTGTAGCTCCTGGGGCACACTGACACTCTTCTGGTTTGAGACAAGACCTAATTTTTGGTGGAATGACCCTGCTGTAGACACAGCACGTAGGCAGTGTGTGTTTCCTCCTCCTACCCCTCGTTTCTTTGGGTAGCATCAGAGCAGATCTGGGTGTTCCCATCCTGGAGGCCAGAGCTGGGTGCTCCCACCTTGGCTTTGAGATGCTCATAAAGGCATTGGGGGATGCTGATGCCTTCAGCCCCATTTGCATTCTTCATTCCCACCTCAGGAACTGCCTGGTGACCATTCTCACCCACCCTTGCTTCTAACATCCAGGCAAGGAGTAATTCCTACAGCATCCCTCTTGCTTGCTGTGTAGGACCCACCCAGGGGTCTGCACTGCACTGCCACCCCCCGAGGGGTTCCAGCCCCAAAAACAGGAGGAAAGGATGAAGTTAATTACATTTTCAACTTGTTTGCAAAGTAAGATCAAGACTGATTAGGGCCGAAAGTTGTGATGAGGAGCAATGAAATAACCCAGGTCAGCTCTGTGCCTGCTTGGGGATGTTACACTCTCTTGGATGATGATGCCCTGACTTAAATTAGTCACAGCCCTACTCTGAAGCATGGATCAATAAACACTGAAACAGAAACACACGGAGAAGGAGAGCTAAATTATGGGGGGAAAAAAATAAATGACAATCTAATGGAAGCATCCTGGATAGCTGATATAATAATAATGATTCTGATGATTCCTTCAAAGCAGCCAACGTATTTGGGATTCTACCGTAGTGTCTCTGCTATCAGGACCTCGGGTCCTTATTGGCATCCAGCATCAGTTTTGAGGTCTGTATCCCTGGGATATGTCTGCCAGGGAGCGCCAGGGAGCATAGCAGGTCTCAAAAAGTATTAATGGGTGGATAATTGCCCACCTTGTAATAATTTACTGGGAACCTGATACTTTTATCATTTGTCACAAACAACTCCATGGTGTAATAATGTAGGAAGTATCACTGGTGCTATAAAAAAAGTGATGGTGCAAATTACACTTCTCTTTCTGCTGAATGGTGCTAAATAGCAGGGAGTTCCCATTCTTTTATTGCCAGGATTTCAATAATTGTAGATGTGCATTTGCAGGGATCAATTGATAATTTGGATCACATGCTATCAATATTTCATTTTTTCTATATTTTTAAATGAAAGGAAGAAGCCCAATTTCACAGTGGAAAGATTAAAAAAAGAATCTCATTTTGTTTTCCTGTCTGCTGTTAAGGAAGAAAGCTCATTTCTTGCAGCATAAAGGGATATTAATGAATGCAAAGAGCATTTTCCATATTGCAGAATAAAATTTACTGTTCTAACCAAAGATATTTTATATAAATTAAGAGTTTGTTTAAAAAAAATCGAAAATGGGAACTCAATTCTAGACAATGCTTAATTTAAACTAAGTGTTAAAATAAAAGCAATAACACTGAGAATAAATTAATGAACTACAATTAACTATATTTACAATAAGTGGTTTGGTTGGAAACACCTATTCCCTGCACTGATAAAATAAAACCTGCATTCTGCAAAAGCTGGAATAAGTTAAATGAAGATGCTTTTAACAAGGTTATTACTTAAGCAGTGACAGGTTTACAGATTTTAGCACCACTGGGTTTTCACAGGAGCTGCAGCAAGTGCTAAAATAACACACACCTTCAGGTTCATTAAATTCACCAGTGTGATGAAATAACTGATATTTTTCTATATTACTATAGTGCCTCAAAGAACTGACTATAAATAAGATACACTAATAACAACTGTTTGCAGTGCTAAAACAATAAAATAATTCTTCCAGGCTTATATGCAAAGGAAGAAATAAGTGTAAGGCAGACTGTTAGCAGAGTTCTATCTGGTGGCTTTAATTCTACCGGTGCCATGCCTTCAGCCATTTACTTATCATAGAAATGCCCTATAAAACGTTTTATCACTCATTGTGGCAGGAAGAAATTTGTTTAAAGGCTACATAAAGAGGGGGCTCCCGTCCCGAAATGCTCTCTAATCTGGTGTTTATTGGAGCATTTCTGAAGCCTAGCTTATGCGAAGAACTGATTTTTAAAAAGGAGCATTTCAGATGGTAGTAAATCCCACATTATGCCCTGTTTGGGAAAGAACCAATGCTGGGGGAAAAGAAGCAGATTTCTAGTAAATCAATGGAGTGTGGCCTTTGGAGACCTGGGAGGCATATGGACAGTAATAGAGTATCCCAGGTTGTTCCGTGAACGATTCCATCTGGATGAGGGCTCGGTGTTATTCGCAGCCTCCTTCTCCCCTAAAACACCTCCAGTCTCCCCCGCAGCCCCTCTCTCGAATGTCAGACCACCTGGGATCCGCAGCTGTCGGGCTGAAAGCGGAGCTGCCGGGCGGCCACGGCCCCGCTGCCATCGGGGGGACAC
The DNA here is from genome assembly GCF_965178545.1 of Coloeus monedula. NCBI lineage: Eukaryota > Metazoa > Chordata > Aves > Passeriformes > Corvidae > Coloeus > Coloeus monedula. The sequence continues at coordinate 37,516,205 of NC_138787.1, forward strand.
CGGGGGAGTCGGGGCTGGGGGCTCGCACCGGGTGTGGTGCTGAACACTGTGTTCCCTTTTATGTGAAAACAGGGCTTTAAGGTATTTTATGTAGACTGTCCTGTTCTCAGTAGGACAAAGGGGAATGGCTTTAGCACGGAGGTCAGGTTTAGATCAGAGATTAAGAAGAAATTTGTTGCTCAGAAGGTGGTGAGGCCCTGGCACAGGTTACCCTGAGAAACTGGGGCTGCCCCATGCCTGGAACTGTTCAAGGCCAGGTTGGATGGGGCTTGGAGCAACCTGGGATAGTGGAAGGTGTCCCAGCCCGTGGCAGGAGGCTGGAATGAGATGAGTTTTAGTGTCCTTTCCACCCCAACCTGTTCTGTGATTCCATGATTCTGTGTATATGTGTGTGCCTTTGTGTATATAGATATATAAACACACGTGTGAGTGTTTAAACATATATTTGCATGCCTAAGCAGTTGCAATAACTGCTTCCAGTGCCTGGTTTTGGTCTCCATGTGGGTGCTGTTGCCCCCGTGGTGATGGAGAGGTAAAGCAGGAGTCACTGTTGCAGTCAGAGGACCTAAAACACAAAGGATGTTATCAACGCCAGGATGTCATAGGCTTGCTTCAATTTTGCAATGCTGTATCTCTCCTCTGAGTGATTTGCAATTTTGTTTGCTGGTAGAATCATAGGATCACAGAGTGGTTTCAGGTTGGAAGGGACCTTAAACTCATCTCATTCCACTCCCTACTGTGGGCAGGGACACCTGTTACTTGACCAGGCTGTTCCAAGCTCCAGTCAACCTGGCCTTGAACAAAAGCTATGGGATGTGGCACTTGGGGACATGGTTTGTGGTGGCCTTGGCAGCGTTACATTAACGGCTGGATTTGATGGTCTTAGAGAGTTTTTCCAGCCCTGATGATTGTGTCACTCTGTGATCTGTAAGCTGCTGCTTTGCTCACCCTTAGGGAAGAGTGTGCAGCCCGCCATGCTCCACAGGCACTGCTGAGTGAAGGAACTGCGGGATGCACATCTCAGGTAAGCGAAATATGAGGAGCACATTGCACCTGGGCAAAAACCTTTTAATTTCTTCACTTTGCTTATAATCCCCCTGTAACATCTCTCTGAGAAGAGTAACAGGACCATTTTATTGATGAATATGCAAAGCCACAGTGGTATTAAATGATTCTGAGGCCTTAGACACAAAAGAGCTGGTACTGGCCCATAAATGAAAAAGATGCTTTTTTCATTACAAGTCCTTTGTCTCAGGAGTTTCCCTCCCACCTGGAATTTACACAGCTCACACTCACCGATCTTTTGGAGTTATTAGTCCATTTAGATTTTTTGTAAACTGCATGAAACTTTGGAAGCAAGTCGGGTTTGAGTGCCTGGTGTTATGAATAATTTATGCTTCATGCGAAAAGAAAATTGATCCGAAGCATCCTGGAGAGGCCAATCCATGCTGCCTGTGTGATCAGCTGAGACACAAACTATATGTGAGGAATGAATGGAAATACATTGTGCAGAAAAGCTGCACAGACCTATCCCAAGCCAGAAGGTGTAGAGCTGGTGAGGGTTGTCAAAGGGAAGAGCACGGTGTCCTTTGAAGCCTGGTCATGGAGACAAGGATGTGGGAAAAGATCCTGCAGCAAAAAGTGGTCAAAAGTTCTTAAGAGGAGGACGAGAGCAGCTCTGTTTCCTGAAGGCAGCACTTCAGATCAAACAGCTCTTTGTGGAAATGTTCAAAAACAACCCAAACCACCTCATCCTGGGTTAAAGATGAGCTCCACTACCTGGGGCTGGATGGGAGGTCAAAGGAGGAGCACTGGGGGACATCAGTAGATGCTGAGGCTGTGCTGGAGCTATGAGATGGACCTGTTGTGTCAAAGGTAAGAGTTTATATTTTCTCCTAAGAAAGAAAAATGTTCAGAAAATAATCCCTAATGGAATTTGGGAAGCGTTTGCTGAGCTTTAATTTCATCCTGGATATACTGATTCATCCTTTGTTTCCCTTTGCTGTTCTTGTGTTTAAAGTAACTTGTACTAGAAGTCACACATATCTGACCCAGAAATACAAGAATTTCACAGTCTCTGAGGAAATGTGTTGAAGGGAGGTTTACTTGAGCTTTTCAGCTGGGAATGAAGCCCCTGCCCGTTTGTTTACCACAGAGGCAGCCCAGGAGAAGGACAAAGTGCTGGAGTGAAGGAGGTGGTGCAGAGGTCGCTGCAGGCAGCTGCTGTTTCTGGAAGTTTCTGCTTTGAGGCATGTGCTGACTTTGGACAGGTAAGCCACCATGGACTGCTAGAACTTTTTATCAGATATTTTTCCTGTATGTTTTAATTGCTACACATGAGTAAGCATGTAAATGAATGCTGGATGTACTTCTTGTCTTTGTAAGTGTGAAATGTATAGATAAATGCACCTATATATTTATGTGTCCTTATCAGTCTTGATACCCTAGTTGTTAATGTTCTGTCATACTTGGTTCAGGACAGATTCATTAACTGTTCCTTCTACCCTGGCAAATGAGCACCTATTTCAGTGAGGTAAATCCAGAATAAATCCCTTGATCAGGGGAATCAAGTTCTTTTGACATTCCTGCTTAAAAATATTGGGAAATGCTTACACTCAAAGAAAAATAAGTTCTCAGACACTGAAAAATGCAGTGAAATATGGTATAGTGAGGCAGAATAATTGAATTATATGTTCTGGGTTGTAAAACCCTGGAATCATAGAATGGTTTGGGTTGAAGGGACTCCAAAGATCACCTCATTCTATCCCTCGCCACAAGCAGGGACACCTTCCACTATCCCAGGGTGCTCCAAGCCCCTTCCAACCCGGCCTTGGACACTTCCAGGGATGGGGCAGCCACAGCTCCTCTGGGCACCCTGTACCAGGGCCTCGCCACCCTCACAGGGAGGAATTCGATGGTGGCACATTGTGGTGCAAAAAGCATTACTGCTCTGGTCCTTGACACACAAAGTTTTGGCACAAAACAAATCCACTGTTTATGCCCTGCAAGCAGCACAGGCTGATCATGAGGAGCTGTTCTGCTCTGAACACACCTGTGTGAAGCACCGATCCGGGTCGCTGCATCCGTGTTTATCCCTCTGCGCCCGCGGTGTCAGACCACAAGGAGCAAAAGCAGGCAGGTGACGTGTCAGAGCAATAAACTGTCACCATGGGTTTTCAGTCCTTGGCTGCTCCACTGAGATGCTGGTCAGGGTGCCAAGTTTAAAGCTGTTTCTAATGGTTTGCCACTTTGCTGTTCAAACTGAAGTAGGAGTGGGAACATGTCGGCTTCGGCCAACCAGTAATCGGTGCTTGAAGGCGATGAGCACTAAAATACTTTTTGGCCACTGTTGATTCAATTTCTCTAAATTTTAAGGGGAAGATGTCAAATTTTTGCCGTTTTATTTTTTCTTTCCTTGCAGGTTCAGTGCTTTCTGCAGCTTTTGCAGCGTTCCAGGTCCACAGTCTGGTTTAGCAAAGGCCACTGGTCTGTGTCTCTTTCCCATGGGGCCCACATGAAAAACAGGAGTTTGAGAAGCAGAGTCAAGGTTTGTAACCACCAAATCCTAGAATGCTTTGGGTTGGAAGGGACCTTAAGGATTATCTCATTCCACCCCCTGCCATGGGCAGGGACACCTCCCACTATCCCAGGTTGCTCCAAGCCCCATCCAACCTGGCCTTGGACACTTCCAGGGATTCAGGGGCAGCCACAGCTTCTCTGGGCACCCTGTGCCAGGGCCTCCCCACCCTCAAAGGGAAGAATTTCTTCCTAATCTCTAATCTAACCCTGCCCTCTATCACTGATGTATTTCTCCTTCACAACATCAGTGTACCAAGTCTGCTGGAGTTTTTAGACACATTTAAATTGTGCATCATTGAATCCTGGGAAAACATGCAGAAATCTTCTCCATTTCCTGTTTCATTGTTTCCATGAAGGAACCAATATCATATCTCCATACATCCAACATTCAAATATCCTTTCAGGAAGGGAATGCTGGACTGTGGTTGAGAGTTTGGGGGTCTGTGCAGTGGTTTTGCACAAGTTGTCTAGAAAAAGGACAAAGTCTCCTGGGTTAGAGTTTGTGGCATGGAGGTCTGAGTAAGAGGAACTGTACTTTCCATTGCATCACTGACGTTTCAGCCCGGAGCTTTCCCACATCTCATAAGCTGCTTTGAGCCTGTGCAGTTCTCAGAGTGGAAAAAAAAAGGAATTGAAGAAGCAAAAATAAATATTAAAGCACGTAAGAATTAAATATCACCTATTCAAATAGCAATTATGCCGTTGAAAACAAGATCACCACACCTGTACAAGAAAAGACAACCAAGCCTAAAACATCTGTTTGGATCCACCTGCCAAGCACCTGTTCCGCTGTTTCAATGCCATTTGATTGCTGGAGATGTAGAGGCTCTTGTGAGGTAATGAGTGATTTTACATTATGCATGATTGAAAACAGGTGTTCTAATGCTGTACAATTCTATGCATGAATAATTCAGTTTGTTTAGAGCAAGATCTTTAAAAGAAATATGGTCTTTATTTTTTTTATATAAATATTAAGGTTATTCTCTGCGATGTATGGTGGCTAGTCTTTTCAGCAGGCTCACTGATGACCATTTTTGTATAATTTTATGGGTAGGAAATAACACCATGAAAGGTAAAAAAAAATAATTATACCTAAAGCACATAAGCAATGAAAATTGAAAGCTTTCTTTAGCAAGGAGGGGGGAAAAAACCTGTCAGTGTTCTAAGGGAGAAAGCCAGATGACTTTTGGCAAAGCCTGCTTCTCACCACTAACAAAACAGCCCAAGAGCTTAATTATAGAGAGGGGTGAATGTGCCTCAGGGATAAGTAAGTAGCTAGTCCATCTCTTGGTCCGAATTCCAGCTGAGTCTGAATACGTTTAAGAATTTAGGTTGTTTTTTCCTCTCTCTCTCTTTCCCCTCATGATTATGAAAAGGTTTCTTGCACAGTTGTGTGCTTTGTGCTGATGGAAGATGCTGCAGACTCAGGTCTTTATCCACAGACCAGTTTCCACGCTGGGAACTGCAGGATAAATCAGCCCATGCTCCTCAGCATGGAGAATTCAGCAGCTGCTTGGGAATCATCCCCCAGAGATGAAGGAGATGTGGAAGTCAAACTGAGAGGTGCAGCTAAGCTTGCAGCATCCCCTCTGCCTCTTCCCAAGGTAAGCAGTGCAGCTGGAATGGCTTCAGCCACGAGAGTTTGGAGCTGGGATGAGATTAACTTGAGCAGCCAAAGGTTTTCCTGCCACAATGTGTGTCTGCTCTCTCCTTGCTCCCTCAGCCAGCCATGTGATTTAGTTTAGCAATTTTAGTTTAGCAACAAAGTTTGTAATTAGTGTCTGTTGTGGTGTTAGATTTTATTATGGGAGTCTTCTATGATGGCAACGTGGAATCTTGGAGAGGGTGAAGGGAGTGGACAAATTGAGAGCAAACAGAGGATTTCAGACCTTCCAGATCTTCCTGTCCATTGCTGTGGATGTGACAATGAAGTGGCAAAAGAGTAAGAGAGAAGAAGGAAAATGAAATTATTTATTTGAAAGGAAGAATGAACAAAGGTTTCCCAGACAGGTGGTAGATGTCCCATCCCTGGAAACATCCAAGTCCAGTTTGGACAGGACTCTGAGCAACCTGGTCAAGTTGAAGATGTCCCTGTTTGATACAGGGGGGTTGGACTAGGTAGGTTGGACTTTGAAGGTCCCTTCTAACCCAAACCATTCCATGATCCTAGGAAAGAAAAGAAGCTGAAAGCCATTACTAAAGCCTGCTGTAGTGCCTTGTGTTAATTAAAAAATGTACCATGGTGCTAGAACACCAGTTTTTTGGTCTGCTCACACATAACCTGAACAGGTTTGGATACAGTGGCTGTAGTGTTTGCTGTAATAAATTTCAACACTTTCTGTGGGCTCAGGCAATATAAGGAGGAAAATTCAAGAATCCAGAACACCCAGGTGTGACCCAGGACCTCACTGGGTAAACAGGGGCAGCTCAAACTCTGTGGCCCACACTGCTCAGGGGACATCAGGTCAGGGTTCCTGCAGGCCCCAAGAGCAATGATTCTGTGGCCAAACCTGGATAAGCTGCAGACACTCAGGGGTTTAGCTGAAGTGGATCTGTAATCTTTCAGTATTTTATAATACAGTAAGTTAGAGGAGACTGTAAATTAGAGTTTATAATACCCTATCCATTCAGCTACTGACAAAGTATCTAAGGTAATCTGACCTGCTTCACAGACCATGAGAAAAATCCTCATGTAAAGTGAAAAAGATGAATTACAGAGAGGTAGAGGAATTTGTCTCAACCCAGATATTGGGTTAATTCCGACATCAGGCAAAAGAATGTTTCACCAGGCTTTACCTGAATAAAGATGGGGAGGTTTAATAGATGCAGCCCTACAGGGCAAGGGATAAACTCTGCTCCCTTGGAGCCAATGATCATGCCACCAGAAACATGGATCAGAATCAAAGTGAAGGGAACGAGGAAGAGATCTCTGAGAGAAGACAAACAGCAAGGACAAAATATTGTAGGGGAAAAGTGGTGGTTTTTAACTGAAATGACAAGGAAGAGGAATATATCCTGGTAGTCTGAGTTCCTGCAATAAGAACAGCATTTTCTTTTCACTGGGAGTTACTCTCCCATTTAATAATAAGAAAATAACTTGAATCTCATCTTTATAACATGTTGGATAAGAGAGGAAATGAAAAGGGGTGATGTGGCATCTGTTGGAGTTGAAGATGCCTGGACTCCTGAGGGTTTATCTGTCCTGGTGCAGGTGAAGGAAACACACAGGTCCCACTGGGCAGCTGTGAGAAAGGCAGGACATTCCTCCCCTTCCTGACTCCTTCCCACTGGTTTGCAATCATGATAGATACTGAAGGCTTCCTTCAGCTTGGAGGCATTTCCTGTGGATCTACAACTTTTTCCACCCCCCACCTCCCCCACTTCTTTCCCAGTAACAGCTGCTTTATAAAACACCTTATCTGATCATTTTTAAATCAATGTTAGGGGGTAATTTCTGTTTTCGGCTTTAAATCCAGCACATGACTCTCCCAGAGACACATCCTTTTCTTACCCCTGCAACATCTCTGTAGCAGTAAGAGAAAGCTCCAGTAGCTCCTCTAGCACTCCTTTAACTATTTCCATTCCCTTTCTGGGTACTGAAGTGACCCACTTGTCCTTGCAGTTGAATCCTGCAAGGGCAAAGTGTGTCTTGGTCATGTTCTGTGGGCCAGGTCAGGTGCCTGCAGACGAGGAAAAAAGGTTTGGCTTTCTACCTTCACTTTTTTACTGCATGGTGTCAGAAGGAAACAGAGTTTCCCAGAAACACATCCCAAAGAAAACCATCAGAGTTTCTCTCTTGCAAGGATACCTGTGTGACTGAGGGCTGTTAGGAGGTTTCCTCCAGATGAGGCACTGAAAGATGAGTGTGGAGCTCCCTGATACCTGTGTTGAGTATGGAAACATTTAGTTTCTGAAACCTTTTGATGGACTCAGATGGAAGTTGTTCCATCAATCAAAAGTATGTATTTACCTTTTCTATATACACCTCCTGTGATTTATTAGGCAACTGTTTCTCATCATTGTGAGCCTCCAAATTATTTGACTTTGGGTTCCATTCAAGAATTAACCAGGCTATGATGAATCATGGAATCACAGAATGGTTTGAGTTAGAAAGGACCTTAAAACTCATCTCAATCCACACCCCTGCCATGGGCAGGGACACCTTCCACTATCCCAGGTTGCTCTTAACTCCAACCTGGCCTGGAACACTTCCAGGGATGGGGCAGCCACAACTTCTCTGAACAATGTGGCAGGGCTGCACCACCCTCACAAGGAAGAATCTCTTCCTAGTCTCTAAACTAGATCTTCCTTTCTTCAATTTAAAACCAGATCCCCTGGTCCTATCACTACAGGCCCTTGTAGGAAGTCACTCTCCAACCTTCTGTATGTCCCCTTTGCATACTGGAATGCTGCTGTGAATATACAGGAACTTTTCCACTGCTTGCTAGGAGATCTATTCCCCTGATATCCCTCTTGCTACAGCAGTGGTGACAGAACAAGGTCCTTTCTCTAGGTACCAGCAGTCCCATTTCCTAAACCAGTAGTTCACTCCTTCTTACCCACAGTTAAAATCCTGTTGAAACTGTCAAGAGTTGTTTCCACCTCTTTAATTTTGTTCTCAAACAAAATCCTTCACTTCTTTGTATGCAGAGGCTGCTGTGGCCTGGATGTCATCTTGTCTTCTAGTAACATCTTCCAGATTTGTTTTAAACTGATTAGACACTGCTGAAGAATCAGCTTCTCTCCCCCGGACAGTACAAAGCCAAGTGTTGACAGAGCTGGCTCGTGGCCATCGGCTCCGTGATGACGCAGCATTGCATCTTTTGACAGCCCCCATTTTGTTTGGGGCACTCTGAAACACTCACACACCCTGATGAATTAAAATAAAATAAATTACAGACTGACAGGATACTGCAATTAAAAAAAAAAGTGTCAGCTTGACCAGAGAGCTGCATTAATTAAAGGACTTATTCTATACATTGGGGCAAGGAATCAGGAAGTTATTTCTGCCCTTCTAATGTGGCTGCAGTTTCCCTCTGAATTTTGGTTTTGAGAAACAGAAGATGATCTTTTTTATTGGACTATGGAGAGAAATTATGGGGAATGAGCTGAGTGATTTTAAAGTTCTCTCAGTAGGAGTAGGAAAGGAGGGAAATACTTGTCCTTCCTTAACTAAATAGCTTCCAGTGCAGTTTAGAAACAGGGGCACTAATTTCTGGGTCCCGTCTCAGCACAGGGATGTATTTAAGTCACTGGGATCATATATATTTCCACCATCTAGATTCTCCTCTGGATGGAAATCATCCTGCCTTTAAGTATGAGGAGGAAATACAGAAGGTCACAGTAACAAATACCATTTCTGAGATTCATTTGTCCCTAAAGGTTAATAAAGCTCATCAAGAAATACATTGAAATGAAGCAAAGTTATCTCTAGCATTCGAGTCTTCCCATCACAGTGTCCTAAGAGATGTCCTGTGGTTTGACACATAATTAATATGTTTATTTATCTTAGCTAGCTTTTTTAGCATCCATCACCATAATAGCCAAATATAAACATTTCATCCTGTTTTGTGGAGAGCCTATGGTCCATTTTATTGCAACAGTCACTTTCCCAGCTCCCACCAGTGACACGGAGGTGATGCCTGAAAAAAAACCACCAAATCCCTGAAATTTTCTCACCGCTTTTGCTGGAAGCTGTCATGTTTACAAACTTGTGGAAAATGTGCCTCTTTTGCCTCCTTTGAGTGTCATGGGAACGCAAACTGAGGTATGATCCAGTAGCACTGCTCGGGGCTGCCTGGTGCTTCTCGGGGGTCTCATAATCCACCCACGAGGTTGTTCCAGAGTCCAGCTTAAAGTTACACTCTGTTTCCCAGCATCCACGATCCCAAACAATTTTACAATTAACCTAGCTCGAGTATTAAAATCTGACAATTCTTCAGACAAAGAGAGCTAATATTTTTGTTATTTATTCAAGTTAAAGCATTAAAACATCCTCATTACTCTAATTTTAACTCATGGGATGCCCAAGGAATATTTGTTAGAATTATTGGCTTTAGCTCATGCTGTTTGTAACTCACTTTTTATAGACTTGACCGGTCAGGTAATTTCCACAGTATTGTTTTTGGCTCCTTAACTGGATCCCATCCAAGTTTGCAAAGTGCTTCTACAGAGATAATGGAGCACATTCCAGCATCCTGTGAAATGTCAGCTGAATATCCAGTGTTAGATGTGTGGAGATAACCTGGGTAGAGCTGCTTGGGAGTACCAAACACCCTGAAGTTACCAAGACAGTTCTGCCAAAGGAAGGAAAGGAAATGTAAAGGAGAAAATAAGAAGAGTGAGAAAGAAAAAGTGTCCAAACACTGCAGTTTGATGCTTAAAATGTGGGATTTACCTCTGTATCCTTATAGGAAAAGCAAATGCAGCACTATTATTTTATACCAAAGAATGGTAAATGTAGTTGATGTGACTAAAAAACTCCCATTGTGAAAAGTATTAAATAACCTTTTTGAGGAAACACATAAATCCCATATTAAAAAAAGAAAAAAATACAAATGTAACTCTTGAGTCCAATCAGCTGAGAAAAGCACGATGATAAAATAAGATGTAGCAGAAGCATAAATGAAAAATGGCAATTAATGCTTTTCTGAAAAATACTTTTATTACATAATACATTCTTATTATGCATTGATACTTTTCTAAAAGGGGCCCACTGGGATAAGCAGGTCTCAGAGGTGTTTGATTTGGGCTGTGTAACCTTCTTGGGGACTGGACTCGAAGATGTCCAGAGGTCCCTTCCAACCCTAAGTATCCTGTGAATTGCCTTTGAGCATATTTTAGAAGGTTACTCCTGAATGTTCAGAGATTTCCCTGCTTTTCATTATCTATTTTTTTTTTTCCCTTAACAAGGTCCAGAACCGTGTGCATGATTTTCTGTGGTAGATTCACACGGGAGATATTCTGGAACTGGCCAAGGACGGAGCGTTTACAAGAAGGTCCTGACAACCATCCAAAAGTCTTTGTGAAGCTTCCATCTTAGATGACCCCATGGAATGCGAGAAAGCTTTCTTTTAGGGGAATGGCATCTTCTGGCCAGAGTCACATCCAGAAATTCTGCTGTGCTTAACCCATTCTTGAATTGCCCAGTGCAGCGAATTTAAGGGTGGAGGTAGGAATAGCATGTTCGTGTTTTCTCAAGAAAGGTGCCAGGAGAGCCCTCAAGCTCTTACTCTGATCTTTTTCTGCTCCCAGAACTACCTCTCTGGTAAATAGGGTTTCTGAGAAGATCAGCTGGATATTTGAGCCCCTCATCCTGGAAAAATCAGAAGAATTTGGGTTATCTTCCTCGCTGACATAAAAATAGCTCCAGTTAACAGCATTTGGAAAGCTTATCGTTTTGAATACAGTCTTCCACTTGTGAAGGGGGCAAAGTTTATAATTTTGGGTGGAAACCATGTGAAAGTTAGCTGGTTTGTCAGGGCTTTGTTTTGCCTTTTTTTGGATTTGTTCAAAATCAAAAGTCAAAGCGAAACTCGGGGGATGTGAACCCACTTGAATCAAAACCAAGAGAGCGATGTGCCAGATCTCCCATGAACCAAAAACCGCTGGGTTCTCACAGTCCTCATCCAAACAAAAACGCACAAATATAAATCAAATATCCTCTTGTACTCCTCATAGCTTTCATGGAAACAAGACAGAATATTAAAAAGATCTGCTCAGTTTTGCTGCAGCAACTACCAAAATATCCTGTGATCATCCGATAGCTGGCAGTTAATATCCTGATCTATTCTCTTTCCTCAGTAATCCAGCCCTTTCCAGCTAACACTTGACGTTGGCATGCACAGCATAACCCCTCCACATCTTCCTTGGTTGTACAGTTTCACAGGGAAGACTCTGTACAATTCACAGTCCTTTACATCCCTGCTCAAGGAGCCAAGGAGGGAGATGGATTTGCAATTATATGAAAACTGCAAGCAGTGTGATCAGTACAAAGACAGGACGCTTAACCAGTCTATGGCAAGCTGGAGTACTGAGAAAATATTTAATGATATTTTTCCCTGTAGTTCACCTTGTTTGAGAACAAACCCCGGCTCCTAAATGAGAGAAGGGGAAAAAAAATCAATGTTTTTCAGTGCCGTCACTCATCGTGCACCAAACAGTTTTTGAAGACATAAAAACGTGCTGGTCATGGAAGAACAGCAAAGGTTTCCTTTGTAACTAAGACACACTTGTTTGCAATAACATGTGTGCTTTTAAATGCTGCCAAGTTGCTGAGGCTATCTCTCCTAAATGCAATCTTTAAATATGTAAGTGTTAAAAAAAACAAGGTAATGTTCAAGAAATGTTGAAGTGAAAAAAGTTTGATCAGATGGTTAAAATCCAGTCAAACCAAAGACAACCTGTTTATGACCCTTCTATGCTAAAAGCTAAAAATGTCATTTTTTTTCCCCTACAAGATTAATTGCCATCACTTTGGGAGTAGTGAGCTGGACATTATTATATGATGTCAATTAATGATTAAAAAAAAGGTGGTTTGCAAATGTAGCACCACAGTCCCTGGTGCATTACATCATTTCTGAAAGATCTTAACATGTGATAAGCAAAGCACATTTTAACCTAAAAGTCCGAGTGTTACAACCTCGTTTTTGTTGTAACACCCTGTGCACAACCTTTTGGCCTTGAAGTCAGTTGCAATAAAATGAAGAAGTCAAAAAGAAAAGGAAAAATAACCTCTTAAAAGAAGACACCCTCCTGTCCTGCTGCCTGAGTGTTGATGCCACAGAATGAGTCACGTTGGAAAACTTGGTGTTGATCTGAGTGTGTGCACTGTTCTGAGCAAGATCCGTCATCCAAACCTCCTGCTCCAAGCCCTAGGGCTGCTGGGATCCAGGTATCATTCCCTGGATAATGCAGTTATCTCTGCCAGAGCCTTCAAAATGTCACCTGCTGAACAAAATTACTCTTGCCCAGGCTCTGCTCTCCCTCATGGGCTGAGAGTGATCACTTATGGGCCTTATACAATTCACTGGATTATTTAGGAGGGGTTTTACCCATATTTTACGTCTCCTCCCATTACAACCTTCCTTTGTAGCAAGTTTGATTTCTTTGTCAGTGCCACACACAGCCCGGCCCGTTTTCCTAAGAGCTGTTCTCCACTTTTAGCATCCAAACGCTGCAGAGGCTCCTTTGTAAACGAATGACACGCATTTAAAATACCTTTGTAATAATAAATACCACATGAACATATGTATCAAGCAAAGGATTTCAATTTTGATGACACTTGCTTCTCAAGAACAGACATTCTGGAAGAAAAAAATGTTGCCAGCCCCAAATTGATTGACATTTGTTTACTTAACTCTCTCTTCTTGAAAGTCTGCACACCTATTTCAACCTTGAACAGTTTCCAACTGTGGTATACTGGAACATTTTTTCATTTATTAAGTTCAGTGTTGCCAACCCAAACAAAGAGTAATCAGTGATGATCCAAGCAGACCAAGCTGTCTAGCACCATACAATGTATCTGCATGCTAATTTTCAAATTCCCTCACATTTCCAGAGAACTAATGGGATCATTTTCATTCTGTTACAGCAACTCAACAGTTACTGAATCACCATCTGTGTTTTCGTTAACCTGAATCAGATATAAATTCTGTTATTGCAAGGTAGAGCAGCTTGTTTAATGATTCTTAATCTTTTCTTTAATTAAATCATGCAGCCAACCTGAAAAATCTATCTTAATGCAAATTAGGAGCTTTTTTGGCATTCGCTTACAGTAATGCACTAATAAGGTTAATTTATGAAGGTTCTCTTCCAGTCTGTACAGATGATATTTGTTCGCTGCATATTTTTAGCATATTGTCCCTTTTTGTAATATTTAAAAAAATAATAATAAAAAACTGCTTATTTTCACCCGCACAAAAGAGGGAGGCTGCGATCTGCTTATTGTTTATTAGAAAGTTAGAGCACAGAAAATGAAAATCAGCCTCTCCCATCTGCGAGTATCAGGCTATGAGGATGCAAAGGCACAATTCGGGAGCCTATTGAATTAAAGGGCTTTGGCCGAGCACTTTCCTGCCTTTGCTGCTGGAGATCAGGTCCCTGCTCTGATAATCATCCTGAAGATATCAGGGGAGATAGCTTGTCTAAAATCTCCTTTTGTCTTTTTCCTTCTTTTTTAAATTTTTTTTTCTTGTAGGTGTGAAGGAATAGTTTAAAGAGTAAATAATTCTCGTTAAATAAGCCTGAATACATTTCTCAGTTGCACAATTGCTTCAGCTCTGGGCTCTGATGATCTCAGTCAAGAAAATCTCTGTCTTTGTGAGCATTCCTCCCAACTACAAAATGACTTGAAATCTGTTCAAGTTGCTGAGTAAAGAGTAAGCTTTTTTTTTTTTTCTAAATACTTTTTTTTTTTTAGTTTATTTTTCAACACCCACTAGTAAATGGGGACAGAGACTGTGAATTTCGACACACGGTCTTTGCTATTTAATTAAAATCACAGAGGCTGGCTGGAAAGTTTTCAGCAAAGACATTTTTTGCATCGGGAGACTGCAGATTCCTGAAATCAGGCATTCTTTTCATAGAAATTTGCCTGTGAGGATAGGAATGATTTGTTTTATTTTACTTTATTTTTCAGTTCTAGGAAAGGACTCCTCAGCTCGGAGCTGTAAAAGTTCATTTCTCCTCGGCAAGAGGATTGGCCAAGTTCAGCAGCATCGAGGGCAGGCTGGTGGGAAGGGGAGATCCTTCTCAACCCCTTCTTTTACCCCTACTCAGCCTTGCCTGACCTCCTTCTTTTCCCTTTCCCTCTTCCCAGCTGGACTCATTCCATGCCTTTTTTAACTCTTTACACAAAAAACGAAGGTTTTGCCCATGGATGAAGGAACTTAGGGAAGCTGTGAAGCTCTGTGTTTAATCAAAGCAAACAGCACCATGGAACAGCTTTGGGATGGATGATTGAGGGGAACCTTCCTTCAAGTTCCCTGGAAAAAATAAGTCCCGCTACCCGTGCAATGATTCCTGGCTTTTTAAGGATTCTGGTGTGGCTGTTTCGCTCTGATTTTAGGAATATTTTTGCTTTGCCCCTTCTCACACGGTTTTTTGCACCCATGGAATTTAGGAATGGGAATTATTTCATCTGCCTTTTCCCTCCTTCATTTTGGAAAACTGTCTTCCAGCCACTGGAATTTTTTTTCTGTAATATTAGCACAGCAAGAATGACAAGTAATTGTTTTCCTCCCCATTTAATTGTACCTATGTGTTCTTAAGTCTATTACATGCTTCGCTTCATGCTTCACCCACTTTTAAAATATGCAGATAAATGAGTATCAGCAGAAGACTATTTTAGTATAAGCTCAGGGTCTTGTACAACATCTTCTCTAAAGGCTGCCTATAAAAAAATTTTTAAAAACCCCAACAAACAACAACAACAATGAAATAAACCAAAACAAACAAACAAACAAAAAAATTAAAAAGCCACAACAACCCACCAAAAACTCCAAAGATTAAAATCCTAAAAGAAAATTACTGATTCCAAATTTTGGACTCTTCCCTGGGGAAAAATAAAGACAGATCTTTTTTCCTCCCCTTTTTCAGCAACACTTAAAAATATCTGGCCCATTTCCTGGTTCCCTTAACAGTGAGAGAAAATGAATATTTTTTCAATTTCATCCTAAAAAGTGATATTAGGTCAATCCTCTGTGTCTTTTGCTCATCTGTTTTCTCTTAATTTTATTGTTTTCTCTCAATTTGAATCATTTTCCTGCACTTCTCAGAAGGGTGACTGATCTCTGGGGGACAGGGCAATACTTGACAGTGACAATGCTTTCCTTAAATCAAATAACAACATTTTCTCAGGTATTAGAGCAACACTGCTCAAATAACTGAGTTATTAAACTGCCTCCTAATGAAAGTTCTCCCCAAGGAACCCCAAAAATCAGAAACTGAGCTATAGAATCATGAAGATTTTTGCTGTAACACCACGATGAGAAAAATAGGGATGAAGACTGCACTATCCACTGGAGATGTGTCCACCACTGAGGGGGAACGGGAAAGAACATGATCCCATCTGACACTAAAAATCTTGCTGGGTTAATTACCACCTCACTAAGCAGAGAAATGAAGGCAGGGAGGGCATTCTCATGATGACAACCTCTACCCAGTAGCAAGCTTTGCATTTTCCCAAGGCTGAAGACAATTTAGCCCTGACAAATCCAATCAGTGATACTCAGGAGTACCCTCTGGAGCAAAGCTCAAATTTTTGAGGATACACAGGGAAAAAGATGGACTTCAGTAGGTCACTATTAAAATATTTACAATATGGCTTGGCCAGTGCTGAAATGGCACAGTTGGCCTGAAGTCACGTCAAGGTCTTCTGGCATTTGAGTGTTTCCCCAGTGGCTTTGTGCAGTAAAGTGTTAAGTTTTCCTGAACATTTTATGTATTTAAGGCAGTAACTTTAAAATAAAAAATTGCAACCTTAGAGCAAAGCTGCTATTTTGAGAATTTTAAGCCATTATTGACTCCTGTCAGATCAGTTTCTAGACTTATTGACTCAAGAAGTAAATATAGACTGAGAGAAAGAGAGGTCAAGTCAATATTTATCTTGCAGATCAATAAATTTTGATACTAACCAAAAATTAGACTCAATACATGCATATATTATATGCAACAAGGTTAGGAGAGATCCATTCAGAAAATTTGTCAATTTGAAATTTCCCCACGGAATCCAACCTTTCGTATCCAATTTCCATTAGAAAGTCTGTCCCTTTAAGGGTGGTTAAGTGGCAGAAATCACAGTTCCACATCATCCAACCAGGTGAGTAACAGCAAAAGGAAAAGGAGAGAAAAACGAAGTGAAAAGATGGGAGTTTGGTTATGGTACTGGGAAGAGGCAGGTGAGTTATGGAGGCATATGGGGACTAAGGCAATATGGAATGTGATTTATGTAACATTGTACCTGCAAGGCTGGTTTGGATGGACCTTGGAACAACCTGGGCTAGTGGAGGGTGTCCCAGCCCACAGCCAGCTGTAGAATGAGATGATCATTAAGGTCCCTTCCAACTCAAACAGTTCCACGATTCTCTGATTCTAAATAGGAAGAAAAGATGGAAGAATGTGGAGGTGGACTTACAGCAAGATGTGGCACCAGCTTCTAAAAGGAGGGATCAGGAGTTTCTGAGCTGCAGCACGTGGGATGCAGCCGTGGTGGAAGTTAGGGAGTTTTCTGTTTGGACTGAGTTGATATTTCCTGGTGAAGGGAGAAGCATTTGTAAACTACGTAAAGAATTGAAAAGCCTAAAAAGCAGAAACCAACTAATTTAGTGTTCCATGCTCCTGCTTCACAATAAGACAAGAAAAGGGCAACTTTGTCATCCACAGTCTGGCACAGCATGGGTAGAAATTGCATTTTCCCTTCCCTTCCCCATATTTTTTTTTCTTTTTTTTACACTGTTTTTTCCCCTTCTTTTATCCCTTTTTCCTCCTTTTCCCCCCTTCCTTTTTTCCCTTTTTTTTTTTTTACTCATTTCCCCCCCTTCTTTTTATTTTTTCCTTACTCTTTTTTTCTATTCTTTTTTTTTTTTCCCCCTTCATTTTTCCACCCCCCCCCAAGCTTCTATCACAGCCCAGGATGCATTTGCACCCCAGATAACAGCCGTGACCTCACATTTACATAGCACCTCTCACCCCAAAGGATCTCCAAACGCTTTGCAGATTTAACACAGGCTGCTCTCCACACTTGGAAATCCCTTCACCTACTGCTGGAGCCCAGTCAGCTCCTGCTGAGAGGAGCAGCACCTGCTGAGCAGCACTCACAGCCCTCCCCAACAACTCAGGGAATGGGGGATGCCTTCCCCTCCAAAAAAAACCTCCTGCCATAATTTAGACAGGCTGAGTGTAATTACCTGGAATTTGGCCAGAGCACTGCAGGTAGAGTGGATACTTTCCCTGGAAAAGCTGGAAGCGTATGACCAGGAGGAAAGGGCATGAAAGTGAGTGAATGTTCCTTGCTTTTTCAAACCACTGTTCTTTTCATCTGGAAAAAATACGTTGTAAAAAATAAAACCTGCATGGCTGTGCAAAACCCTTCCTTGGAGATAATTTCAAAGAGAGTGAAGATGATAAAGTGATATATTAATTGGTAAAATATTATTTCATTTGAAATAAAGTGGTGAATCTCACCAAATTCAGCTCCACAAATGCAGCAAAGCACATTCCTCATCCAGCAAAAAAAGGTGGCATTTGTTTGATTTTGGTTTGATGAATTATTAATTTTATCACAGCTAAGATGACAGCTAATATTAGGACATTGAATTATTAATTTTCAAACGTGGCAATAAAAAAGCAGAACAAACACAAATTGAGACACATTTTAGGTGTGAGGTGACTTGCTTACATAATCTGTGTGAGAAAACAAAACCGCAGAGACAGAGATTTAAACCTTGCCAAGCAACTGCTTTTGCCTTCAAACCTCAGGTATGATTTTTAGCTTTGCTTTAGAAACAGTATTCCTTGACTACTCTAACGTGCATATTGGATATCATATTCCTTCTGTATTTTCCAGCCAAATAAGGGTCTCCAGGTAATTTTTCTGGCTGTGGATATAGTTTTTGGGTCCAAGGAATAATAAGGGAATGTGTAAGCTAGGTAGAACATTCATCTTTTTTTTTTTTCTCCCGGGATAAACAGGTTGAAAAATACAAGAGAATATTATTTAGTTCATTCTTTTGCTCCTCTTTCCTGCTGCTTTTTTCACCACTGCTTGTCATGTGGCACAGGGTAAATAAGCACTTCAGGGCTTGTTTCCTTAAAACTGTTTCTGTGAGGTTTCAGCCTTAAGAGCCAGCGCAGGATTTATCTGGCTCCACTACTGCCCTACAGGCTAATACTGATTTTCCTGTCAAATGTCTCCTTTGCAAATATTCTTCCTTCCCAACTCTCCAAATGAAGATGGGAGCTTTGAAGTCTTTCTTATTCCATGGCAAAACAGTCAACAAAACATTTCCAAATGTCATACCTTTTTTTTTTTTTTTTTGAGAAGCAGACACTGGTGCAATGCTGCCCCTGAATGTAGGGTGAAACAAGGATCTGAAAATGAGCACAACTCGTGGCCATCAGGGATGCTGACAAGTGTAGGTGGGTTTTTGAGGGCAGTATTCCCAGGCCAAAGAAGAGAAACAGCTGTCTGTCCCCAAGCCTCATGGGGAATTAATCCAGCTTTGAGCTGGATTAACTTCTATTAGAAAAAAAAAAAAAGGCCACAAACTTGTATTCCACCGCCACATATGGCGATTATTTAGACTACAAATATTAGGCAGGGCTAGCTGGTTGGGTACGAAAAAGAGACTGATTTAAATCACTTATTTTTATCCTGCTGACAAAATGGGGTGGGGGAGAAAAAGCATCTGTCACCCATCTGAGTTCACAGAGAGGCCGTGGTCGAGGGAGAAGTGCAGGAGGGGCAGGAACATTGCTGGAGTGCCCCGATGGAACACGGTGTGAGAGCTCAGCTGTGTCCAGGAGGGTCTGCTCAAGACCCTGTGGTGAGCCATGAGCTCACCTGGCTGCTGGGAAAGGGATGAGAGATGAGCTGAGATAGGAAAGGAAGGGATGCTGAACACTGAAGGAAGCTGATTTGTCCTCTGGTCTCTCTGCCCGTCCCAAGTTGGTTATTGCTGTGCTCAGAGTGGGAGGTGAGGGCTCAGAGCTGCAGTACAGGTAAAGTGCAGCTTGCAGGGGAGGGTCAAAATGCATAAAATTCTACTCATTCCCACTGAGTGAACCTGTTTATTTCTTAGATAAACTCTGACTTGCTGTGTGCTCCTCTGAGAATTTTAGCAGGGACAAAAGCGTTTAAAGTGTTCAGAAGTTTTTTCAGGTATGACTATGACCTGCAGTGCAGGGGTGGTGGGAGCTAAAGATAACATCTGCTGCAGATACGTGGACACTCACAGCGGAATCCCAAACACTGGCTGAACCTTTGGCTGTACACACAGACTTGGATCAAGAGGAGAAGGAGGTTCTTGATGCTCTCCCAAGGAATGGGGCGTATTTGCCAATGTCCCTCTTGCTGAGACATAAAGCTCCTTCCTTAGATTCCTTTTATGATGGACCTCTGCTTTATTCTGCTAACTTTGAAAAGAAACCTCCCCTTTTTTTTCCCCACTGTTTGGCTTTTGTTTGTTTGTTTTCCACTTCAGTGAGGCATCCCATGGTCACACATCTGCCACGGGAAGAGAAGTGATCCAAGGGTGTGTTCCATTCATTCTTGGTTTACATGTACATGCACAACACAACCTTCCCCGCCCCTCCCCGCCATCCAAAAGAGTAGAGTTTACAATAAGTACAAAACCCCAAATTATAGTTGGTCACATCAGAGTGAGTTTCAAGATCTGCCTGACTGTGCCCAACCAAAACCTGAGTTGTCTCCCCTCTGGGTTTGTACACACTGGTGGGCATTGTATTACCCAAAATACCAATATCTGCCATAAAACAACTGTTTTCCTAGTGGATCCCAAAATCCATTTTAAGGCTCTCCTCTCTCTAATAGGAAGAGCCAAAAAGAATTAAGGGATAACCCAGGCTTGCCACCTTTTAAAGGTGATCCTGAGTGTGTGGGTTTGAATTTCTCTGGTTTCACACATTGCTGGTTATGTTGCCTATTATAAAGGATTCAGTAAGACACACTTTCTCCCTGTGGTATTTTATTTTGACACATCTCAAATGAAAATACAGCTCATTATTTTATAAAGAATTCAAATGTGTTGTCACCTGGTTTTCATGCATTAAAATGTGATTCATTTTTTGCTGTAGGTACATGAAAAATCAGAATGAGTCTGTAATGAGCCTATTTAGTTATTTATCTATTTTTTTGGTCATCCAAAAATGGGGCAAATGTCAGGCTTTGTCTTCTTTTAAAATGTGTCTGTGTTGAGAATGCCAGTGCTCCCTTGTCTGGCCCTGTTGCGTTCTTTATCTTCATGGTTTGGCTCTCAAGAGGCACATTTAAATTGTCATAAATGTAGTAAAACTTTTCAGGGGAAAACATTCAGAGACCTTGTTTATTTAAGTTTTAAAAATATTATTTATCATGCCCCGTAAAACATCATGTATTAATCCTCCAGGGACAGGGCAGCCTTTTCAGATCAGTCATAAGCTGAAACTTTGTACAAGATGCAAATTGGGAGCTTGATTAAATGAAAACTGGTGTTAAGTCTGTGCCTGGTGAAGTTTCTGTAGGCACAGCAGCAATTAATGTGGGGCCAGCTAAGCAAATCTGTTGTGAACACGTTTCATTTCATGCAGTATATATACACATAAAGCATGAAATTTTGGCCCAGGTGGATGTGCCAGTCTGTTGAGATTACCTGATCCAGGAGGTGTTTTAAATTATGGAAACCACAAGAGATCAATACTTCTCCAAACGTCTCTGGCACACTGAATGGATTTTTTTTTTCAAAGTAATGTATTTCTTTTGCACGGTTTCAACAATATCCAGTCCTCATCTGAAAAAGGAACCCATTTAAGCTTGTGATTAACCAGAACCAACATTGGAGAGGTGGCCTCTGATCCCCCACGCTTAGATTTCAGTCTTGGAACAGGGTGCAGAGGCCGGATTTAAAGTCTGAATTTTGTTTCATTTGCAGTGGAACGGCAGAGCTGGCAAGCTCAGGCACTACCAGTGCTTTGTGGAAGCTGACATATGAATTTGTTCTACAAATGTGCCAGGGACACACTGATCCAAGAGTTAGATCACTTCCAGAAGACACAGAGTTGGATCTCTGAGCTGACTTCAAATTCTTTATTATTACTATTGAGTAGAATTAAAAATTCTGCATCAAGAAACCAGGTCATTAATGCAGCACTCAGTGATACCCCCTGAAAATGCTCCCACCTTCAAATGGATAAAATGAAATAAATAAATAAGCTAAAATATCCCAATCCTTCAAACAAGGCCTTTGCATCTTGAGGTATCAGACAGGTTTTGGGGGTTTGTGCTGGATTTTGGTGGGACAAAGTGAAGTGAGTTTTGGTTGCAGGAGAGGAGAGAAGGAATGTGTGCAGGAAGGATGGAAAGGACAAGAGGAAGGAGAAAATAGGTAAGACAGAAAATCTCTTCAGCATTGTGGTGGGCAGCCCCTCCAGATTTATTACATGAAAGAACATTTTTAGCTCTTTTTATCTATTTTGTATTTTTTAGAAAGTCTTAATCCTTGTGTATCAGAACACACAGTTCCTTTTCTGCGCTTCTATTAAAGGCCACTAACTTTAAGTTCTGATGTCTTAACTATTTTTATATTCCTGAATCTAACCTGCCAATAGCTGAACATGTTGTTGGAAAAGGAGGTCCCAAGGGAAAGCACCACAAGAAGGAAATATATCAATAAAGAAACACTACTAACTGTGATGTGATATCGTTCATGCTTTATTTCTGAATGGATCAGAGGAAGCCTGCCTGTGACTGCAAAAGGGAAAGGATATGAGAATGAGCACTGACAGAAAATATTACATTAAAAAATTCCTCCTTCTCTGGGATGAAAATATGTTCCTACAAAAAAAAAACAACAAAAAAAAAACCAATTATGTGTTGATTTTAAGTACTGTGTGAGAATGAAGGAAATAGGAGCTGCAGAGACCAGGAGGAACAGTATGGTGTGTTCAGGCTCTGATAGTGCTTCACACACCAACAGTCAGAGAGGAGTGTGGAGGGTAAGAAATGGGGAGCTGCTGTATCCTGAGTCATTAACATTGGCCATGTGGTGAGTTTTTCCACAGCATCACTCATTTACTGTCCTGTGAGGAACTGAATGAATTTTTTCCTGGTAACTCTTCTCCAGTTCCTTTTGTATTTGAAGGTAATGGAAAAAGAAGAGACAGCCCCCGCTGACCTGCTAGATCCTGTGGCCTCCAGAAGTCCAAGGACTTTTAAATTAATTTTAAAATTAAATAAACCTACAACATTTTAGACTCTTCTTATTCATCCAAGCTATACATACAGTGCAAGATAATGCATTATTTCACTTTTCATTGGTTTGTCCACACAGTGATATTGAAAACTCTGAGCATCCTTTTCCAATATTATAGGAAAGAAAATCTGTTCTTTAGTTTTCATAGAATCACAGAATGGTTTGGGATGGAAAGGACCTTAAAGCCCATCCAGTCCTACCCTGTGCCATGGGCAGGGACACCTCCCACTATCCCAGGCTGCTCCAAGCCCCATCCAGCCTGGCCTTGGACACTTCCAGGGATCCACAGCTTCTCTTGGCACCCTGTGCCAGGGCCTCAGCACCAGGAATTTCTTCCTAATATCCCATCTAACCCTGCCCTCTGTCAGTTTGACTCTATTCCTCCTTGCCCTGTCACTACAAGGCCTTGTCCAAAGTCCTTCAAGTAGACATGGACAAGGAATGGCTGGAAGCTGTCCCATTGCTGGGAGCTCAGGGGACAAGGTAACCATCTCCTTACCAGCCTCTCTCTCCAAAGACAACAAAAAACAACAGAAGTGGCAGAGATGGGGAACAATTTTTCCTTTCATGTAAATTGTAAATTTGTTCCCTTTCCTTTCCTTTTCTTTTTTTTTTTTAATTCCTTTTTTTTTTACTTTCTTTTGCAGTTGCAAATGTTTTGAGAATCCATCATCTTCCCAGGTTGATGGCAAGGCCCTCGTGATCCAGCTGTGAGTCACCATTCCCAGCTGGGTGGCTCTGAAGAGAGACAAGAAGCTCAGATGTGTCCCTGATTCCCCACCAGCACAGGCCAGGAACATCTGTCTGCTCCTTCCCTTCCTTCAGACGGTCCCAAGGAGGGGGCAGACAGGCAAGTAGGAATATGAAAGGGAAAGGATCAACTGGCCGTGCTATATTAGCCAACTTAAATAATTCCTCTTGGCTGTGGAAACAGTCTTCCCATCCAAAGCTGCTTTTTTTTTTTTTTTTTTCCCTTTCCTTTATATTTTTTTCCCAAACAGGAACAATTTATTTCCACTTTTGGGCAGGTTTCTTGGCCAAGGGCGAGCTCTCCCCACTGCCTCTCATGAGCTGCTTCCCAGTGCCCCCCAAGTGACCTTAGAAAGTGCCTCAGGGACCCAACTTTAGTGAATAGCAAAATCAAAATATGCAAATCGAGCTTGGATTATCACATATATAATCATGCAAACATTTTTCCTGCACTACTGCCTGTGCCCAGCTTCCTGCCCTACTGCTCTGAGTGCCTCAGCACTGTCTATAGCTGTTGAGCTGAAGCACCCGGGGATGGCTCCTGAAGCAGGAAGAGAGTTCAATCTGCAGGATGGTTTTTCCAGACACTTTCTTTCTCATTCCCCACAAGATAGTTGCTATTCCTCCGGATTTCACTGTTATAATTTGGATGTGTCTACTTCAGAGGGAAGAGGAGATAAATGCCTCGTTCAGCCTCTTCAGTCCACTCTAGTTCTATTTTAGTTTGAGGAGCCTGTGCTACTTCGAGAGTGGGAGCAATTCCTGCCAATAACTCAATCTTTCTGTAAAGTTCGGCATCTCATGCTGGGGAAAAAAAGTGGAAAGTAAAACTACGCTAGGCAGTGCAGGGAGCTGAGTCCTGGAGTCAGATTTAGGTGACAAAAAGTGTGCATCCTGAATCCCAGAATGGTTTGGGTTGGAAGAGACCTTAAAGATCATCATGTTCCTGCCATGGGCAGGGACACCTCCCACTATCCCAGGCTGCTCCAAGCCCCAATGTCCAACCTGGCCTTGGACACTGCCAGGGATCCAGGGGCAGCCACAGCTGCTCTGGGCACCCTGTGCCAGGGCCTGCCCACCCTCACAGGGAACAATTCCTTCAAAGTAGTAATGATGAAGTTTACTTGGGCATTTTATCTCTATATTTTTAATGCTCTATGAAGTATTTTGAGGCATATCAAATTAGCAAAAAACCCGAACTCTATCTATTAAAAAAATCCATTAAAAAGTTCCATTTTAAATTTGTAAGGAAAAAAACCTAAACTTTTGCAAGTAATGAATTTTTACAAAATTTCTTATATAGTTTGGCTCAATTTTTTTTATGCAGTCTGAAGGAATGATCGATTTTCAATGTTGAGCCTTCTGTCTAAGCCCACAGGAAAGCACTCCCTGTGCTATCCCAGTGTGTATGTGAGATGGGAGCATCCTGTGGGCTGAGGAGCAAGTGGAGAGGAAGTGTCATACACAATATCCGAACAATGAACAGAGCACCTTCCCACAAAGTCAGTTATCCTTTCCAAACAACCATCAGGGATGCTCAGGAGCCAGATGTTGGCACTGTGATATTGTGGTAATAATCTAAAGGGAAGGTTGAATTCTTTTTTTTTTAAAGTTTGAATTTTTGAAGACTAAGTTGGATATTTTCAGCGTAGTTGATAGAAGAGAGCCATATTCCCAAAGCCCAAATATTCCTGTTTCTTTCAAACTCAGTAATTTTTTTCTGGACAAAGCATGCAATGTAAAACCCACTGTGAATCTCAGAATATTTGATTTGAGGTAAAGCACCACATCAGCTGATGTTTTAAAAAAATATACATGCCTCAGAAATTATACATCCACCTGTGTGGATTGGGCTTGGAATAACCTGGTCTAGTGGAAAGGTGGCAGGGGTAGGAATCATGGAACTGTTTGGGTAAGAAAGAATCTTAAAGCCCAACCCATCCCACCCCTGCCATGGGCAGGGACACCTTCCACTAGCCCAGGTTTCTCCAAGCCCCGTCCAACCTGGCCTTGGACACCTGCAGGTGTTCACTTAAATTAATGTTTTATAACTGTATTAGCCTCTGTGCTCATTCAGAGACGTTGCTTATTCATCCAGTTGGTCATACAAAATTACTTTTATCATAATGCTGGAGAAATAATTGTCTTACCTCTCTTAGGACATGCTGGAGGGTTTATTCTCCCTTTGCTATCTAAGTAGTTATAAATCCTCATGCATTGAGAACAGAATAGACTTTTTATGCCTAGAAATTTCTTATGATTTCTAAGCTATTATCCCCAAATCCTAATTAACCATTATTAAAAATAACGTGTCCTTTTTAGAATGTGAGATATAGCAGCACGATAAGATACGAGGTGAAAATCCCAAATATCACATAGTGTAATTTTGCTGCTTTACTTTTCCTCTTTTATTAGAGATTTCTAACATACTGCTGCATTTCCATTCCAAGTGGCAAGATTCAATAGTATGTATTTTGCAAACTGCCAAAACAGAGCCATTGGATTTAGTTTTCTAATAATCAAACAACCGTATAACGTGCCTGTACATGTCAGGGACTGAAGAAAGCAAATTTATACACAACACCGTGTATTTTGTGGATAGTGATAACCCACCCAAATCTAATTTAATCAAATATTTAAAGAGGTAATAATTAATTTTTAAAGAATTGAAGTGAACCGTAACTAGGAAGAAATGTTATTGTTTATTTTTAATGCCAGAACAGTATTCCTGATGCATTTTTAATATTTCATTAAGGCAGTAACTTTCATACTCTATTTTTTCAAGTTTTTGTATCTCAGTGATACTTTTTTCCTTGAACAAACGTGAAATATTGTAGGCAAACTTAAGGCTTGAACTGATACATTCTTTGAGGATCTTTTGTCATAACTAATTAAACACAACCAGAAGTATTTTTAAACAAGCTAAGACACAACACCTGGTTGGGAGCCAGGCGAGGGCTTCTTTTTTTAGCTTGTGACTGTGTCCTTCCCATCAGATATAACTTTCTATCCTCTCTTTTGAGCTATTATTCATAATTCTTACTTTTTAGGAGAGGTATTTGCAAGCAGGGTTCTAAACCCCACCACCCCCTGTGCTCTCCAGAGCTCCAAACTGCTTTGTATTGGTCTTTTGTTTTTTTGATGAAGTGTCTCTCACATTTTGAGCCTTTTATACTCCAAACTGTGGAAGGCTTGTTTATTGCACTCTGGCTCCAGCCCTAGTTAAAGGTGTGAACTACCAAAGTGGAAGGGGGCACATGCACATTAACACTGCTGTGGAAAACATCGCCTGACAGATGGGTGCATGTTAAATGGATGTTGGAAGGAAGGTGTTTGCAATAAAAATCTTGAGTATGGCATCAGAGGTAGACCACACACCATTTTCCAGCTTTATGTCTGCATTATATAAGGGTCAAGCTTGTTATAGTCCCTGTGCTTTTTTACTGTCACAGACTTTGCTCTGCTGCTCTCAACAGCTTTGACAAGAAGGTGAAGTATCAGGGTTCAAATGCCACATATAAGTAGTTCTATCTGAATTCATACATACCCAGACATATTTCTATTTGATATTTCACAGTAATATCTCCAAAGAAGGGCAGTGGAGCTGGGGAAGGGTCTGGAGCACCAGGAGCAGCTGAGGGAGGTGGGAGGGCTCAGCCTGGAGAAAAGGAGGCTCAGGGAGGTTCTTCTCACCCTCCACAACTCCCTGACAGGAGGGTGCAGCCAGGTGGGGGTTCATCTCTTCTCAGTATCAAGCAATAGGACAAGAGGAATGACCTCAAGTTGCATAAAGGGAGGTTTAGGTTGGATATCAGGGAAAGTTTCTTCACTGAAAGGGCTGTCCAGCCCTGGCACAGCTGCCCAGGTCAGGGGTGGAGTCCCCATCCCCAGAGGAATTTAAAATGTGTGTGGATGTGACAGTGAGGGACATGGTCTAATGGTGGGCTTGATGATCTTAAAGATCTTTTCAACCTGATTCAATGAAATATTAATAATTTTGCTTTTATTGTAAAAATACAGCTATTTCCAAGGGTCTGTTCAGGAGCCTGAGGATCTGAGAAGCTGTGGTATAAATTTTCAGTTCATTCAGTGAAAATGTGAAAAATGGTGTAAGGATAAGCCGAGTTTCTCCAGTTTCAGTTACCAGTTCTTGATCTGTGGAGGATGAAGGAGATGTTCTTTACATCACCCAGTTGCAGATCTTTCCTTGTTTGTGTTTCCTTGACGTGCAGATCTTTCCTTGTTTGTGGAAATATGTCTCTGAACAACCCTGAGAGCTGAAGTGTTGAAATCCTGGCTGAGAATATATATCCAGGATTAGGTACAGCCAACTTCAGTGGGAATAGTCATCTGGGATTTCTTAAACACTCTTCTGGTTGGAAACTTCATTATAGAAGCTCTCTCTTTCTTTTTATTTTTTTCCCCCCCAAGGTATTGTTGTCAAATGCTTTGTGCCTGAAGATCTTTCTTTCCCATAACTGAACTTTTCCTAATTCAGTGAGCAAGGAACTTGAATGGGAGCATGGTAGGGAAGAGGAGATTTAGGCAAGAAGATCTCTCCTTATCTGACACGAAGTTGATGGATCCCTTAGCTGTTCCCTGGACGGAAAATAAGATTTTGCAAGCAGAGAATTGTATTGTCTATATTTTTGCTCTTTTCCCAAAATATTTTTGGCTAAACCATCTCCTTCCTACACAAGGAAATTTTGCACCCTCTACCTTAGATGAACTGTTTTTTTCTTTATGTATGGAGCTCTTTTTTAAACTGAGTTCATAACTCCTGTTTCTGTTTGCTTCTCTGCATTTTCAAATATCTAGTCCAGGAATCCTTTCACCTGAAAGTACCAAGAGAAAACCCAAACACATGAATAACAGCTATGTACAGTTTACAACTTGTAGATTTGAATTTGTTTACACAAATTTGCAAATCTGAGAGGATCTGTGAGAAGGCTGCAGGCAGGGAACACAAGACAAGTCTCAGCTTATTTGTGTGCTCTAAGTTTGCTTGGCTTTATGGAGACCTCCTTATGAGTGGTCCTTGTGCCATGACAATGGATGGTTTATAAGGTCTTAAAAGCGCCCTGGCTTGATGGAAAAGAGGGCAAATTCTTCCTTCAAAACTTTCAAATTGGAGAGGAGCATTTGAAGCCACACAACTGGAATATGAACGTTCACACCCACTGTACCAATGGTTCAAAAATCCTGTCTTCTCCCTCAGGCCCAGCTCCAGCAAGCACTTACACACATACTTAACTTTATGCACACGAGTAATCCCATTGATTTAATGGGATTATTCCCATATGTGTAGTTACACACACATAAGTGTTTGCAGGATTTGGGGTCTATTTCTCTCGCAGTGATTTGAAACCTATGGTAGAAAATGCTGTATGCAAGGCAGGTATTGCTTAATGGACAAACATTAAACCTGAATTTTTCTGCTGAAATCAATGGGGCTGTGCCAGTTTGTCCTGTCCTTTTCTGCGTATAGTCTGCACTCTCTAAATGCAACACATTTTGACTGTCACAGCATAGAAAGAGCAATAGAAAGATAATTACAAGCAAAAATATCACCAGCAGAAATTCTCCATGTCTAGAGGTTGCTCTATTCCAAATCTTGATTTAAAATTTGGATTTCATTTAGAAAATGTTCAGATGTGTACAAAATATTCTCCTTCATAATGAAATAACTTGTAGCTGCTTCAGCTCTGAAGAAGGTTCAAAGTGTTTAGTTATTGAAACTGATAACCACGCAAATGTATAGGAGAAAAGTATTTCCAGGAAAAAATGTGTATAAATCTGGGTGCTTGCATGCAGGCCAACGTGCATGTACAGGATAAGCACTACAAAAAAAAAAAATCCTCCAACCAACTTTTTAAAAAATAACTGAACTTACCCTTGCCTCTGACTTGGAGAGTTTACTTTTAATTTGAAATTCTGTAGCCAAGATATTATTTAAAAATTTAAGGCAAGTAACCATCTGCCATAAATGATAGAAATGGAGTATAAATAAAATAGCGCTTGTAGTATTCCGATGGAAATCACATGCCAAATGCTTCCACGGCCGAGGCAGCAGGAATACTTTCAGATGTCAGGAACAAAGGCAGAGAAAGGAGTTGCTTTGGCCAGGACATGTTTTGCTGTGCATGGTGTATCTTGTTGGCTGTCCTGAAAGACAACATTATTAAGCAATTTGGGCTGGAGCATCATTATGCCCCATGAAGAATTTAAGGAAGATCTTGACTTGAGCGTGCTGCAAGAGGAGTCCTGCTGTGCCATTTGGTGTAAAAGGATAATCAGTCTTATACCACTGGCACACTGGAACACCTAATGGGATATGCCGGGCATCGATGTTCAAGGTTTTATATAAGGTAACAGCTGCCTTGGTCAGGCAGTTAATTAAATGTGTTAATTTTCCATACAAGCAGCAGTAGTGACAACAGATCCAAGTGGGATTTTATGACATTTCAGGGTTCCCTTATGTGATCACAGCGATGGATCGCACCCACATCATCCTTCACATCCCTGCGCTGAACGACGCTGCCTTCCCCCTTTGGACATGGGGAAATTTGGAAATTCACTCTTTGACTCCATGAATATTAGAGCAATGGTAATGCTCTGGTACCACTTACTGCATACCGCCAGTTGTCCCAACTCCAGTCTTGAAAAGCTGTTTGGGCTTATTCCCACACTGATATTGGTTTAGTCAGAGATGTAGCAATTCATTTACAAGGCAAAAGTGCTTTTTATTTTCTCCCTCCTATCTTACATTCCTTATTAGAAATGTTTAATGAGCAGATATGTAGCCTGGAAATAAAGCAGTGTGATATTTTTGAATAGATAGTGTGTTCTTTAGATGTAGAATTACAGAAAATTATCTCCTTGTTCTTGATAGTTTGGCTCGTACAACGTTGCAGGATGACAAATTCAACCTTTTCTGTACGTTATTACTTTCATAACATGATAATAACTCAAATGCATCAAGAAAGCGAAGGTAAATGGGGACAATTCGTGAAAAGGACTAGGAGAACATATTTAGAAGTAATGGTCTGACAAATATGCAGACTGAATAATATAAATGAACTGAACAAGTTTCCTCCCCACCAACTGGATAATACAGTGTGAAGGAAAGTGGAAGAAATGCAAAATGCCAAGTTAGGCATGTGAGGACTGACCAAAAATGAGTCACACTCCCACGCTTTTGGCTCACAATTCTAAATATTTGTTTTTAGTTGATTGGGTAGCCACTAAAAGTATATGGTAAGCTTTGTTTGAATTTGATCTGTCACTTTTTTTGATGGGTGACAATGATTTTATGACATATGTCACATTGTGTCACATCACTCACAACACATCAAGTCACACTCTATCCCATCATTTCTGAAGGCAATAATGCCACTCAACACGACATGACGTGACAAGATGTAACGCAACTCAGCGGCTGAAAAAATAAAGGGAAACTTTTGTAGGTGCGACATGGATCCCCAAAATTACATTGGAATGAGCCTTGGGAAGATCCCAGGAGTTAAGTTTGCAAAATGGGGCAGCTGACTGACTTCTGTCCTCGTGAAGCTGGGCTCTGAGTTAGTCGGTGTAGGGAGGCAGTGAGCAGTTACTCTAATCATGGTGGGAGTCTGTTGTTAGGCTTGGTGATAAAAGTGAGTTCTTCAAGAAAAATTTGCTGGAAAGATGAGCCTTACGCCTGAAATGCGACAAGACTGGAACTGTCTCTGACCTGAAAGGCTGCATGTCTTTACGTGTCTTTTCTGAAACCTCAGGGGATGTCCTAAGCATAAACATTACTTTAAGCCAGGATTTAGCTGGATGTGGTCTTCTAACATATTTCAAACAAAGATGGCTGCAATCTTTACGAGTTCTGCCCTTGTTTTTTAACAACTATCTCCTTTCCTGTGTTATCTCCTTTCTAGTGTTTGTGTTGTATATGGTGTCTTATCTGTTCTTATTAACTGCAGCAAACTATATCCATGTGCACACACAAAGGACCTTCAGCTCCATCAACAGCAGGATATTTCCATTTCAACACACCACTTAAGCACAAAATGTGAAGTTCCCCCAATGTTTGAAGATTTCACTGGAAGATCCTGAATTCCTTAGCTCACAGGATTGCACCAGAGATGTTTTCAAAGGTAAGGTAAACTTCTTTAGTCACGTGCATAACCAAAGATCAGGTTCTTGCTAATCCAAAGCTACACTTGGCTCATCAGCCCCATTAATCATTAGGTTTTGTGCACTGCTTGGTTAGTGGAGCCTTGGAACACAGTTTATCCGCATATCGCAAAATCAGGGCTGGAAGTCCCATCCCTGGAAGTGTCCAAGACCAGGTTGGACAGTGCTTAGACCAACCTGGGATAGTGGAAGGTGTCCCTGCCCATGGCAGGGGGTTGGAATGAGATAGTCTCACTCTTAGGTTGGTGAGTACTGACGTGATGTCCAAAAGGCTGCTTGTGACTCTGAAGTCAAACAGAAAGATGGACTTTGCTTTCTGAACTTTTGCACCGCCCTCTTTTCTTGATTTCGTCTTAATGAGATTCTTGTATAACCTTTATTGTTCTTCAGGTCTGATTTTCCCCATTAATTATCTTGGAAATCGTCCTTGATGTCTGGAGTTTTCATTATGCTCTAGGGCAGATGAGAACTGAGCTGAGTAACACCCACCCCCCTTTCCTTGGTGCTATTTTCCCATTGGAAAAAACTCCTGCAGTTCTCTACCTTTCTTTTCAAAATGCTGCTAACTTACAGACTGGATAACTTGAGATTCTTCCACCTTTCCTGCACACACCGACGAGGAACTCGTGTAAATTCTCACTTTATTACCACACCTGTTAGCAATCACTGCTGCAACCTAGGTGTGAAAAAATGAGGCTGTCCTATACCTAGTCAGAAACCCATCCCAGGCTCGGTGTTAGTGCATCACCACTGCTATAAAACAGACACAACTACTTTGGTGACATTCACTGTTACTGTACGTTGACAAGTTCCCATTTAATTTACTACATATGGTTCCACGTCTCCATAGCTACTCTCGTGAATTCATTATTCATTAAATAAGTGATGAATTTACTTAAATATTGCGGCCACATGGCCGACACAAATGCATTCTAATATTATTAACACGTTGCCAACTTGCAACTCTTCGAAGTCTGAGTAAATGTTTTGACAAGAAGAGGCAGCAAGAACAAATAAGTAGTAGCAGCCTAGATTAAGTTCAGCCATAGTTCTAACAGCTTTAAAGTCTTAACAGTGTTTTCACTGGGGCAGTACCAGATAAATTGCTCTTATGTGTGCATACAAGAGACTAAAATTCCTTTGAAAGTTTATAATTTCTCATGGGAAAACACAACATAAAAGTTACTTTTACTCATAGAAAAACAACACCATATTTTCCTGTCAACCTTTGCTGTTGGGAATTTCAAACTTTTTGCATTTTTTCCCTGTGATTCGTTGTCGACCCAAGGGACAGGCGTTTACAACATAATTTACTTTCAGCGTGTCTCTGTAAATCATTGTAATACTATCTATGGTTAGTGGAAAAAAAAAAGCAGCACTCTCCAGTTGGACCAACAAACTACTTTTCCAAGACTTCAACAGCAAAGCAAAACCCCCCATTTCAGCAGGGCAGCACTGACACTGTGAGATACACAAAAGAAATGTATTTTATGAGGGCTTTTATATGAATTTTTGTATTTAGAGGTTGTAGTATTTACTGGGAAATATCTATTGAACTGTGTTTTCTTGCAGCAAAATGTTCAGGACGTGTGGAGTATAAAATGTATCTTGGTGGGAGAATTCTGGTGCAAAAAGAAAACCATTGATATTTCCTTTTTGGAAATGTCAATATATTTTTTCCTACTGGTCTTAAGGCCTGTTGTTGTCACTGCTGTTGCACAGGCTTAACAGTGTTGTCAGAGGTGAGGTACTTCAAGCACAGGCTGCCATAAAAAAGCTGGAAACCTGTAGAGCCTTTCAGCCTCACTTTTTGAGACTGCTGCTAATATCAAGGCTCATTCAGTTTTACATTAGAACTTGATGACTTGCACATTGGTTGAACCTTCACCTTTTACAACCTTAATGGGGATTTATTAGCTATTTCACAGTGTGTAAATTTGAATCTAGGTCAGATGAGGAAGAAAAATAGGGCAAATCTGGGCCTTAAGTATAACCTGCATATAATATATCAGGATAAAAAAAAAGGTGCAAAATTAAACAGATGATTAAAAGTGTCTAGAGCAGGCAGAGTTTGAAAAAAGAGCTTGATAAATTAGGGGTGTATGCAGGATTTTTTTTTTATTTTTTGAGTTCAAACTCAGGTGACTGGTGAAAGTCTGGTTTCCACACAAATTCAGATTAAGGAGTTAAAATAGCTTGTTAACCTGTTTCTGCTAACTGCTCGCAACAGGAAATGTAACACAGGTGTGTTTGATATTCACAAGATTAAAGCTTTTGTCTACCATCAAATGTTCACCACATTAAAGTCGTTTTAATCAGGTATTGGGAGATAATGAATGTAAGCCTCTAATTCACTGCAGAAGAGACAGCCTGCCCCTGCTCTGACCCTGCTGCAGCCAGGTATCCAAACCAACAGATTAGTCACACTTACACCAAAAGATGTGTGCAGAATGGAACAGCCACTACCTGCTGCTGTCCTGCCCTGCTAAAAATGCTTCTGGTTCAGGTGCCTCACATTATCTGAAGCCTCACACCAGATACCCCCCATGTGAAGGTACCCATCCCTTACCAACTCCTTCAGGAAGATTGTCTGGAGGGGAAAAAGCACAGCTGGTGTGAGAAGGAAGGATTTTAATAGTGTGTGTGCATGAGGTAGGCAAAACCGGGTACAAATTAATAGTATTAATGTTATTAATGTTATCATTCGTTCTGGTACTTAGTGACGTTCAGAAAGTCAATAGCTGGAGTGAATAAAGGCTGGAAAGGTCTCTGTGGTTCATCCAGGTCTGTACTCACTGCTTGATGAACACACCCCCCCCACTAAGCTAAGGTACACTGCCTGTTTGCTTATTCTTAATAGAATAAGCTCCAAATAAAAATAAAATTAAGATCCTGAAAGGTTCTCCAAACCAGATTTATTTTGGCATGCATATGCAGGAAACTATGTACTGTAGCAAGTTTTAAATACTGTATTTGGACACTAATTCTCAACTGCCGTCATCAGTTTGCTGACAGCCATCTGCTTGGACCCTGCTCCTTCCTCCCGTTCAGCACCGTTAAAGTAAAATATTGACAGAAACAACTTCTGCAGCAAAAGTGGAAAAGTTAATAACATAACTGAAGTCACACAGGATTTTTCTCTAATGTTCTGGAGCTCTCCTACAATTTCGTTTTACTCATGCCTTAATTTAGAAGTGTCCCGCCCCGGCTTAAAAATAGGCCGTTGTGTAGCCAGCTATCTATAGATGGCACAGGTTCCTGAGGAGAGATCTATAGCTGCAAGTGCCTCCTGTACAGTTTATGTGTCTTCACATAATGAGTAATACACATGCTCCTGGAGGAGCTGACACACCGGGCGGGATGTTGTCAGTCAG
The DNA here is from genome assembly GCF_965178545.1 of Coloeus monedula. NCBI lineage: Eukaryota > Metazoa > Chordata > Aves > Passeriformes > Corvidae > Coloeus > Coloeus monedula. The sequence goes on from NC_138787.1 coordinate 37,551,060, forward strand.
AGCTGGGAAAAGAAGTCATCACAGTAAGGTTGTCACCGTGGCTGCCAAAATCTGCTACAACACGAGCAGCAGATTGATAGAATTCAAATTTACCTGCAGAAACATTTTGAGCCTATGCAATCCTTTACATCATTGCACACTGCTGGCTCGGAGCTCTTGGGGGTGCCTGGACACTTCCAGAATGATCCTCAGCCACCTTGGGCTGAGATTTTTTTGTTCTGCATATGCCTTGTGAAGTTTCCCACCTTAATGAGTCTGAGATGCTCCAGTTCAGCACAGAGCAAGCTCTACCTTCAGCTCTTTGTGTGGAATGTCATTAAAGCTCTTGCTCAGGTCGTAGGGCAATGCACAATAAAAGACTTTGCCGCTAATTATTTCAAAAAGGAAAGTGAACATGAGCTCATGTACACATACACATGCAGATATACATTCACATAAATAATTTATTTGTCATACCTATTTATAATACATGAATCTTTTATGTTTTATGGTGATACCATTGCAGTTTGCAGATTTACATCTCTTATTAAATTCCCCACACAACAAAACACAGTACTGTGGAAATATATAGCCCTACAAACTGATTCCAGATTTCTAATCCAAGTGGTCTCACTGTCTGCAATATTCCTTCCTAAATTGTGCCATTACATCCCACAAATCGACTTGCAATGAAAGGTAATTTCTTTTTATTCTCTTACAGCTCTGTGGGAGAAAGGAAGAAAGAATCCATCCCCCAAAGAACGACTCAAGAGTTTCCAGGCTGAACTCTCTAACACACACAGCCTCCACTGGGCTTCTGCAGACACAGACCCACCAGCCCTGTGAGATATGTGTTTACTGTGTTGAAGAGATGAGCAGTAGAATTAGTGGAGAGAGTAAAGCCTTTGGGCAGACGAGAAAAATTCTAAAAAATACAGTTTCCAAGCAGGAAATTTGATGAGTGACAGCGAGAGCTTGGCAGAAGCTGAAAACTGCATGCAAAGACAATGCCTCAGTGTCACCCCAACACATGAAAACAGGAACAACGCATATTTTTGAGAGATGTTTTATATATTTGACCTGGGTTTTATTTCCCTCTCCCTTGAGAAAAAATAATCTGTTCCACCACCCTGAGAGAGTGCATTGACTCCCACTTCTTGCCTGGTGCACAGCCCTCAGGTCAGTGTGTAGGTGAGGGAGGTGAGCCCAAGCATTCTCCATGCTGGGAGGAGGGGTGAGAAGCTTCTTCTCCTCTCCTGTTCACTTCTGTCTTCCCTGTCCACAGGTTCCTCCCTCACTTTGTGATAACCTTCCCAAAATTTCTTTTGAAGTGCTCCACAACTGGCCTCCAAGTGGTCAATGACTCCAAATCCCTTTACAGACCCCACATCTCAGGTGAAACACATAGCCACAAGTCCCCGCCCTACACTACTTGAAGCCCCATAGAAATTGTTTTTTTCTATAAGCAGTTCTCTAGACTGAGAGGTGAGGGTTCACTGCGAAAATAGGTATTATTTTAAACAGCCTGACACATGTGTGGTGAGAATGGCTTACCAGCCTCACCAGGCTACCCTGCAGCTTCTCTTTTATGGTCTGGAACTGGAGGTGCTGATGCATCCTCAGAAAGCCACAGGCAGAAACCACACAAAGAAATTAAAGATGAGATAGGGAGAGGCAGGAGGAAATGTTCCCGCTCATTTTCTCCTGAGTGTTCTTCTGAGGGTAAAGCCAGCAGGACCTCCTGCACAGGTCCATGAGTTTCCAGAAGGACCTTTGAAAGTTTCTGTCTGTTTTCCAAAGGAAAAAAAAAACATCAAACCCAAAGCATGAAAAAATACTCAGTAAAACCAAGCAAGACAGGAAAACTTTGCAAAGACATTGCTGTTCTTTACTCAGCCATTTTCTCCTGCTCTCCATCTACAAGGGAGAAGTAACAGAGACCCAACACAGCTTTGCTGCCTCTATGCACATTGGTGGAAGGCTGTAATATTTTCTCAAATAAAAGCCCTGCAAAATGTGGTAACACTTAGCTCCACATGTTAAAGAAGGTACTTCCTAGCTCCGTTCCCACTAGCTCTGTCTGCTTCCGTGCTGTGCAGCTCCTTGTGACTGTGCAGCCAGGAGGTGACTTTTTTCAAAGTTCAGCCATTTAGAACATTCAGATATTTTAGAGCTGGATAGAACACTGAGATATTTCAGGAGTCACAGCGATTTCTGAGACACTTTGGACTGAAGCTGGCATTTGTTGGTTTGAACGGAACTATTTATTTTAATTTGCAAAGCAATGCAGAACCAGGGCTCTAGTGATCAAAATCCATGTGTGATAAGGGACATGTTGCAACTTATTTTGCATTTGTAGCATCTTTAATGCAAATGACTGTAAGGTTCCTGAATATTTGACATGAGGATATATTTATTGAAGTGTTAATAGAACACCAATGAGTATTGTTATAGCAGGCAGACACACTATTAAAGGGTTTATAGCAAACAAACAAGCTTTCAGAATTGGGTTAGAAACCTGATTTACCTGCAGGTAAATAACACAATGAAGAGATAAAATATCAAGTGAATATCAAAGAGAAGTGTTCAAGGCCAGGTTGGATGGGGTTTGGAGCAACCTGATCTAGCACAAGGTGTTGGAACAAAGATGGTCTTTAAGGTCCATCCCAAACCAAACAATTCTCTGATTCTATGGTTCTATCATACATTTGGGATAATTAAAGAAAATCTCTCGGGCATCTTATAAACAAGTCAGAATATGAAAAATCTTGTTGCCTGCTGTGGTGTGGTGACGTCAGAGAGATTTGGATGCTCTGTGTGTCCATCAGAGCTGCTCCTGAGGGGCAAAAGGCACCAGTCAATGTGCAGTTGCAGCCAGGGCCTGCTGGGGAGATTCCTTGCTGTAAAACACTGGCCATGAGTCCAATGCAAAAGTTGGAAAAGAAGAGGAAAATCACTGAAGGTCTTTTCTATATATACTTCCCAGGGAAGAGGAGCACCGTAACACAAACTGCTGCTTGCTTTGGTGTCTCTGCTGCCAGCATTTGTGTCAGCTGAGCCTTCCAAGCTGACAGCTGACGTCACCAGAGAACCTACAAGATTTCCACGAGTAAAGTGTCACAGAAGAGAACATCTCTTTTCCCAGCAAACCCAATCCCTCTCCCTGACTGGCATATGTGAGAAATGTTCTGTGTAGCCTTCTCTAATAGTGAGGTCACACCTTCCTTTAATGAGTCTTCCTAAAAGTTTACAGCAAGTCTCCTCAGTGACACAGGTAGGGTTTCATTGCTCTCCAGCTGGGGCTGTCATTATCAGAGGACGGGGTTCCAATTTCTGATTAATGAAAATTATAATTATGTACAGATAACGGGGAGGGAGAGAGAAATGTTTCCATGTTACTTTAAACAAAGAAGAGTTAAGGCCTTATCTTAACTATGCATTGGCACTGCAATGCGAAATGGTCATGCAAAATTAATTTTTAATGTGTTCAATTTATATTAAAAATTTCTGCAAGTGTGTGAATTTTTTTTTTCTAAGGCTGGAGTGCTACTTCATTTACAATATTCCCTGAAGGTGTTTTTTTTTTTAAAGAGACTCTTAAACTGAAGCCATTTTAAGGGTTTTATGAGACATTATGTGAGCTTTCATATGCAAGTTAGTCGTTAAGTACCAGATATTATATTCTGTAATATGCTTAAGTGATATTAGAGGCTGTATATAGCCTGCAGTAATGGCTATTGCTGCTTTTTTAATTTATCAAGAAAATGTTGCTTAAATAAGGAGCAAATCAGTGCTTGGGTGTTAGAAAATATAAATGTAAAGGAAGTAACAATATTGTTGTGACATATTTTGGGCTCTCAGCTTCACTGGGAAGCAAAACCAGGGTCTGCTTTCTCCTATTCCTGCTGACACACATGGCAAGTCCCATGTATACCATGCTGGACAAATATAAAAAAGAGAAATTTCACTAAACAGTCATTGCTCCTCATGACTTCATGAGAATTAATATCATGCCACTGCTAACTGGATTTTTTTCTTTCTTTTTTTTTTTTTTAATCATATGATTCCTGGCATTCAAACAAAGTAGCAACTCACATTTGGACTTAAAGGAGTGAAGTGTTTGAATGTTCAGTCTACAAAGGGAAATGTTTTTGTTAAGCTGGATTCACTGGTCAAGCTATAAAAGACAGGATAAAAAAAGTCACAACAAACCAACCCTCACATGGTGAACAAACTTGCTGTTTTTTTCTCCTCCCTCCCTCCCTTAAGAGCCAGAGGAAGAAAAAAAGAAAGCTGTAAGCTGACAAGCTTGCAGAAATATAAAAGTCACTTGACTTTCCTTTCAAACGTGCCTCTTGCTCCTTGTCCTGACACTGAAATAGAGCCCGTCTGTAGTTGTGCTGCAGAGAAGGGGGACTCAGGAGTGTTTTAGACTGACAGCCCTTGGCAATGACACCTCGTGTTGGCCTCAGAGTCCCCCACCTGCCCTGACCCCTGCGTGAGCCCAGCTGACTGTAGAGCTCGCTCTGCTCAAAATATCCCTCCTCTAACCACGGACCCTTCTTCTGTGCCCAGCTGCAAACTCCCGCTCTCAGGCAGGCTTGTGATTGAAGAAATGTATTTCAAATGAAAAATAATCTTTTCCATTTTCTTCCCTTCTCCCAGCTGCTGATTCCCACCCTGATTCCTGTTCTGGAGCTGTGATTAATACTTTTTTTTTTTTTTTTTTTAAATCACATCATCCTTCTCTCTCTCTGCTCCTCTCCTCCCCCTCCTCTTCCCAGTCCTCCTCTCACAGCTGTGGATCCTCACTCCTCCTTCCAGTTGCCTCTGCTGCTGTCCCTGCTCTCCTCCCTCCCCTGGCTCACTTCAATATTTCAGAAGAAAGTAATCCAGCTTCATCCAGGCTTTATGGCACTGCCTCTCCTCGTCTGCACTTATCCTCTCTCACTGCCTTTGGGAGGAACGAGGCCCTCGGCACCCTCAAATCCCTGGAATCAGCCTCCCTAACGAACCCACTTGCAAACGAGCGTCGAGTTGGGCACCAAACTGGCAACATGGACCCAGCAAGTGCTAGCCAAGGGATCTGAGGGCTCTCCACTGAAGAGCAGTTCTGCAGGGAACACGTGGGGCTCTCCAAAGTGACGCAGCAAAAGCCTGGGATAAACATCTCCAGGCTCCCGCTGCCTGGGCTCCGCCTGCTCCATGACCTCACGTGGAGCGCCTAAAATCCCGGTAATGCCAAAAATCAGGGCTCCAGAGGGATCCTCTTGGCAAGGAGGGGATGGCCAGTGAGCAGCGGGTCTGTGCTCCAGGGGAGAGGAGGTCAGAACGGGGTTAGCCACTTTCCCTTGCAGGATAAGCCCTGCCTTGCACACTTTTTTAACAGTTTATGACTGCTATGAATTCTCTTCATGGACCAAAAAAACTTGGCCCCAGCCTCTTAACTCTACAGTAGCTGTCAGGAGAACCATATATTCACCAGATCACAGAAACATTCCTGCTTTCATCACGAAATGCTCATTGATGGCTCCCCCGTCCAAGCATGAGGAAAACACAGTAGTCCCCGAGGGCAGTGATTCTGGTGTCTCCAGCCCAGGCATGGAGATTTCCTGTGGTTAGAGGACAAGCTGATGTTGTCATCTGCCCATTATCCCTTCATTGAGGGGGCTTTTGACTTTCTCTGGGCATGTCCCTGCTGTGCATTCCCACCTTTTCTGGCTGAGCAAGGCCCTGTGCTGCCAGGTGCAATCTAGGACTGCCCCTTTCTGTGGCAAATTCCCAAGGAGCTTAAGGCAATGAAACAAAGCTAAACAAACAGATAAAGCAGTAAGAAATATAATTAATCTACCAACACCTGAACCAGCTCTTGTCCCTGCTCTGCAATGTTCTCCCTCCCCATGGTGACCCCCAGCATCACTCTGCTCCCTGTTCCACAGCCAGTCCCGAGCTCTGAGTTCAGGAGCCAACTTTTAACCAGCTTTAAGCTCTTTCATATGACCCGAACCATTTTACACTTTCCCCAAGGATGTCTCTGCATGGAGGTTTCCTGTTAGTGTCCATGTAGTCAAAGGGTAATTAGGCTTTTCTCCTGCAATTTGGAGCTTGAACCAGCTTAATCTGTGATAGGCAGCACAAGCATCTGCTTCTCTTCTCCCTCCCACCCCCTTCTCATGCACACACAAAGCCTCATTATATTAATAAAATATTTTCCCATTCTTCACCTTATTAGCTGCCTGCACGTGCCCGTGAGCCCATTTTCCATGAAAAATGTGTGTGTGCCTTTACACCCATCACCCATACCTGCTCTCCGTGTGTGCCAACGCACCTTCCTCGATTATATACAAACAGATGTTTATATATAGAATGCATATTATGAATTTAAATTGATACAGGAACATAAATCTGAATAAATCACAGCTAAGCTGCAGCTTAAAATAAACACTCTGGAAAAAAAAATAAGCAAATAAAGTTTTGTTTTTTTTTTTTTGGCAGAATGTTTATTTATTTAACAACAGCGATGCAGTTGCTTACACTTTCTACAAATGTTTTATCTCTTCTTCCTCCGCACCTGTCCCTGAGTGAATAGAGCCACATCTGTCTCATCTTGGCATAACAAGTACACATCTACATCTGTGAAAGATGATTCCATTTTTGAAGGAAACACTGTCTACTTTTACACTCCTGCAGTCTGCTAGAAATTATTACACAATGGATTTTGTGTCTTGCAGGAAGGCTGCTAAATAGTGAATAGCGAGTTTGGAAATGTTACAACAAAAGTAATGCCCTACTTTAACAAATAGATGGCTAGATATAAATATATATTTATTCTAAACTTTATGGGTAAGAGAGACCCACTGATTAATGTTACCTTCATTTTACTCTTTCTGGTGTAGTGGACTCAGTTAAAAAGCTCAGGAAATGGGAACTCTAGAGTAGAGGTTAATAATAGGATATAGATGCTTTCACCATCAGCTGCCATGTCAGAGCCTACATAAAGTTGATAATGACTGGAAAAATAGTTGGAAAAATCCTTCCCTGTGAGGGTGCTGAGGCCCTGGCACAAGGTGCCCAGAGAAGCTGTGGCTGCCCCATCTCTCGAAGTGTCCAAAGCCGGGTTGGATGGGGCTTGGAGCAGCCTGGGATAGTGGAGGCAGCACTGATAGTGGGCTCTCAGTTGAGAGCAGCCACGTGCTGTCCAAGGTTATGTCATTAATGACATTCAGTAGCTCATTAAATAAATGAAGAGGTGAGCTTTGGCTGATAAGGGTTTAATGAGGTAAAATTGTGAAATAGCCAAAAGCCTCTCTAGTGATACTGAACTGATGAGCAGCAGTGGTTTTGCTGCTCATCTTTATTTTATGGGCTTGACCATCAAAGCTGAAGTAAAAATAAAGGAAAGATGAATTGTCCTGAAGCCCCTCTGTTGTATTTTCCTCACCATTATTACCTCCACTGCACCCAACAGCTCTTGTGGAGATGTACTAGAAGCTGTAAAAGCAGTGCAGGAGGGTCATCTATCCATCCATCCATCCATCCATCCATCCATCCATCCATCCATCCATCCAATCCATCCATCCATCTTTCCTCACTTCTCACCTGGAGGGATTACCCCAGAAAAAACATTAATCCAAGGCATTAGCAGGACCTCTTCTACCTGTCACAGGCTGTGCTTTGCCCTGTGCCAACATGTTTGTGTCTGCTGACCAAACAGATAAATAGGGTAACAAAGAAATTTCACTGAAAAATGATGCCTGGCCAGGAAATCAAAACCTTTTCCTATTGAAAAAAAAATTGCCTGTAGTAAAATTTTCATTCACCACTTCCCATCTCTTCCTGACTTTTTCATCTTTTGCCAGCCTGGAGTTTTTGTGCAAAGTGTGAGATGCCTTCCTTGCTTTCTCAGCCACCAAGAGTCTTTTAACTTTTAAAAAAATAAAAGTAAATGCAGCATTATTTTTGAAGACAAATGTTGTTTCTCTATCAGGTTGTCTGTTGCTTTTCCTTCACTATGTTGCAGGACAGAGAGACTGAAAGCAACACAGATTCACCATTTCAAAACAGTCCGAAATGTGCTCAGGTCAAAAAGAAATCAATGTGTCCATGAGTGTGATTTCAGAATTGAAGTCGTTTATGGAGGGAAAAAATCCCAATGAGAGCACATTGTAAGTTGAAGTTAATTTAAAGGTTTAAAACATATATGAATATTTAAGGAGAAATTATCTTGGTAGCTCTATCATTCTAAGAAAAGGTCAATCCTTAATAGTTCAACAACCAGGACTGATTTTCTTTCAAGGCAAGTTTGGAAGGCAGAGCACAATTTGTCCTTCTGTGGAGTACATCGAGGTATTGATACGCAGGTCTCAGATGCCAGGATGCCAACCCTCTTCCTCTCTTTTTTTTTTTTTTTTTCTTTTTTGCAGTGTTTCATGTACTATCTTTAGGCTTTCTCAAAATCAACTGCTTGATTTACCCATCCTTCCTGGGAATTTATGATTCATATCTTCCCATTTTTTCCCCCTCCCCTCTCTTCTGCCAGACCTTTCCAACTCCCAACTGCTGTTCTATCTTCTATATTAAGCACCCCAGGCTCTGATGTACTTGACAGTGCCCTGTACTTTAAACACACACACAAAAGCACTCTGGTGATCTGAGATATCTTCTACAATGTGACATACATACACCAACCTCAGATTCCAGACCTTTCGCAATCTCAATAAATGCTTTACATTTTTATCTTTTTAAATTTGTTTTATTCTATTATTTTTAAAAGGGATGGGGGAAAAAAAAAATCATTGACAGTTATATAATGTGTATTATTTACTTAATAGCTGTTCTGGTCTATTGGGTAAATATATAGCCAGGCAGTTTTTAAAAACACGTATTACAGACCCAAGAGACCAGAGAGACTCCGAAGCAGCTGTTCCAGTCTATTGGGTAAATATGTATTTAGGCAATTTTTCAAAATATGTTAAAACTCCTTCAGTGCCATTCTGGTCAATTGGTTAAATATGTATTTAGGCTTCTTTTATTAATGCCTTTCATGTAGCCGATAGACTGAAGGAACTGCAACTGCTGAATATGTTTTCATAATTTTTACCTGTGGGTATCACTGGGAGTTGTTTCCTGGATTCCAGCTCCATCCCCTGCTGCTGCAGCACTGAGGATGAGCTGGGAGTCACAGCCATCGCCACTGAGAGCAAATACAAATATTCCTGCACGTGAGCAATGCCAGGAATGACATTATTCCTTCTGATTGTCATCCCTGCTCACTGGAAGCAATGCTCTCCATCTATTTTTCCTCTCTGTCAGTGGACTGACACACTTTGCATTGTGCTGTGCTGGTTAGACTGATGGGTATTTTTAAACCAGCCACGTTTTTCCATATTCAGAGGCACAAAATGGCATTTTGAAGCCCTGCTGTCAGTTCTGGGGTTGTTTATACGAGTGAAGTTTAGCACACGCTTAAATATGAGCCAGATCAGGGCTCAACCAACAGGACTTAAATTGCTTTATGATTAAAAAAAAAAAAATACATACGCCTCCAAAATCTTTTTAGGTGTTCAAGGTGATAGGAAAATCAAGTCTGATGGCTGAGCTGTAACACAAGTTTCTGAAAATCTTAATGCAAAGTGGCTGTGACAGATGTGAACATGCTGGGGTCTGTAGAACTTCTGCTGTATTTCAGCTGAAGATTTATATTTACATCCAGTTCTTTCAGAGTGAGCTCTGGTGAGAATTTTATACAGTGAGAGAAGGAGGGGCTGGGCTTAACTCAGTGGCTCAAGGAAGCTTTTCCAGGCTTGTTTCTGTTAAACCACAGCTTTCAAGACAATTATATTTGCTCCATGGTTCTCTCTTTGCCTTCCCTCTCTTTATGGAGCAGACATTTCCATTGAACTGCTGTTGTAAATTAACCCAAATTTTATTGTTGCAAAAATAGGACTAAACAAATATCTCCTTTTATCCCCACTGCATGAACTGACAGCATAAACTCTTTCTCAGTTTGTTCCTTAATGATAAATTATTAACCATCCAGATAGAATCAATCCCATTCAGCCTGCAATGGTCTGTTCATCCACAGAATGTCTTCATTTTCCTGTGCTGGTAATTATTTCAGGAAGAAAATTTTAATTATTTGAGGAGTGTCTTCAGCTTTCCTTGAAACCTGAGTTACTACTCATAGTAGGTGGCTGGTCTTGACCTATGGTAGAGTCAGTTCTGGTGTTTGCATCCCACCTCTTGTTCCTTCAGGATGGGTTTGCATTCTCCCTTCCCAGCAAAAATGTGTTATTCACCCATCCAACTATCAGAGACATTGTTCTACCTTCTATTTTCCAGAAATTTTGAGATAGGTTATTACAAGTTGTAATAATTTTCAGTTCCTTTTATTGGTTTTTTTATGTTTTTCTCAAACAACATTTTTATTAATGAAACTACTGTAAATATTTCCCTTAAATGTGTGTAGAAAGATGGACTTGATGATCTTGGGGGTGTCTCCCCCAGCCTTAATGCTTCTGTGATTCTCCTGTGGAAATGGAAAGGACTAGTAGTCAGAAACTACGTGGGAAAATGAGGAATACAAGTGTATGCTCACACAGGTTCAAGCACAGCTATATGTACATATGGAGAGAGAAATGAAAATTTGGTGTATAATAAAAAAATATGTATTTAGACAGGCACTTGATAAACTGGACATATTCTTGCTGAAGTCAGTGTGGACACTTTAATTTAGGCGAAGTGTAAACCTCTACAGACTGGAGTAAAATGATGTCACCATTTCAAATAAATCAACTGTTTTGCATTAATACAAGTTTAATAGAAGTTTAAATCAGAGGATTTCTAAAAGAAAAACAAATGTGGAAAAATATTGATAAGAGTTCTGACAAGGAATATGAATAAATGAAAATGTTGATAAGAACTCTGGATACATTTGATGATTTATTGCCAAAATAAGTAACTTTATTACCCAAATTATTAGACCAGCTGTAATGCCAGGATAAAAATAACAGTGATGCTATGTCACTCACATAATTTCATAAACAATGATCAAATCCCTTCAGAATAAGAAACATCTTGTCTGTCAAAGATTATGAGATGCTTTCCAGATCCACCAGTATATCCAGGCCTTTCCATTAATCAGTGCCACGGAGGCTTTTTTTTCTGTTGAAATTACTGAGCTGGATGCCGGGAGATGCTCTCAACAGGAACTGCTGCTGTGTAATAGACTCAAGCCTGAAATGTGATTCTGTCTTTACAACACAAGGATCCCTGCTGGCTTAGAGGAGTGCTGGTGGATCCTGTGCCCACATCTGGATGTTGAGTTCAGTCTGTAGAAAAGGTAAAATTCCAGTTTTAATAATATTCCAGTTTGCTGGCATTGGGTTTTTTTTTTTTTTTGATTCACCAATTTACTCCGTAAGTTATTTGGTGAGGTTTTCTTTTTCAAAGGATGCTCACAGCCTGCCAGGAGAAATGTGGGTAAACTGTAACTGCAGCTTCTGGAATGGCTCTGCCAAACTGCTGCACTTCTGCCCCTTTAACCGTGTTCATGTGCTCTACTAGATAAAAAATGGAATTACCCATTTCTGTGAAAAAAAAACCCATTACTGAGCCAATATTAAAACATAAAAATTAAAAAATAAATTTAAAAAGGTAAAAAAAGGAATAAAATCTATATGCACATCAATAAGTATTAATTATCTTTACAATACATAAAGCATAGAAAGAAGGAGAAGTCCCTGTTGCTGCAGAGCAAGAAGGTTTTTGTGCTTGTGTGTGGCAGCAACTCTCACAGAGGGCAGGAGACTGGGTTAACCTACCATCACCATAATTTGGTTTGGCAATTTCACTGATCATAAGAATATTTATTGTATCAAAATGTGTGACAGCTTTGTGATGGGCACAAATGGGGGATGAGATCAGACCCCATTTCATTAGATTAAATGGAAATGTGATGTTTTCAACAGTCAAAAAACACTGGAGACATCATCAAAGCTATCAGTGCCCATCTCTCCACAATCTCTGCTATGATCATTTTGTTCCCTTACCATTGATCTAGTACAAAACTGAAAATTAATTTAAAGAAGGAAAGATCTTCAAATATTTATATCTGAATATTTGTGTGGGCAAAATGCAGGCTGAGCTAAGAGCTTGTTACACTCACCCAGATGAAAACTAAACCCAGAGCACCAGCCAAAGCTCTTAAAGAGTAAAAAGATGACCTGCACTGACTTCAATGGACATGAGGGATAGTCCAGGTCTTGAGTTCTCCTTCCAAATCTGTGCTCACATGTTCTTTTTCCTGCTACAGAACACCTTACCTCTCTCTCTCCAGGAAAGTTTGCACATGCAACCCTTTGATTTGTGAAGGTGACACTTGGCCAAAGCAACCGGAGCCCAGATGGCAAAGAGAAAAATGATGGCTGAGGTGGAGGTGCAGGTAAATACACAGGGGCACAGAGGAGATACAGCACGTTGGGCAGCTCATTTGTCAGCTGAGCAGCAGCCCAGCCTTTCCCAGCAGACATTTACTTTGTTCCATGTGATATTAAGTAAATGTGATATCGTAAAACTGATAAAAAAGAGCTGATCAATTGAAACTGGATGGACCCGAGCCACTTCTGTACTCTGTCACCACCTGCAAGAGAAAAAAAAAGGTGCTACAAAACACCTGAGTCTACCACTCTTGCTGTACTGGCTTTCCACTCAAAACCACACAGCAGCATATCCAAGGTCTCCCTTGCCTTTGAAATATGAGTCCTTCTTTCCTTAATGTGCTCTGGACACCACTCACAAACTGAAAGGGATATTCCCCGGTACCATTCAGAGTTTTACCGTGTTTCCCTGGCCTCTGCAATGCAGCAGTGGGAGCAGAGATTCCTCCTCAAGATTTCTCTGCCTGGGGAAAAAATGGTCCTTCTCAGTAATGAATAATGTGCACACCCCCAATCAGCACTGTCATTGTCTCATGAGGAGACCAGCACCGAAGAGTCCGCTGGATATGGCACAATGCAGATCCACCACAGCCAGTGGGAGCAACTCAGAAGGGGACTGAGAAAGGAAAGCCCTCCTAGTGCCAGAAACTGCCCTCCCACCCCTATCTGTGGCACACATGGACGGACTGAGCTCAGCACATCTGAGCACAAGGTTTCTGCCTCCAGGAGCTGGCGAGCCCAAGGCTGGGGTCACAACTCAACACTTCTCTGTCAGGGAGCAGAGAATCCCTTCAGCTCTGTGGGATGCTCTTATGCACATCCAAAAGCATAGATGTGGTTCTGGCAGGACTTTTCTCTTTCTAATTTTAGTAAAATATTTACAAGAGAGAGGTACTTCCTCACAGTACATCAGGCATTAGTCACTGATAAGAGCGAACATAAATTCTGGGCTTTAATCTTACATTGTATTATTCCAAAAGCCACCTTAACACGCAATGATACCTTATAATATCAAATTTTAAACCCCCCCAACGTTTAGAACAGTTAGAGAGCATATGTTTATGGGAAATGGAACAGCAGACTCCCAATGGCGAGCCTAAAATTAGGCGACATTGTTTAAAATACCTTCAGAGTCTTTAATCTGAATTTTTTTCTCCAGTCTAAGCACTTGAAAACCCGATGATAGGCGTATTTGTTTGATATATAAAACTTTAAGTATTTTTCTCTCTAAAAGGCGAGTTTCCTTGCTTTTGAGAAATTTTTTTACTGGGAAGGCTTCCAAATCCCCTCTCATGTAGCTTCATGGAATTTTCTCAGCTCTTGTGTTTGCTCCTTCTCCACACCTCTTCCCCAGTGCAGAGAGGCACATCTGTCTGTTTTCTGCCTTATCAAGCAGACATCTACATCTGTGAGGAAAACTCCACTTCCTTGGCTAAAAACCTGTATCTGATTGTGGTAATAAAGCGCTACTTCCTCAGTTCAAAACATACATCAGACAGGACCAATTACTTCAAATGACTCATAGCAACAGGGAAAGCAAGGCCCGTCTTTGCAGAGCCTTTGAACTTCCACCGCTTCAAAGGTGTACTGAAACGTGGTTATGAGGCGATTGTCTAAAATTGCCAAATTACCAGGTTCCAAGCTTTGACATTTGTTATTCTGAGCAATGAGACAAAGGAAAGCAGTTTGCTCGCCCGCTGAGAAATACAGAGCAAAACAAAAAGATATTTCCTAGGTGAAGGGAGCCCTCAACACGCTGAATTCTTGAACGTGGAACAGAAAAATGCTCGCGCCTTAAATTAATCAAATAACACAATTAGATTATCAAACAATACACAATAATAATGCAAAACGCAAACAATATGAGCCAAAGCTACTGAGGGAATTTAATGGGCTTTTAATCACATCCTGGAGGTCAGAGAGGCTCAAGGTGTTATTAATGGGAATCAAAGCTTCTCACCTTTAGATCACCAACTCGAATGTGGCACGGGTTGGTTCTGACCGAGCATCATCTCCATCTGGTAATTACCGTAGGGGTTTGTGGTCTCGATAGCCCCACAGGAGAGGAATATGCAGAATCCAGCATGAGAATGTGCATCAGCTGCAGTGGCCAAAAGATGTCCAGCAGTAGACAGATGATCCAACAGAAGACACAAGAATGTGCAACTCAAAGCTCTTCCTTCAGTAACGATTTCAGTGATTTCCACTACTTCCAAGTAGTATTAAATAAAGTTCTGAAGTTGCTGTCTAAAACTGCCAAATTAATTGTTTCTGATAAGTCAGTTTCCACTTTCCTTATGCTGGTCATTGTCCTTGATGGTCATGGCTCTCTCCTGGCAAGCACCGTGCCCAACGAGATGCAACAGTCTAGTGGGTTAATAGTTATTTCGAATGGGCTGATCCAGTCTCTCTAACTGACATTACAATTAAATTAACCTTGAAAAATTAACTTAAAGAAGAATCCAATGTACTGAACATCATAAAGCATATAATTATTACCTACTGACCCAAAGTTATTTGAGTATTCATGATGCAACTGTTATTTTATCAGGAATCTTCCAATATTAAGACCACATTTAAATGAATACAGCTCTAATTCAGGAATGTGTTTTTATTTGTTCCATTTTCATAATGAGACATTTAGTTTTCATTTTGCCATTTTATGTGTTTTCTTAAGAATGAAGGTGATCAAGCATGTATTTGGAGGGCACATGACACGTGACAAGGAAGGTCTGTCTCATCAGCATTACGACATCACTATGAAAGATCTTGACAGATGAATTTATCCATATTAGGTGGATACTCTCCACAGGTCTCTAAAGAAATAAGGGAGCGTTTTCACCCTCAGATATTTTTGCATCGAACTTGGGTGTCATGAAATGTGGTGATTTATCCTCTGAACTTCTTTGGGAGAGCTCTAAATCCATCCAGGTTTGTGCACAACTTTCATCATGGCACATTCTGGCTCCACTAGGCTACATTTACCTAATCCTTGGTCCTTGATATCAGAGGAACCATAGTGGTTTGTTCTGGAGAGTTGTGGGGCCCCTCTGAGCCCATATAAACACTTGACAAAGGACTCCAAAATTCATTCTTTCTTTTCCCTAGAAGTCTGGGTAGGAGGAATCATGATAATTCCAGGTGAAGAACGGCTGAATAAAGTATTTGTTTTCCTCATCATTGGACCAGATATTCATTAGTCTACTTTTAATAAGTTATTTGGGTTTGTTCCCAAGAAAGCTCACTGTCAAAATTCAGTGATGGGACTCCCCAGAACAAACACAATACAATCCCATTCCCTGTTTGGGAACTCTTCAAATCTGTTTTCTCTTGCAAATAGCTAAATATAATCAGGAAAATCAGGGTTCCATTAATGTTTGGCAATATCTACATTAGAACTGCTGCTTCTCTACAAGTTTTGACAGAAATATGTTAATGCAACTATTCAAGTAGAGAAATGCAACAACAGAGAGGCAGAGAAAAGACACTTGAAAATCCCAGTTGCCACAGTGGAGGTCTTTTCAGGGCTAGAAGCCACTTCTGGCTTTGGTAGGAAGCCTACAGGCACTTCTTTTTATGAGTAAGTTACATCTGTTCAGGCACTGCACTTTCCTAACACCATACTTTTGTTTTTTAGACTGAGGATCCTTCAAGTCTAGCAGCTCAGATGCTTGCATCCGTCTGTAGCCTTTTGGGTAAATACCTGTCACTTTAGGCAGCCTTCTCCAGTTCTCTCCTCCACACTGAGACTCACATTGTCCCACTGACACGCTGCTTGCTCTCCTGTGGCACACGGGAGAGCGCCACCAGCCCAAGACCTTCGGCGTCACTCCGCGTAAGGAAACACAATTTGTCTCTGACAGTTTCTGCCTTTTCTTGCTTATAAAACTCAAAAACATCTCTCAGAGATGCGTCTGATGGAGCAAAGAAACGTGGACTGTCTGGTCAGTCCCCAACTGGTTTCTGTGCCTGTGTCTTTGCTGGGCAGATTTGGGGGTGTTTGTCAGCAGAACCAGCCACACCTGGCTTTGTAGCCCTCTGATGAATGTTATGCGCACAGGGCACGTATTTTTCATGTTTATCACAATTCTTCCTATTGAACACAAATCCCTTCACTCTGTTTTAAGGAGCCTAAGAACAACTAATTCTATGCAAAATCAGAGAGGGTCAGGTTAGCCCTGTGTCAACAGAAATGCACTTATCTCTCCAGGGACATACATTTTAAGAACAGTTACTCCTAAGAAACCATTGGTCACTCATCTGGAAGGACCAAGAAAACTTAGTCAAGGTCAGAAGTTTTAAATTGTCACTGCAGTCTAGACCAAGACTAACTCAATTTTCCTTTGCACCATTCTCTATGTCAAGGCTCAACTTGTATTTTCCCAGTCTCCCAGAGCACCATGCATCCATGTCCATGGAGACTTTACTGGTGACACCCTCACTACTCCAAAAAAAATTTTAAATCCACTTTCCTTTAAAAATAAGCTACAAACATTAGCAATATTCTTAAATATCGGTTGTATCTCAGTTAGAGGGTCACCAGCCTGGAAAAGATGAGAAGCTCATAAATAAGCCCATAAACTCCCTTTCATCTCAGGACAATGAATGAGGAGAACCAGAGTACAAACAACTTTGGAGGAGCTATGTATGTTCTCCCTACTCTGATACAACTCGGAACGATGTTTTTTGTCATCCACCCAGGAGCTGGATTTACGAGCACATCAGCGCCTGCATTTCAACTGAGGATGCCCAGATGGGGAAACCCTCTCACCAGCACTATGAAATACCCATCTGCTGTGTGTTAATATTCCTCAGGGAATGATTGTTTCCTGCTGCCTGGCTCTTATGGTTGGTGTTGGGAGGCTGGGATGGAGGAGCACAAACAAGTGTGGCTCTGGAGTGAGGATGAGGTCGAGCCATCGTGGGACAGTGTCAATTTAAGGATGATCTTTGAAAGCTCCAAGACATTCCATTCGCAGCAGAAAGCATATTGAAAAGCAAAATGTCCCCTATGCATCTATTTGATAAAATAATACGTTTATAGCACTATTATCAGATCAAGAGAAACAGTTAACTGAGACATGACATGTAACTGTTAAAAATTACACACCATCAAACATCAGCCAGGGACACTGAAAGGAACAGTTGACGCCTATAAATAAAAAATGATGTAGAAATTAAACAAACAACCCACGGAGACTCTTTCAGGTTTTTTCTTTCCCCCCGTTTCTTATGTTAAACCACACAATAAATGGTCTTTGAGTTGCAGAGGTTTAATCTATGTGCAGAAAGGGAATTAGAGGCTGATTCAGGGGTTTTTTTCCCTTTCCTTTCCTGGAGGCCTCTTTTTTATTTTCTTTCCAGGTATTGATCGTGAAAGTGATATCACACCAGAAGGTGCATTGATATGGTGTTGAGTAACAGAAAACTGCAAAGACTCCTTACAGTATAATCAAAGCTTCTGTCCAAGCCCCCACTCTGATGAAATCCAATCAATAGGGACGATTAAATGACACATACAGAGCCATCAATATTAAATACAATCCATTTCCTGTACAAGAGCAGTGCAATGTAAAGTGGACAAGATAAAACTTGAATAGGCAGGTTATTTACGATGCTTGTACAGTATTTAAGCAGTGATGAAAGTTGGGAGCATGCTTGATTTGCATATTAATAAAAAAAGCAAATAAGCTTCTCAATGCACATAAAATATAGTTTGGGGGGTTTGCAATGTTTCCAAACAATATATTTTTTTAAAGTTATTTTTTAGAGGGGCAAAGTCAGAGGGGAGTTGACTCCAAATTGAAAAACTGTAGATTCTACAATCTGTGATCTTAATGAGCCATTGGGTTCTTACAGAGCTTATTCAGAAGCCCACACCATTTCCCTGTTGCCTGTGCAGTGGAAGACAGGGTTTCAGATAATTCATTGCAACTTTAGTCTGAATTTTACCTCCAGAGGTGAGGAAGAGACCTCCAGGAAGTGTCACAATTTCCCACCATGAGCAAAGAGGCAATATTGGAAGGGACCTTAAGGACCATCTCGTTCCAGCTCCTGCCATGGGCAGGGACACCTTCTGCTAGACCAGGTGGCTCCAAACCCCATCCAGCCTGGCCTTGGACACTTCCAGGGATGGGGCAGCCACAGATTTTCAGATCTCCCAGTGGCTGCTAGGGTTGCCAGAGGGCCCATCATAGGAAGGGTTGGTTGCCTGTGTGGAATTCCCTCACGAGCTTGCCCTCAGAGGCACACTGTAGTGCTGCCCCTGGGTTAGGGAGAGTCCACCAGCTGAGATAAATGCTTTTTGGTAAACTCCATCCTCTTCTCTGCTGTGCCAGTCAAAATGCTTCCTAGGTTCTTACAGCATCCATGTGTTGCAAACACTGAAAACCACATCTAACCAATCTGGGTTTCCTTCTCACATATTTCTTCATACCACGGCTTCACAACATTCAGGTGGGGAAATGGCCAAAAATATGGATCTCCAGCAAATCAGGCCCTGAATCAGACTGTCTTTTGTTCTGGAAAAGTAAGAGCAAGGATGAATGAATTTCCCTCAGAGGGAAAGAAACAAAAGGAGCAGCGGATTGGTAGAAAAGTATCACTATGCTACCCTTGAGCACATTGTTCTTTGCTTTTCACACATGAATCCTCATCATATTGATTGATAAATACCAATTCTTTTCTCCCTTTTTTAATGTCAATTCATTCTTTTTCAACATTAAACTTTCGCAGTATCTTTGAAGTGAACAGATAAAATTTCTCATCACCAGAACTCAGAAACCTAGAAGGACCGTTGACAAGTTTAAAGTTAATCATGTATTTATGTCCTTTGTTATACTGGGCCATAACTGGGTTTGGTATCTTCAGGATGAAAAACCCTTCATCTTAACACAATTTTCAAGGATTTTTAAAAAAACTCCTCAATAAAAGTTTTATAGAGAAAGTAAGCCTGAAAAATGTTCTTGGAGATGACACTACTCTCTGCCAGGACACTTTCACAAATACTGTGGGGACAGCAGGTTGTTTGCCAATGAAAAGCTACTTTCTCTTGACAAAATTGAAAATTGATGACAAAGTGATTGGGTATTTCTCAAAATGCTGTCAAATGTAATGACATTGGGTGTGTTCCAATTAGTTTTGTAGGCTTTCGAGATGCAGCTCTCTCTCCTTGCCTTCTGTGTAAAAAACTTTGTGGCGTGAGTCTGGTCTGCTGAAGGACAGCTAGAGCTGCTACAGCTCCCAGAATTTGCTAGGGAATAAGGCTGCACTGACACATCTAGTCTGGACTAAATAATCAACTTTCACTTTGCAAAACTTGAGCTTTCTTGTCCAGTTTGATGCAGCGTTATTTACACACAGTGCAGGTCTATAGGTCAAGTTGCTGCTAAGAGAGTAGGGGGAATTTGCTGATAAAATAACAAAGTTCCTTTTGTTTGGCCAGTAATTAACCACACTCCTATAAAATCAGAGGTGCCACGAGGTGCCTGGGATGTACTGAGCATCCTACCACCAGGAGAAGAGGGGAGAGAGAAGCCAAAAGCTCCAGCAACGTCAACGTGTGTCCCCTTTTGGCTGTGGAAACCAGGATCTCCCTCTTTCCCTCCTATCTGAAGCACAAACAACATAAAGCTGGGGTAGGATTGATACGGAATGCTACATAAAATGTTTGCTTATAATTATTTCTAGCACCCTTTTGAAGCTTAGGGATAAAACATTTCTAATTATTTGTCAGGCTGTTGGAACTCCTAGGCCTCTGTAATAGGGATTTAGCAGAACAACAAATAACATACAGGGATCCAGATGAAAGGAGTGAATTTGAAGGGATTATTACCATAAAAAAAGCAAATGACTATTTGATGGAGTTACAACAATAGAGAGAGTCAGACAGGGATAGAGAAATAATGCTAATTGATAAATACATAGCTGCTTAAGCTTTAATTTGAGCTGTGGAAGAGCTGTAAAATGAGTGATACCTGTAATTTCCCTTTTAAAAAAGATCCCTCTGTTTGAAATGCATATATAAGGAAAACCCCTGAAATGCAGCTTTTCTGCCCCCCTCCTCCCAATTTCACCATATTACAAGTCACAAGAAGTAATTCTTTAAAAGGCAGGACTATGAAATTTTTTATGGTCTTGGCTGGCTTACAGCTGCATAAAGATTTGCACCCCAGTTTAGGATGGGAGCCAGGACATCTTCTGCAGGATCCTGTGATCTGCTCATGTAGGAACCCCATGGGCCACAGGGAGCAAGGAGCATTCAAGGAATGAAGAGTGGATTCTGCGTTCACTACCACATACCACAAAATCACTGTATAATCTTAATCAAAGCACTGCAAAGTAAAAAGCAAATCATAAGGAAACGACAACAAAACCCCATGAAACAAACACCAAAGTCAGCAAAAGCAGGATTTGTGAACCATTTGAGGTGCAGCCATCCCTACTCTCTCATTTTTTCAATAAAACGGACAACCTTTAGGCAGTTTGTCTTAAATAAAGACACATAAAATGGATAAATGGAACCTAAAACACAAAACAGGATAAATCTTCCATATTTAGTGCTGTTATAAGCAACATCACCACCACCACACCAGTGATTCCACACAAAGATAGTTTTTTGAGGATACAGAAGCTGTCTTGCGTAAAGGAGGGAAGGAAACAAATCTGACTTTGCATATACATGCAAAAAAAAAAAAAAAAAAAAACCAAACAAAAAACAGAACAACAACCCAAAAAATCATGGATAGGAGACTTACCAGCTACTCTGCAAGCTGTGTCCTTCTTTATGCCACAAATACTGGTTTAAAGGGCAAAGGTATGCAAAGCAGATGGATTGTGCCTATCTCTAAATCAGAATTTCAAGGTAAGACGTTCTCCAAGGGCTCAACAGAGTGGCTTAGAAGCTTTCTTCCCCTCCCTAATGAAGGTAAAACGTTAGCATTAGAAATTGCAGCTTAGAGAAATTATATTCAGACTTCTCTTTTTTTTTTTTTGAAAAAAAGAAAAAAAAAGAAGAGAGAGAAAAACTACGCTCTAGATTAGCAGGGGTGGATCGTCTTGTTGAGACTTGTGCTGCCAAAGCCTATTAAAGTAATTCACATTTTATACACAGACATTACCATTTTCTCTGAACTATAACGTCCTTGGAGCATTACTCCGCAGAGACATCCAAAATCCACTTTAGATGGGGCACAAAGGCACAGTTTGAGATTTACCTGTGTGACTTGTCTTGCAGGTGACAAGCATTAAGGAGGGAAATCTACACTTCTGTCAGATAAGCAGGAATTCCTGGTTTCTTAATTCACTTGAAAAGAAAGGATAATTACCTGAAGTAAATTTCTGTGCCCATCTCAAATGGACTCTAGGGACAATCCTGCAGATTAATGCTCTAAGAACGTAAGATTCAGAAAGAGAACGTAGGGATGTATGAAATAGGATCTCTTTTAACAACCTGGATCAAAAACTGTATCCCGAACTGAGGGGAGGGAGAAGCAAAGGAAGGGGCAAATCCAGTGCAGCATTAATGCATTTTACTGCCTCAGCAGAATCAGATTTTGACAATAACAAGAATGATGATTTCTATAGGCTCACTTTTTTTCCCTGCATTCTGATGGATTTGAGAGATTTCCACGACCTGAATGCTTCAGGCAAGATCCTCAGGTGATGTAAATCAGCATTGTTTCTCTGAAATATGGACAGATTCATCCCCTCACAACCTCTACAGCTTTTCTGCTCATCTGCAGTATCATAATCATCTGGTAGCATTAATTAATTTTCCCGGTGTTTTATGCAATGCTGCCTCTGCCTCCTCCCCGCCTCAAATTGTTTTGATTTTGTTCTTTTTTTTTTTTATTTTTTTAGATTTTTTTTTTTTTTTTTTTTTTGCAGTTATTGCTCCATGTCTGCTAAGTAAATCTGCGGCGTGTTACTTTAAAAATGAAATAAAGCTTGTGTTCATAGTGACAGTCAATAACACTACAGCATTATAATCAATTGCTATTTGTAGCAGCAGGACTAGCAGTGGGGGCAGATCAGTGCAAATTACTGTCACTGTGTGCTGTCGTGTGGTGCAGCCAGCCTGGATCTCGGAAGACAAATGATCCCAGATCCAGTGGGAGCAGACAGCACTCAGTCATACCTGTACAACGGCCCAGCCACGCACAAATACGAGGGGAAAGCGGCTGTGAACCTGCAGGATGGAGAGGGAAGAGAAATAAATTAACCCAGCAAGGAGTTGTGCTGCTGAGATCCCGGGATAAATGCTCCTGCTCATGTGATGGGCTGGAGAATGCAGGATTACAAGTATCCAGGGATCTACAAGAAAGGTTGGATAGCTCTTTAGTGAACACCAGTGACATCTCTGTTGTTGCTTAAACTGAGGGTTTGTACAGATCCCTGTAAGCCAGGGGGGCTTCAGTTCAAAACATGGGTTAGGATCAATAATAATGCCAAAAATGAAATATAATAGCTCCCCCCCTCCAATCTTTCTGTAGAACCAGGAGTGTTTGTTACTACTACAGATCGCAGAGATGCAATTTTTTTTGTCTGTGTTTCAATTGAGGAAAGAGATCCAGGCTCTGATCTCAGTGGGGGAGAGAGCTGTTATCTCAGAGCTGGGCTCTGGGAGCAGCAGGTCAAACAGGTAATTTTTAAGACAGAGTTACCCAATTCTTTGTCTCTCTGCACCTTTTTCCTCCATGAATTTGGCAATTTATTTGGAACTCCTGTGACTAAGAAGAAATGCAGATGGTGTTAAGTGGGGAGAGAAGGAACCTGATGCAGATCAAGACCACATCCTTCGGAAAACAAAGCCTTGGCTAGCAAGCAGCACGTGCTTATGAAATTACATCTGATTACCTGGCTAAAAGGTGTACTGTTGATTTGGGAGGCTGCACTGCAAAATCCAGTCCCCTGTTCTGCTTTCCAGCAGGGAAAGCAGAAAGGAGAAAGGAAACCCCAACTCCAGGACCCCCCAGCTCCTCACACACCCTCCTGGAGAGGGTGATCCAGCAGCAAGGCCAATGCAAACACTGAGCTCACTTCTGGGACTGCTGCAAAGGATGACAATTTATTGCCCTTTTTTAATGATAGAGTTTGCGATATGCACACTTGCCAACTGGGAACTGGAGTGAGATCAATGAGTTATTTTACATAGGTCCCTGTATTCTGGGCCAGAATGAAACTGTTGACCTAGAGGTGAAAGTCTCTAATTTTATTTCTAGTCCCTCTGAGTCATGTAGTCACCAGAAATAACACTGACAGCAATAAAACCAAGCAAACAAACAAAACTAAGCAAACATCAAAAATTAAGGGAAAAGGTTTTTGCCAAAGAGGCTCAGCACACGTTTTGTTAGACGGCGTAATCTCTGACAGGGAAATCTGGAACATAAAAACCCTTCTCTCCTGGAGCCCAGTATTCTCCTCTGAAGACAAATGTTTTATAATAAATATTTCTGTGCCTGTGGAGCTTTGTGCAAAGTCGGACATGATATTTTTGGCAATATCTGCGTGTCAGTAGGAATCTGAGAAAGTGTCACATACTGTACTCGAGCTGGCCGGTTGGTGAGAGCCACGGGTTTGAATTTACATGTCACATATGTGATGGGCTGAGCAGAGCAGAGCGAGAGAAACAGGAACATTTCTTGGGCTCAGCCTTTTTATGCGCTTTAATCCATGACCTGAATCACAGAATTCATGTGAAGTTGTGGTATCTGACTTCACCTCCCTACTGCCAGTCCTCTCCACCTTCCAAAAACAGAGAGCTGATGCCCTTGTGTATTTTTAGATCCAACATTTTTCCTGTTTAGCAAAATCAGAATTGCTCCTTCTTATTATTACTATTAATATAATGAATAATAATATTAATCATCATCATCACCATCATCATGGATTTTTCACTACCCTTTTAGAAGGTAGTTTCCAAAGGAAATTTCTACATCTATTCCTGGCTAACAGGCATAATGGTTTGGGAAAAATAATCTTCCACTCAAAGGCAGTTTTAACTTCCAATAAGGACTTTTTCACTCACAGATTGTTAAGGAAAATTGCTTCGTTTTGCAACTGTAATTCCTATATTTAAATGAATGGGATTTTCCTTCAGAGAGATTTGAACTACGGAATTTTCCTTTGTTGGACAGGAATCAATGGAGTGTTTGCTGCTAATTAAACCAAATAAGTTAGCTGAAAAGGAAAATGAGTTGATTTTGAAGGAACTTCATACTAAAATGACAGTTTTGAGTAGAAGAGAATTTAATCTCATTTAATTTTTTCCTTAAATTTCAGGTTCTGTGCTTCTCTATTATTTTGAAGACTATCAGGGATCCCCCCCTGTTGATATAAGTCACTCAACTTTACGTGATCTGTGTTTAGGGTCTGATTCAATTACTAGTGAAGGCAACTGAGTTTGGATTAAACCTTTACAGTCAGAGTATTTTAAGGTCTCAGACAGCAAAGATTCAGCTCTCAAACACCCTGAGATCAATCACTAAATTCAGAAAACTGGAACACATGCAACGAAACCACCACATTCTGTAGTGACAAAATATTTTGTAGAAACAGGGCTGTGATGCTGTTAGTGGCTTGGTTTGACCTGATTTTCCTCTACACAAACAGAAAATGTCAATGGGAGACGCCGACAGCAGATTTCCTGGCTTTGGAATTTGATATTACTATGGATTTTAAAACATATGGGGAAAATGCATAACAGCAAATGAATGCACTGCCTGATTCTTTACCTTTTCAGCAATGAAATGATTGTAATACTGAAATATTGCAGATCACTGCAGAGCACTAACACTGAACTCCTAATGTTTCTATACATTGTACACCTCTAAACCCACATAAACGGATAATAATCTGAAGAAAAAAAAATACGGGTGTGAAATATTCTCACTGTTGTGAAAACACTCTTTTCTCAAAGACTTTTGGGTTTAACTTTTTTGATTTTCTGGTGTTCGGGGAGTTTTGTTGAGTGACTGGAGCTGCAAAGTTAACAAAAATCAATATACACTTTGCTGCAGTGGATAGTGTCTTTTTTATCCATTTTCAGGAGTGCAACCACTGGGATAAGCAGCACAATAGTATCCCTAACATTATCAAAAAACCCAAACTGTGTATTTTAATTAGCTTGAGAGGGTCAAATGGCAGGAAAAAAAAAATCACCTGTGATACAAAAAGTCTGGCTATTATAATGATACAGAGTGTAATTCAATATATCTGTTTAGATATTGACCTTCTGCATTATTAATGGCTTTGAAAAGGCTACTGCTGTCTTGCAAATCTTTAACAGGTGGAAGCCACTGGAAACCCACCATTTATTGGTTTCTATGTGCCAGATTACTTTCCAGCTAAAAGCCAATGCAAATATGTTTGCAGCCTGAGTGTAAGAGGGAACCCTGATTTTTCTGGCTTGGTTGTTGGGGTATTTTTGTCCAAAGCTGCTTCTCTACTTCCTCCCTCTCGAAAAAAAAAAAATCTTATTGTGAAAGAAGGGTTACATTTCTATTAAAAGTAGCAATTTTTTATTGTAAAAAAGTTCATTTGGAAATCCCTGTCTATCCTTCTGAGTAGCCTTCAGCTTCAGAAAAATCATCATTTATTTAGTTGAGATCTTTGGTGGCCCAAAATCCCTATTAGATACCTCAGATTTTCTGATAGGCAGCTGAATTCCTGACTGCAGAGCAGTTCACAACTAAAATATTCTCTTTTCTCTAGATTCACATTTCAACAATAATTTTTCTGTTAGATACCATGCCTGTGTGTGATCCCAAAGCAGAGCTTAGGGCCTCCCACACTAAAGGGACCAGAAATACTGTAAATGCAAATTTTAGCATTAATTTTATTTCCCTTTTTTTTCTTCCACCAACAATTAAATTCTGTTCCATCGCTGCAAGAATAAATATTCAGACATCACAAGGTATATCTGGTTGGGCAACAACTTCAGTATTTATCTATTTTTAGTTTTAGAACGCTGTTTTGATTAGTTTTATATATAAAAAAATGGAGTAAGTTTCTTGTCTTCTAGGATTTTCAGAAATATTTCTCATTTTGATGAGCTAAATTTCAAGTTCTCATTTCCCCCCACCTTTGTCAATTTAATAGAGAAAATTAAAATGACCACAGTGACATAATATTTCTTTGCTGCTGTGGAAAAATCAGTGAAATATAAACCAATATTTTATCAAATCTCTTGTGAATATTTCCCCTAAGGGCCGGATCCCGTGTGACTTTCAACATAGCAGAAGGA
Source organism: Coloeus monedula (assembly GCF_965178545.1). Lineage (NCBI taxonomy): Eukaryota > Metazoa > Chordata > Aves > Passeriformes > Corvidae > Coloeus > Coloeus monedula. The sequence goes on from NC_138787.1 coordinate 37,577,721, forward strand.
ATTTATGTGTAAATCAACCATCAAGCATAAAACAACAATAGAGACAAGAAAAAAGAACCCCAAAGAAATAAATGAAAAAAGAATAAATTTCAAATTATGTCAAAATTCTAAAGATACTGTAAGAAAGACTGCAAAAACCCCCTCTTTATACAGCTTTTCCTGTGGTCCTTTTACTGATATTTTTGAAAGGCAAATGTACAATTCTATTAGGAGAAACCATAAAAAATAGCCATGACCTCATTTGTAACATCACCAAATATTAGCATTTCCCTTCATTCTAATTGCCAGTCTATTTACATACATTATGCTACATTCAACATACAGCGATGTTCAACTGATTTGGAAGCGTTGACCTGCAAGCAGGAAAACAGATAAAAGGAGATTTTACCTTCTTTTTAAATATTTGTTCTGATTTTAAAGGCCTGTTTGTAGTTAATTTTGTTTCCTTGGGAAGAGAATTTATACATTCTATGGGTTCCCCTGGCCCAGGGAAAGTGAAAGCATTCTGTGGGAATTTCAAACTGGAGTCAACTTCCAACAAAGTCATTATTCCACAATATCACTGCTATTCCATTAGCTAACATTTGCTGCCCGTGAGTGATGCTGGAAGATGCACCAGTGAGACAAGTCAGTTCTGTAACTTCTCATCTCTGGGTCTTTTCCTCATCACAGATTTCATCTGCTAATTGATCCAGGGCAGCTTTTCATGGCTCCAAAATCTCTTTCTATTCCTTGGATCATGTGGAAATAGGGGGGAGATATTCTGTGATCTGCTGTGACAGAGGAAGGAAGATCTTTTTGAAGGAAGATCTTTCTCCTTCTCAGGTTGGAGTCGGAGAAGGAAATCTGAGCTTGTATCTACATGGGGCTTTCCTCGCCTTAGGTTTGCTCACAAGAAGTTGCTCCAGCCATTTGGTCAAGGAATTCCTGAGTTCATCACAACCATAAATTCATCTGCAAATATTCTCATCCTTCCCAAATGAGCTACAGTCAGCAACTGAGCTGTCAAACCCAACCAACCTCCTGAACTTCAGGTGTTTTTAAGGCCCAGCCAGGCTGAGGTTCTGACATTTTTGTGCCTTTTTTTATTTTGCCTTTTTTGTTTCTGACAATTTCGTGTTGCCAACCAAATCCAAGAATTCCAAGGGATAACATGTATTCATCCATTCTCATCCTCTGAACTCCTGACAATGTCCAAAGAAAACCTACTCTGATGGGCTTTTGGATTCAAGAGCTCTAGGTAAGCTCACAGATCTCTGTTTTTCCAAATTAAATCCGAATTCTGATTTTATTTAAGGTTTCACAATTACTTTTTATTTTTTTTCCCAGAAGAGATGAATAGTATCATTGTACTTCCAGGTTGATTGAGATATGGGATTCAAAGAATTGGCACCAACACAGCACTTGCTCACATTTCCAAGTGTCATGACTGAAAACATACAACAGAATTTAACTCAGTAAAAATACATGGAGATAAAATGATAGTTCTCATTTTCTCGTAGTGCCACATGTTCCAAAACAACAGTTAAGGGTGAACTGTTGCCACTGAGAGAAGCACTTTCTGGTGACTCACCAAAGTCTCTGGCCTAGACTTCAACAGAGAAATTCCCCCATCATGTTAGGAACAACTTTGTGTTTCACTTGAAATGTGCTGACTGGGCTGCAACTCTTTGAACAATGCATGGAAATACACCCAAAGATAGATCCTGCATTATATCCCAAATGAACAGCTCGTTTGTGAAACTGGGATTTAACAACAAATCCTGGTGCTGCGGGTGGCGGCCGTGGGCCGGAGTCAGGAGGTCTGGGGTGATCTCAGCTCTGCCAGTTCTTGTGTCGTGGTTGGACTGAGCCCTCAAAATTCCCAGAGCAAATTGACTTCTAAGACTAGGGGAAAATTTACCTCCAAATATTATTGGCACCTTTAGTGTCACCTATAACACTGCACTGCTTTATTAGGAGGTTGAAACTGCTGACGCTTCATGGTGTGGACGTGTTGGAGTGGGTCCAGATGAGGGGAGTGGCTTCCCACTGCCAGAGAGCAGGGTTAGATGGAATATTGGGAAGGAATTGTTCCCTGTGAGGGTGGGGAGGCCCTGGCACAGGGTGCCCAGAGAAGCTGTGGCTGCCCCTGGATCCCTGGCAGTGTCCAAGGCCAGGTTGGACATTGGGGCTTGGAGCAGCCTGGGATAGTGGGAGGTGTCCCACCCCATGGCAGGGGGTGGAACAAGATATTCAAAGTCCCTTCCACCCCAAACCATTCTGTGAATCTGTGATTTGCTTCTGTCATCCCTCATACACGTATGTGCGTGTGTGCAGCACTTAAAGCACTAAATTTTCACCTTTTTCTGCAATTTCAGCAGGAAGTCATAGTCATCAGCACCAAGAGGTGGGAAAAGAAGGCAAGACCAGCTGCTAGACATGGCTGCAGACCCAGTTCTGTGAACCTACACGGATTCACCCGCTGAGGTTATGGCCTTGACACTAAGGATCAGATATGGTGGCTTTTATTCACAACAATAGATGATGAAAGCAAAACATTCTGCCTCCTGCCTTTTCCAATCCATGCAGTCAGGATGTCTTTCCTGCACTCAGAAGCTATTGGAGGTGGCAGAGAGGGGGAGAAGAGGCATTTCACGGCTCACAGGATCATGGCTGGCAGGAGCAGGGGCAGAAGCCTGTGTTTGTGTCTCCTAATGTCCTGAGACAGAGATAGGAGGGATCAGCAGAGGAATATTCTGTACACTGATAAAGAGGAGTAATAACGACTGACACTTAAATCACTCCCCCTGGCCACGAGCGAACGAGGAAAGACTCGGGGTCCGAATTCTGCCAGTGGTACCCAGCGCCAGGAAGGTGGTGCTGAGCAGGAGTATCTCTTTCAGCATCTCTGGGCTAGAGAGACGCCGCTCCTAAGTGCCTTTCCCAGTGTCCCTGGAGGATATCTGAGCACCTCGGCACTTTGCAGAGCCTCCAGCAGCCGCTCCAGCACTGCCCCTCTCCCCCGGGCCCCGGAGGCTGCCGCTGCAAATGCCGTAATTTAGCCTTTAATATTTTGATACTTAATGTGACGGATTTCCCTTTTAGTGCACATTGATTTGATCTGATCGAGGCACGGAGCTGTGCAGGTTTCCTCCATTTCAGATGATTTTAGTATAAAACATGCAAATCCCACAGTGCATTCCCCTGTTTCTGTGGCATTATGTCTGCAGAGCGGTGTCACGAACGATGACACCTCTTCACAGAAAAACAGAGAAATATCTTTTGCAGGATGTGAGATTTCTTACAAAAGCTTCCCTGTGACACGAGCTGTTGAACTGTCTCCATAGAGTTCTGATTTAATTTGAACTGTTCTTGCCACTCCATCACAAACAGCACCGTCCAAAATGCTACACAATAATTAAATTTCAAAGGGAAATATTAATTAGTAAGGGCACAAGTGAGCTGCCTCTTCATTTAAAAATATTTCCTTGCCATTTATGTTCAGTTCTTCTGAATAGCCCAGGAGTTGGGAAGATTAACAAACTGTATTGAAGCCCCCCACTTTCGAGGTATTATCAGTGAGAGGACTCTCATGCAGTTTTACAACTGTGTATTTTTAAAATGTTATCTTCCTATCTAAAATATTCTCTTTGAACTAGATACCTTTCAAATGTGTTCATAAGGTGGTGTTAATTCTGATGTATAAATCAAATTCCCTCTGTCTTAAACCTATAGTTTGAACATATTTAAAAAAATAACACGAAGGAAATAATAATCAGAGACAAAATGGATGAAGAGGTTTTACTTTCAACATGAAGAAACATGCTAATGCATTTTCAAAATCTGGGTGGTTTGGATTTATCCTGGACCTTCTTATGGCAGGATAAATACATGATCTTAATTTACAAAATATATTTTGATATAACTAAAGTATATTTGAGTTGCCCTCTGTCCTTCTCTCTTGCCCACAGAATATGGGCTATACACATGCATATTTATTCAAATTTCTTTTTCTTTTAGACATTCCCGCAGCTCTTTTGTTGGCCAACTGTAAACTGATCACTTACAATTGTACTTGAGTGTTTAGTGACCAGAAAATGTACAAATGCTGCTGCTGCCAGAGTAACTGAAAGTGCACAAGCAGATTGAGGGAAATACTACAGGCAAAAATTAGCCATCATTAGTTACCCCTGCTAATATTGCAGAAAATTGAAATGCTTGCCTCACTGAGAATTGAAGAGCATTTCTGAAGTTTATCCAGAACAAAATATCTGACTTTTAAATACAAATAAGATATAAAGTGTCTCCATGCATTGTTGGGCTGCACGGTAGCAGTTTGCAGGGAAATCTGCTAAAGCCCCTTCGTGGGAATCAATCCCAGGGAAATGCAGCCCTGTTAATTATAATTTTAACAGCTTCAGATGCCACGTTCGGAGCAGCGGGGAGAGGAGAAGGAGCAAACTGGGTCTCTGCTCACAATGATAAACATAAGACCATAAATGTCAGACAAAGGCCAAGAACGATGCTGAGGACAGATTGCCGGAGTCCCAGCCTAAACGGAGGGAATGTTTGTTGGGTTGTGTTTGGGGCTTTTTTTCCACCCTGAAAACACAGCAATAAGTGCAAAATGCAATAATAATCATACAAAATACCTTTGCCCTCATAAAAGAGCCTAAGCTCCACCACTCTTTATGGTTAGGATATGGTCTGTATTTTATGTTTCTTCTGTATTTTATGGTTTCGTCTCTATTTTACGTTTTTAACTCTGCTATCTTGGAGGAAACAAATTTCCACGCAAGAAGATGCAGAGCAGCAGCTCCTTCTCTGTCCAACTTGTTCAATTCAAAGAGATGCCCTTCTGAAAGTGTCATAATCTCCTGTATCCCTTTTCACCTTTTCGAGCTCTCCCTTGTACATCCTCACTAACTTCATCCCAAACCTTCCTCCTGAAGCATTTTTTTTTTTCCCCCTGGTTCATCCAAGAAAAAATAACACAGCACCTTTTTTTTCTTGGTGCCGCAGCACCCTGGCAGTGCTGAGGTAACCTTGCAGTGATATTTTGGGTGCTTGTTGTCACAGATGACCTTCCTGCCGATATCTCTGTCAAGCGCATTCCGGCAGCACCTGTTAGAAGTGCTACGGGCTCCCATGCACATGTGGCACCATATTGGAATGCTGCAGTTCATTTGGCAGGATGCAGGAAGGTAGGGTGCGTGCTGCCCAACATATTTAAGCAGCATTATAGCTGGATCGAGGGAGGCTTTCGAAATACTTCGCACAACGTCAAGGTTTAGGCTCGATAATGTATAAAATTGCAGGAGGTTCATTTGGGATCCTCATTACCCAAACCAACCAACCAAGGAGATAACAGAGAGAAACATTCCATTCCGTTTTTTCTTTTTTTTTAAGCTAATGCCATTATACACAAGGAAAGGTTAATAATTAACCACGGTGAAGACACCTTTTTAACAGACCAATGAAAAATAAAATGCGCAGCAATTCTGACAGCTCTGAAGCTGTTCTACTCCTTGTGAAAAACTGAAATGCGTGGACCTTAGTACCTACCCAAATGCCAAGGTTTCCAAAGAATACAAGAAAACTGCTAAAATAATTTCCTGAACAAACAAAAAAGCTCAACCTGTATATCAAAGCTCATACATCTTACATGTTCTCTTGTCTCTTCCTATTTATATTTGGATTTCAGCACCTGACTGTACAACTGGTGCATTATTTTGTGTCTCTCTCACATTACAAAGAATTTTGTTATTTTTTGTGACACTAGCAGATATGTCTGATTATTATTTCTATTAAACTTTGATTTGGAGGTGCAGGGAAAAGAAATATTAAATAACAAAAGCCACTTTAATCTTGCCTCCAAAGGTAATTACTGATTTGGGAACCTTTTTTAAAGACACAACATCCACTTTCACTGAGCCAAAAGAACAGAAGATGTTGCACTAATCATATGGAGTTATTTATATATAATCCTAAAGCATCCAAGGTAAATTGGATCCAAAGAAAAATTAGGGAACCACAAAGAAACAACCAACCAACCAACCCACCTCATGCTAAAATAAAGGTTATCAGTAAATATAGTGCTGAGGCATTGTTTACCCCTAACAAACTGTGTCTCTTGTAGACTCTTAGACCTACACAGCTACAACAGTTCAGTTATTAAAAGGAAGGAAACACTGTGCAATTATGTATTTAATATTTATACCCAAAACCTCCGAGTAATGAGTATGAGATTTTCAGAAAACGCTGTATTGTGAAAAATATTTTTATCGTAACTTCATCCCAGGGTGCCTTTACAAAACTAGCAAGACAACGAGCAGAACTAATCCTGTGTTGCTGTTGCTGCAGCCTCACCTCCATGGCCACTCAGACTCTGCTTCACATCTTTAGGCTTAGTTTGTCTCTGACCTGAAATAACAAAGCTGTGAACTGTTAACTGGAGGGGGGCACCTCAGGCAGTCAAGTTTTAATCTTCCAGCATGGCAGTTCTTGTTTTGTCAATAATAAACACATTTGTTAGCTATGCCTTGTGCAGCCTCGTGTGCTCATCTGCCCATCCCTGAGAGATGTATTGGCACTGGGCTATTAACAACCAATAATGCCACGTGAGCACAGCAGTGTTATTTAAAGGGAAAAGGGAAAAAAAAAATAGAAAGAAAAAGAAAAATAAGACCAGACCTCATATATATAAAGATGAGAGTCAGAGATGTAGTCCCCAGCTGATGGAGGAGAAAGCGGAGAAGTGCAGAGTGGGAGGAACTCTCTCTGGTGTGGTTATATTATTGTGGTATTAAATCGGGTTATATCATCACTTTCTCACTCCCCAGGAGTGGCACAGATGGGAAAGCGTGGTGGGAGAGCACCAGGAATAATGTTGGCGTGCATTGCTGCTGCGAGGTGAGGAGAGAGGACTGAGCTCCTCGCAGGTGAGCAGAAAATCACCACAGGAATGTGAAGCTCCATCTCCAACCTCCTTTCCCAAGGATTTCCATGGCAGCCATATGGTTTCTCCTCTGATCCCACCCCACCACTGAGCCTCCCCATGGCCCCTCACTGAGGACATGCTCTGCAAGGTTAATTTTTTCATGCTTCCCCTGTCTATTTTTTAATCTCCACTGTGATTCCCCGGGGGTAGAGCACAAGAACAGATAATTTTTTTCTGCACACTTCTCTACACATTTGAATGCATCTCCCACATCCCAGAAATGAAGGGATGGAGCCTAAAAAACACTTCCTCAGCCCATTCCTTCAGAAAAGGTCTTTGCTGCGATGACTTAGGAAACTTAAACCCATGTTTTATAGAAAAAATATAGGGATAAAAATGGCCACAGGCCCTTAAGTGTATATTCTCAGACTTATTGAAGCCAACTAGCTGAAGGATGCCAAGTCAAATTGTGTTATTGTCCACAGAGCCTGCTTTGACCAGCTTTTCTCTGAAGATACACTTTCCACCTTTCAAAACAAGCAACGACTAGACTAAATCAGCTTAATCTCACAGATCCACGCAATTTTGATCTAAACCACAGATAAAACTGAGCTGATAGGTGCTAAGGATGTTTTGTAATATTAATATGTGGCACTGGACTATTGCAGCTTCACAGGAAAGTTCCTGTAATTGGAATTTTTATCCCCTGGAAGTCAGAAAAAATTATTGACAGTTTCTGGGTCCTAAACGCATCACCGTTTCAAGTAAAATAACAAGCTTTGCCTCGGGCTGCAGTTCATGCTATGTGATCACTTGATACTTTGTCTATGTGGCTTCCCATGGCACGAGAGAAAGGCAGAGACAGAGAGGTGCCTCCGTCAGAGGAGGAGGGAGGCAACAGATCGCTTCACAAGCAATTATTATTTTTATTCTATTATTTCAACATCACGATAATTAATGACTGAACTTCCAAACACGTTTGTGTGAGTTCAGCGTGCTGATAAGAACGGCTGCGTTGTGGGTGATTTATATTTGTCCCTGATTTTGTGCCTGGGTGCTTTAGCAGCAGATTGCTGCTCTCCAACTGAATTACTGTGGGGTAACTGGAAATGTTTTACAGGCAACTTCTGCCATTTAGCATACAATTGTAATATGATTCTATTATCCATTTTCAATCAATATTTAACCTTTTCAATGAGCAACTTAAGTGTACTAAGCCAGAAGGAAGAAAGCTAATTGCCACATGATATATTTGGTTTCCAGGTATACTCAGCTGGCTAAAGTAAAGTTAATTAGGTTATAGGTAGAACAGCAGCATTTAGAAAAATACATCTTCTGCCTCATAAACCTTTTGTTCAGTCAATAGCATCAACAAATACTTGCAGATGATGACTGTAACATGATGACCACCACTTGGAAGAGCCAGGCTGTGCGTTCTGCCCTTGCAAATGGCCTGGGTTACCAAAGGACATTATGGTAAATGATGACACTGGGCTGTGGTCACCACACATCTCCACTTCCAGTTTAGGTTTTCTGCTCAGGATTACATTTATGAGCCCAGCTGTAGGAAAGCCAACTCCTTGGTGACTCTATAACGTATAGCAGAGGCCATTTTTTTGTAGAAGATAAAACCCAAAAAATTAAAAGGCTTTATTGTTGCACTATAAAAAGCTCATTGTTTATGGTAACTTCACTGAAGCAGTATAAGCTTGAAAATTGTGTTGTTCCTAATTAAAGGATGTTATTGTCCACTGTCCATATATGATTGCAGTTCCATTGCACCCCTCAGAAACCTTTCTGCTTTGCTATTGCAGTGCCCCAAACACCAAATAACTTAGAGAGTGCAGTCTCTCTTGGAAAGTCCTTCTTCCACTGGCAACAATAAAAGTCCTGTAGGTAGGTGTAAGGAGGTGTTTTCAAAGGAGAAAAATAACATTTAGAATTCACAATGGCAGTGTTAATGAAGAAAAAAGGTAATAAATAAAAAAATTTGAAAAACAAAGGGAAGTTTGCCTAGAAAATGTTCCTATACAGCTATTTTATTAGTATTCCATCCACTGTAGATGTGTAGTTTGTGTTTGTTCATCTCATCTGGTTCTCACTTCCTATGACATTTGAATTTCCAATTTAAAAAAAAAAACCCTACTGTTAATAAATCCAAGAAAAAATAACACGCTAAGGACCAGTTAGAAAATCCTGATGAGAACACCTATCTTGACTCAAGCAAGCAGTTCTGCTCAGAAAAAAAAAAAAAAAAAAATTGGAATGACTGCCACCCATTTAACTGATGGGAGCCTTTCCCTGGATCAAGCTTTAGATCCCTTGCTTATTTGCCAGTGAATACTGTATAATAGGGATTCCAGGGAAGTCAAATGGCAAGCCAGGCAGTGGTTTCAATGAGCCCCAAACTAGGCCCTGAATGATCAACACTGATCCTTATTATTTGAGGGTAATAATGTGCCCCTCTAGTTTACCCAAAGTAGCTGCTCTGAATATGCTATAGTTTCACCAAGACTGAACGAATGCATCTGTCTTCATGAATGGTGATTAAAAAAAAAAAATGCAAATCTCCTTACATCTTTTCTTCCTGACATTAGGTCATTGCTTTATGGCCTTCTTTTCATTTGCACATCCATAGTAATTTCTATTTTGGGCCACTATTGAAAATATGAGATTCACTGGGTCCAAATAGACATTCTTATAATAAGCAGATTGTACTGAGCTACAAAAGCTGCAGTATAATAAAACAAATTGTATGAATGTGAGAAGAATGTGTAAAGAAGTTTCATCATAAAAAAATGACCAATAACATTAAGATGTTTTGTGTGAGGAAAACACTCCAAGCACTGTTCTTTGTTACTGTATAAAAAGCCTTTTAGCAATTGCTGTTCCTTGACACAGGGTCTTTATATGGGGAATAATTTATTGCCATACCTGTAACTGAAATAATGACTAAATCATTTAAAAAAAAAAAAAGTCTCATAGCTCCAACAGAGTAAATCTTCTACAACTTGCTGCAGTGCTAATCGTAAGCATGTTATACAGTAAGTTTGCCTGAAGCTAAGTTAAGCAGGCAGATTAGGACTGTAATATAGTATCAGGGCTCATAAATCAAGTGTGCTTGCAGATTTTCTTTCACTTACTGCTCCTTCTTACAGTTCAGACAAGTCATAATTACACATCAGTAGGCATTGTGAACAGAGGAATGAGCTACAACATAACGCACAATAAACCCTGTCATATAAAAGCAAACTGGATAAAATAACAGAAGCAATACTCCATTTTACAACATCACACTAAAGAATTACACCACGCCATTGTGTAATATTCTGATCAATCACAAGCCCATCCACAATTGACAGTCCCAGGAGGCTAAAATTTACTATTCAAAGAAATTTTTCCATTTGTAATTATTATTATTATTACGATGATTATTATGATTATAATATATGGTGAATGAGAACTTTAAAAAGCCACAGGTTCAAAATACAAAGTGTTGGGTGCAAAATACAATTGAAGATATTTTCCTAAAGCTTTACTATGCAGGCAAGCATTTGACAAATAATAATGGGGAAGAGGTAAATGATTTTTCATTCATATTTTGTGAGCATTATGACACTGAGCACAGGTACTGTGTGCTATCTTCTTTAAACCAAAGCCGGGCTGACTGATGTCTCCTCGTTATTCCAGGGCTTAGAATGAGATCAAAGGTGCTCCGGCTTTAGCGTGTGACATTAGCGGAACACTGGAAATGGGATTTGATGGAATGAGAAAATACCAGGTTATTTTAATTCTAATAAAACACTTCCTGAAGAATCAGGGTCCAGCAGGTGAACAGCAAGCCCTGCACAGAGGCACATGTGGGGTTCCTGCTTTCTCCCCCAGAAAATTATCCCACATTTTCACTTTTTGTAAAGAGAGCAGATAGCCAACCCTAATTTAACTCATACAACTCCAAGGCTCTTTTGTTGCCAGATAATTTGTATCTTGTGTTGCAGCCCTGTGGCTTGTCCTTTGCTGCATTCCACCTCCAGGTAATTTTCCCACACGTGATTATAATCAAGTATTTGAGCCTGGATAGGAGATGTCACAGATTTGTGCATGGGGAGGTACATGGAGAAGGAGAAGACAGATCTGCTTGCAGAATGACAAGCTCTTGGAAAACTGGCTAAATATTCATCTTGGGTTGCTTCAAATAAGTAAAATTCACCCCTGGTAATGACACAACAGAATTGAATTTTTTTATTTTTCAATTAAGTTGATTTTTACTGAAGGTACACATTAAGCTTTACTGCCCTCCTCTTCTCTTCATGTTGGGATTTATTATCCTAAATAATTTAATGTTTTTTTTAAATATCTGGCAGTATGGCACCTGGAAAAAGGGAGTTCTGTGGTATTGCTCTGGTTTACTGTGGATTATGTCCTATCTGCTTCAGGAAAAAAAAAAAACAAAAGGAAGCAAAAAAAACCAACCAAAAAAATCTCAATCAAAAACCCCAGGAAACTGAAACCTGAAGATACATCAAATCTGGCATCTCAGTCAGATGGAACTTTCCTTTTCCACCTTGTCCTGATCTTTGCTGCATCCACCTCGGGATCAGTTGCTTTTCCTCAGGACTCGACTGGGAACGTTTTGATATTTTTGATACGAGAAAGGGTAAAGATTTAAACTGAATTTTAAGAGTAAAGTGAGGAGATACAGGCTTAGCCAAGGAACTCTTTATGCATATTAATTTTCCTCCAGAAAATGTAAAAGGGCGTTTAGTTAATTTACAGAAAACAAATTTCTGAACATGGTGCCCTCCTGTGTCCCCACCATCCTTCTGAGGCCACCCTTGCACTGCAAGTTATCCAAGAAGTGCTTTTATCTGATAACCTCGGTTGTCTTGTCTCCAGAAGTGTGACAATAATGATTTGATCTCCCTGCAAACCATCTCTGCTGCTGCTCTCCTGCCACATGTCCACTCAGAGCTGCTGGGCAGAGGACTCCAGAGGGCCAGTGACCACTCTGGTGCCAAGTCCACCTTCTGCAGCAGAGACATTTGCTTTTCACAGGCGTCAAACGCTCTGTCAAAGCTTCCCACGCATCTCCCTCCATCAGATCTCAAATTCGTGACAGACACACAGCAAAGGAATGGTCTGCCACGGCAAGAGGGCTCAGGAGCACCGGGAGATTCAGAAGCTGGAGGAGAAGTCAGATAATCAAAAGCAAATCACCTCAAACCATCGGGCTGTTTCCCCTCTAATATCACCCTAATTCGTAAGATGTGCAGTGAACATCCTACTCAATCATCATTATTAAAGACTCTTCATTATTTCTGTAATTATCTGGGAGACAAAAAGCAGGTTTAAAGCTGGTATACGCAGCAAGTCATTCCAGCAAGCAGGGTGGGAGCAGATTTCCCACGGTGTTGCACAAGCACAGGGTACCTCAGTCCATTCTGGAGCCCTTGGCCATGTCCTTAGATCCCTGCTCTGTTCTCACACACATCATCTGTCCATAAAACAAACAGCTCTTGTGCCCTCAGCTAGTTATGGACCCAGTGCAGAGACACACTGCAGTTGCTGGGGGTTTTCTTTTCCTCTTTTTTAGGGAAACCTATCAATCTGCCTGTTACAACCCTCGTTTTGTGCTGCCATTAGTATTTTCTGTGGACATTCTCTCTCTGCAGCTCTGACAACAATTCCAGCATGGTTTGAGTCAACACAACACCAAGGGCTGGACGTTTTGCCTGAGCGTGGGGACTCTGCTTCACTTTTTTTCACGTTTTGTTTCAGAGTCAGTATTAGGATCTGAGAGGTGATGGACTAAAAACTCCCTGACACTGAAGACCCGCATAAAATTCTGCAAAGTTAAATTTAGAGACAAATTTGTCTTACTGCTTGTCACTGTAGTAGGCAAGAATCTGAGTCAGTGTTTCATTCCTGGAGCACTTTAGTGAGTGTTCTGCACCGACTGAGTTGATACTTTTTGTGAAGTGCATAAAGATTTGAAAAGTCTAAAAAGCAGAAACCAAGAAATTTAGTGCATAATGCTCCAGCTTTACAGTAAGACAAGAAGGGGACAACCCTGCCATCCACAATATGGGTATAAATTGTGTGTGAGATGCTAATTTGGTCAAGCATCATTGCTCCATCTCTGCAAGTGCTCAAGGCCAGGTTGGATGGGGATTGGAGCAACCTGGTCTAGTGGAAGGTGTCCCTGCCCATGGCAGGGGGTGAAACGAGATGGTCTCTCACATCCCTTCCAACCCAAGCCAGTCTGTGATTCTCTAGTTCTCTGATTATGATCTTATCGTTCTGTACTTCAGTGTAATTTTTGAGGGCAGATGTTCCAGTGTGATGAAGTACAATGTGTTTTATCCAGGGTGGGGAGGTCACCCAACCAGCTCTTTATGTGCTTTTGCCAACAGAGAAGGTCTGCTCAAGTTTTACGATAAAGACAAACATATTAGCAAGCCCATGAATCAATATTGTTTAAATAGTGTACCAGAAGGTTCACTGTCAATCACTAGTTTCTGAAAGTTGTTCATCCCAACTGTTAGGTGAATACTGAATATATTCACAGAAGTTTGGATCTGTTCATGAATAATTCATGGAGAGGAAAAAAAAAAGCAACTGATCAATTTGCAATTAATAATGATTCAGCTTCTCCTACCCATAGTCACACAACACAGCACTCTTACGGGGCTCACCCCTCTACTGAATCCTGAATCCATACCCCTCCTCTGCGTCCTGATGGAAGCAGACCCTGCTCCTATCTCCACAATAAATAATTAATCATCTTCTTTTCTAACAATGCTCTGTGGAAATTTCATAGCTTTGGCTGAGGTATGCAAAAAAAAAAAATCCCCAACACCCCCAGAAAAACCAAACCTATTGAAATGACTCCAGGAGGTACTGATAACTCATTTCTCTTCCCACAGCTCCTGGAAATCAGAGAGTTCCCTTAGAGGTATCACAAAACTCTTCAAATCCCCCTTGTCCTCTCTTCTCTTTCTACAGTACCAATAATTCCAACCACAGCAACATTCTGACCAACTTTTCCTCTCAAAATTCAAGGAAATTAAATCATCTAATTCCATCAGGTGCTTTTGCTCAGGTTCTAAGCTCACACTTTCACATCTAACTTTTCTAAAGTAAATTTTTTTTAAGCCACTTGTGACTTTAAATCAGTAATATCATAGAGTAATCCCATTGGGAAAGAGAAAACAATTAATTGCCTGCATTTGGATATTCTGCTGGTTTAGTCACCCTTGAAGAATGAGGACTGGTGAAATTAAATCAAACTAAATTTGTGAATTTAAGAACTTAGAGAAAAAACTGCTAAACTGCAACTACAGTAACCAATGAGGGTAAGTTTTTAGCCAGGGTGAAAGGACAGGTAAGATGTTAAAAATCTTATTCTGTGACTCTGTAGGATAATAGCAGAACCTACCAGTTCTGTGAGTCCTGTTCAAAGAAAACAGCAATGTCAAACTTGAGTCTGCATGTAAAGATTACCATTCCAATAACACTTTATGTTTCAAATTTCTATTTCACGAGCAAAAATGGTAATTTTCTATTTTTTACATGTTCCTCTTCATTGAATTTCAAGAGAAGGCACATGTTCTTAGGTAAAAATAATAAGAGAAGCCAGATGATCTCTAACTTCAGTGCTTTTAAAGAATGCATAATGAGGTGTATTGTTTTGTGCCAGACACCTCATTCATTTGGGCTCTTTTCATTTTATTTTGGTTTTCTTTCTTCCGTCTTACCCTGAGAACAGCACTGACAGACGGCATCTTTTCATTCTGTAAGGCAACATGATTGCCCTGCAGTTGGTAGATATAAACCTACTACCCAACCTATAAAGAACTAACCCAAACTGAGGTGAATTTGATCCAGAAATGGCAAAATGGAACGGAGAAATTCTCCACCTGTGCAGGTTTTCATTGCACAAACCAGCAAAACAACACAGCAACACTACCCATTTCCACCCCCTTTTTGGATTCCCAGGACCAATACAAGTCCCTTTTCCTCTTCAAAAGACGAATTCAGACCCCACACGTGTGACTGGGCTGGACTGAACACCCAGTTGCTGCTGAGATTAATGGCAGGGATCTCTTCCCTCACTCTCCCAGATGACGTCTCCATGAAATATTGTCACCTGGAAGGATGTAATGCACTGCTGTGTGCTGAGAGATGTTCTGTCCTGAGCAGAGATCCATCATCCAGCTCCTGCTGCTGCTACTGAGGCAAATTTGGCATTTTCAGTGTTTTCCAGCAGGTCTCTTCACATGAGGGTTGTCACATCACCCCAACAGTGTTGAATTTCACTGCTACACCAGTATTTCAATTGCCCTTTTGCATTGCAATATCCTGAATATCCCATCCATTATAAGAGCAGAAGGGCATGTACTGCCACAACAGGTGGTTCTCCAGGGTGATGTTTACTCAAGCTGCAGCAGAAATCATTAGCAGACTGAACCCAGGCTTTCAGAAGTGAGGAACAATGCAAAGGTTCAGTAATGAAGTGTGCTAACACAGGATCTCCTCATTCATCTGGAGCCAGGAGCCTGTATCGTGTTTTTCTGCGTGCCTATTTTTCATCAAACACCATACAATCTTTACTTGACTATACTGTATATCTTTCCTGCCTAGTGGGAACCCTAATTTGCTTTAAATTGCCAAAGTGCTCATTATGGAATGCTTAGTAGCTAGAGTTTGTACATAATATTTGAAAATCAGCCTTAATTTTTCTGCCTGAGATGAACACTTGGATTTCAGAGTAAACATAATCAGAGATTTACACAAACTCGCTGAACCCTGTTTATTATATTTGCCTGGAATAGCTACAAAAGAGGTCAGAGGTCCAATGTCTTCCTGCAGAGACAGATCATGTTCTAGCTGGTAGTGAGGAGGAAAAAAACAGTAGGTGATGCTTTAATGAATGGCTTATCATGTGGAACACACCATGTGATAATAGCAGTGCTGGTAAGGAAAGAAGGAAGTAAAAAATATAAAGGCTTTTTGCTAGGTTTACATTGCTTGAAAGCTCACATTTCCACAGGAGCAGATGAAGAGGGTTTATTAAGAATATGCAGTAAAATCTGCAGCAAGTTGAAAAGAGCTTTGAACTTTTTGTTTAAACATTTTTCTTGGAATTGCCTGTGAGATGGCATTGCCCTGACTACACAGAAACACACATTGGAATAATTTTTGATTTTGTGTGTCAATTTTTGGTATCATTTTTACTGAAGTGACCTCCTCTAAGAACTCAGTTCAGAAAAAAAAAGAAATGAGGGTCACAGATTGTTCCAAACACTAAAGGAATAGTCAATGCACTAAGCTGCAACTTGAATTTTGTTTACAAAAGATTCTTAATTAGGAGCTGTGGAAATGCTTGTTCTTTGAGACTAAAAACTATGGGGATTGAATGGTCCAGCTCTTCAAAAAAAAAAAAGCATTTCTACTGCATGGCATGGGCCAGATCCACACCTTAAAATCAGGCTGGCTTTATACAGCTTAATATTTTATACCTCTTACTTCTGAATTATTCTCATTTTTTGAAAGAAACTGGCTCAACACTGGAACAAAAATGTGCCTGTCCCCAGTTGTGGCTCTCCATTTATTATTTTAAGCAAGGGGTCTGAGCTTCCTTTTTTTGAAGCAGGAGTCACAAAATGTTCTTTCCACCATTTATCCAGAAAACAGTGCCTTGAAAAATAAATGTGGTGGCTCTAATTACTAATAATTTTGATGAGCCTGGCCCAGGGATCTCACTATAAAGAGAACATAAAATAAGAGAATCTTTAAGGTGGGTAAAGACCTCCAAGATCATCAAGTCTAACCTTCAACAGAAAAAAGCCACAGTAGCTAGTACGATATTCAAAAAATACTTAGGAACCATGCATGGATTTTTAACTCCCTCTTGAAACCAGAGGAAATAAGGTGTCTAAGTGGATAGAGGCTTCTATTTATTAGAGGAAAAAAAAACCCCCAAATTTAGTATTCATTTTGAGAGGTCAACCCTTGGGAAAACAGAACATTCAAATCCAAATTTTCCGTAGCCACCTGAACCCTGTTTGCTTGGTTCAGGCTGAAGTGTCCCTCCTTATGCTCTTGCCTTGCAGCATGTTGAGTAATAAGAACTAAATGCCTGGGTTAATAGAGTAATTAGTTCTGATTTACGTAGGATAACTCTCCTGCAGTGAAAACCTCTGGCTGAAACCTGCACGGTGTGGGAGGACATCCTCCATGGTGAGCAGGGGGAGACAGGGATGGGCAGCAAATCTCTGCACTGCGCTGCACGCACCTTCTCTCCTAAACAGGGATCACATCCTTGGCCACATTTTCTGGGCTCATGTTAACAGGCACCATCAAATCCTTTCCCTGGGGGTACACAGGCTGATGAGCAGGTGTCCTCTTTCCCTACTTTTTTGCAAAATGCTGGGAAGAGGCATCATCCTCCCCTGCATGATTCTATGCTGTTCATCACTTCCCAGCCCCTGCAGAGGCCAAGGAGCCTGCAGGAGGGACTATCCTAACTTAGTCCCCAGCTGCTGATAAAAAAGTGCAGTTTTGATCCTAACCCAACCCTGAGAAAGCAAACCAAGCCTGCAGGGAACACCAAGGAGCAGACACAGCCTGATCCATAGGCACAGTGAAGCTTGGGTTAAGTGCAGCCTTGCAAAGTCAGATCAAACTGGTAACGGAAAGGTAAACTCACTTCTCCATTTAAGCTGGGGTTTGATCTGAAATATTCTTTGTGGATTTCATTTCTCAGACTTTCATGTCTTACTCAGCAATAAGTTCCATGTGAAAGTCTTGTGTCCTGTGTTGTTTTAGAAACAACAGGAGAAAACATCTTCTGCCAGGAGAAAATACGGAAACAGTGGCTGCTGATGCCTCTGGAAGCTGTTCCCTGCTGGCTGCTGCTCAGCATGTGCAGGGTGCTGTCACAGGGCAGGCAACCTCAGCTCCCCTTGCAGAAGGGCCTCTCCCACCCCAAAACACAGCAACCCTTGGGGGTCATTGCCCAAAAAGCAAAGATTTAATGATCCATGTTAATGCAAGATGTAACTCCAGCAAAAAGCAAGGAGAGGAATGAATCTGGCCTTTTCTCTTGGCAGAGCCCAGGAATACAAGTTATGCTACCATCAAACTCCTCTTACAGGAGTGTCTGCTACAGGTTAACCTCACTAGTGGCTGTAATTAAGATAAATGTTTAAAATTCTAGTCTCCTCTTGGTATCAATAAGGCAACAGAAGTTTTCATTTGGATATCACTGGTCAATTAAGAGCTCTTACAGCTCAATGTTCAGGAGTGCACAGGGTGTGTGAGGTGTGCTTGTGGCTCTGGATGTGTAAACCAGGCCTCCCAGGTCAGTATTTGCCTGTGGCACTTGCTGGACCTGCACACAGGAGCCACAGAGCAGCCAGATTCCTCCTCCACTGGCCTCCAGGTCTCGGAGAGACCATTTGGAGTTTCACTCTGAGGTAATTTTATGGTTTTTATTTTGTAATAGATGGGTTTTTGAAACCCAGCCCTAATTTTTCCTCACTGAGCAAGACATGCCTTCAGTCCTGCAGGACTTGCACAGCTGAGTGCAGTGCACATGCAGGCAAACACTGAAGTTCACACTCAGTGCTTGTGGCCACTGCAACTGCTGCTGGTCCACTCACTGGATTTGGCACTGTGAGGACTGACAGAAATGCACTGAGCTTTGAAAACATCTCTTAGCAAAGTTTAACAAAACAGGAAACAATCCCAACATGTACAAGTTAGAGAATCATAGAATCCTGGAATGGTTCGGGTAGGAAAGGACCTTAAAGCTCATCTTATTCCAGCCCCTGCCATGGGCAGGGACACCTTCCACTAGACCAGGTTGCTCCAATCCCTATCCAGCCTGAATCCTTAACTTGTAACATGCCTCTTGTCAGCTGGAGCAACTTTTTTCAGCTCCCCTTGGAGAGATTCTGTGTCTGAGAATGTCACAGCCAGCCCCAGAGGTACCAAAGGGACATTTACAAAGGCAGAAAAAGAAACGATGCCACTTTCTATCCAACCCCTTGTACTACACATGTATTCACACTGATGACAATAATAAAAACACCAAACATCTCACAAAGATGCTAAATATTCCCAAATCCCAATGCAAACCACTCCCACATTTCTTCTTTGTGATGTCCCAAACGGCCTTGGAATCACAGGGAATGATTTTGTTTGGAAGGGACCTCTAAAATCATCGAGTCCAGCCATTTCCCAAGCACTGCCACGTCCTTGCCTGTGCCTATCCACCATCCTGCTGCAACATTTTCCAGGAATTCCTTTCTGAGCACAGCACTTTTCTCTTTGGCCCATCAACACCCAATTTGTATCTTCTCATCTTCTATTTCAGGGTGAGAGTTTTGGGACAGAGACCATCTTTTTATGAGTGTGCCCAGGGCAGTGAGGTCCAGGTTTGCAAATAGGCTTCTGACAGCTTGTTCATATAAAAAATAACTGCAACCACAACAATATATCACACAACTGCTCCGACATGGACTTTCGCCACATCTCAGCCAAGTATTTTTGTGAAATTTGAATCAGTACAGTGGAGTCATAGTGCTGAAAAGCAAAAAACTTTGTGTTGGTAACACCACCTTCAACCCCTACAACTTTTCAGTGAGTTTCCTATGATATCAAACAAGCTTTGGGGTTTTTTTTTCAGCAGATGATCAAGGGCCTGCCTGCAACAAATAAATAAAATTCCTCCTGTTATTTACAATGGAAGCTTCTAATTTGCTTATTACTTTGCTTATCTATTCATTGAGATAATTATCTGACACCTGCCAACAGCAGATTGTTCTGACAGATTTTTATTGGCTGAGATCAATTTGTTACTTACCATCTGTCCAGCTAAAGGTGGTTTACAGGTCAACAAGCTGGTGAGCTTTGGAAAATCTTAAAATGATCTTGAGCAGTATCCTTCCTGAACTAATTTCATCTTAATCTCCCGTAAAGCACATGAAAGGATGGACTTGAAAATTAGCTGTCAGGCAGAGTGTAAGAGAGAAGAAAATAATTTGCCTTTCTTTACTGTGATCTTGCATGATCCGTTTCCTATGAGGTTTTCTAAAATCCCAGGTGACCCCACGGGCTGGTAAGCTGCTGTATGACACTAAAGACACCTGGAGAAGGCAAAGGAAAAGGCGGTCTAACCACCACGGATGAGGAGAGAAATAAATAAATAAATTTCTCCCAACACGAAAAAAAATTTTCATCCATAAGCAGTTCAGAAACTACTTTTCATGGTGGCCTTACTTCCTTGCTGGGGGGTAAAGACACTTCCATCCCACTGAATGTTGGTAGCTTGAATATCTCAGAGCAATTCCCATGCTGCCTCATAGAAATGATGGGTTGGGTTTGGGTTGAAATGAACCTTAAAGATCATCCAGTTCCAACCCCATTCCAAGGGCAGGGACACCTTCCACTAGACCAGGTTGCTCCAAGCCTCATCCAACTTCATGCTCTGACTCCCCATGTCACGCCATCCGATTTGACCAGCCTGGGAGCTGGGCAGAAGCATTGCCCAAGAGTCCCCTATCCCCCTTTCTTTTCCCCCTGCAGAATTTCCAGCACAGCTCTCAAATCCACCTGTGGCTGCAATAAGGATTTCTGCCATGCACAGCTCTGATGGATTTACCTGTGCTATTTGTACTTTGTCGGCCTCGTCTCTGCAAGTGCTGGTAGGCCTCTAAAGGCTGCTGGGAAATTCCAGGCTCCTGGATTGCTATTTCATACTAAACACTCAAACAACTCTGCTCTTGGTGTTCTTCTGGATCAAATTTTCTTTTTGCTTCTGTATCCAATCAGGTTTTGACAGAATATGATGAAAAATATTTAAATTGTTCATAACAGAAAAGTATCATTCAGATTTTACTCTAATTTTACTTCTGAGCTGTCAGTGTTAAACTATAAACATCCCATCATTCAGCTAATACTTTTTAGAATTGCAAGAACCATTTTGATGGCTTTTCAAACCATTCTGATAAAGGGGAGGGAGCTGACAGCCCCTACTGCAGAATGCTTCAAATGAAGCCATTCAAACTTAAAAACTTCTCAGGGCTCCCGAAGTGAAAGCGAGCTTTAAACGATAGCACTGGATTACACAGGAGACTTCTTTTCCTCTAAGAAACTCATCCTAGTAGTGCCAGGAGAGCTTCCTAATGATTATGGATCATTTAAAGATAATGGCACTGAAGGTCCCCAGGACAGCATTTTGTGTCAGCACATCCTTCTCCAGAACCTTTTCGATTGTCGCGCAAATGCTCGAGCTGGTCCTGTTGTGCTCAGATCGCTGCTCAGCGGGTACCGGGTCTGTCGTGAGAATGGGGTGGGACACCCAGCCAAGGTTTCAGAAACATCCAAAAATCCTGGAAACTAAACCCCTGATGATAATTTTTTTGCTGGAGAGATGGGGACTGCGAAGGCTGTAAACGATAGTCAGTTTTCTATGTTGAATATTGCAGCCATTTTAAACTAAACATAAAATCATCTCCAGAGCACTGCTCTGTAAGTCAGTCAGAGAAAAATGGCTCTGCACTCCAGTGCACGATTTGATCTGCAGTATCTGTATGTTTATAAATGTATATTATGCATGGGATTTTTTTTTTCTCCCTAAAATTTTCAAATCATATGGGGTGTCAGGCTAAGATATTATGTGTTAGAGTTGTAAGCTAGAAATAAACCAAAACCAGGTTTTAATGAAAAGATGTGAAACAGAGGACAAACTACTGCCTACATTTGTGGTCGTAAAAGGTGCAAATATAAAACACCTTTCCAAAACTTGCTCCTTAATTATTTCTGAATGAATATACCGTGACCTTCTTCGAATAATCATAAACTCAGCAACGAATTTTACTGAGCTGGTCCTGCAAAATTCAAGAATTTTCTGAGAATTTCCAAAAGCCTGGTGTTACTCATTATCAGTTTGAGGAATTGATCCCACAAGAAATCCAGTATCATCTCTGAAAAATGCCCAGGGTATCTGCTGCTCGGCCAAGATCCTGCAAGAAGTCTTGATGACACCTTGTGCAGAGATGGATTGCAACAGGAAATGAAGAGGCCTGAACCCAGTGGTTGGAAATCCCTGCCTGTAATTTGACATCTGAACAGTGCAATTGGAGCCAGTGACATCTGCGTGTTCCCAGCATCTCTGGAAACCAGGCTACCTTCATTATTAAGGATCCAGAGTCAAGCCCTGCTGTTGATTTTTTGGGCTAGGATTTCGATCTCCAAGACTGGGCTTTGAGCTTGGTGATTTTCTGGGCCAAAGAACTAAGTTAAAAACTCTTCCCAGAGTCTCCTCTGCTCGCTTATCATAACCTACTCCACCTCCTGCATACCAGCTTAATTTCATTTCAGTTTCCAGTTTGATGTGCACGGCAGGGATCTCTTCCCCAGGCAAGAGGCAATATGAGGTGAGAAGAAGAGCATGCTGCCAGCACAGGTATAGGCCTGCATAACGGAGCTGTGACACTCTCAAAGAGGCTTTTCCTTTTAACAACTTTCTGAGTTGGGAGCAAAAGACATAATGCAGATGGCATAATTGAAGCGGGAGAATGATACATTAAGCATGCACAGAAGGGATTAGAGAGGAAGACTTTTGGGGTTATTTAATTTTGGCTCAGTTGTTATCTAACAGTTTTTGTCAGGAAAAAAATGTTAAGGCTCCTTGCAGGTCCAGGGGAAAAAAAAAAAAAAAACCTAAGGAAGATTATTACCTGCCTAGGAGTATGTAAAACCTTGTAAAACTATCAGACTTGAGAGAATTTATTCTTTATTATGTGATAGCATGTTCTACAAAATATCTCTCCTTGCACAGCTCTCACAGGTCTCCTTTCTTCATTTTTATAGACTTGTCAATTCTGGGAATGATCTAATCATGATGAGGATTTAAGGTATGTATATGCATTGTACTGAATGCTAATAATTCATGAGCTCTTGGTTTCAAAGATCTTTTTTGTGAAGCCGTGCAGTTCAAAAAGGAATGCCTAACATAAAAAGGATGCTAAGCCTTATATTTAACACCTAATGAAATCATTAAAGAGCAATCAGGCGTGATTGCAAATGTTAATTTATCAGATCTCACACCTGCCACAAGTATGGAGAACAAAGGAGGGGATATTTAAACACCTTTAAGGTCTCATTAATTGAGGTAGAAAATAAAGCATTAAAGAGATTTCAAAGGCTGGCCATGCTCCTTCAAGACAAAGGGATCAATTTTGCACACACCTCGCTCAAGGAAAGTCCTTCTAAAATCACAGGGAGTTTTGCCAGAGAAAAGACTGCAGGATCTAGTAAAAAATCAGGCACACTTGGAGCTTTTCTTCTGGATAAGGAGCCCTGGTGCGTGTTAACGACACAACCCGCTCCACGCCTGTGGTATCGGTTACCTACAGAACTCCAGGAAGAATACATATGAGGATAAGGAATAGTCACTCTTTATTCCTGTCAGTAGGTTTTGCCTTTGACTCTGCTGATCAATATCAGCCGTGCATTGGTTACTATGGGAATGAGCCTTTCCTGCACTCAATAAACCCCAAGTTCCTTTTTTTACAAAGGTGAGCAAAATACTTTTAAAAGAAGGTTTTATCTGCTTTATGCCTTGGGGGACTCTGCAGCCATCACTTTAAAGGTACTTGGACACTTTGAAATGCAGAATATTATGATCTAGCTTTGGGCAAGTAAAGACTTAAAACCTTTTGTTTACCCCAGAAATCAATGTCAAATTCATGTAGAAATCTATGTGTGCCTACGCTCTGTGTCGCTTTGCTCGGGCGTGTGTGTGCCACTGTGCTCATGCCTATGTGTGCTCCACACTAGCAGATACACAGGAATATAAACCTTGATTTGGATTACCTTTAAGGCTTGGAAGGAAGATGCTGAGATAAAAAATTATCTAGGAGTATCTTGGACTCAGCACCTCAGCTCAGCTAATTAATCCACCCTTACAATATTCCTGATTACAATGCTGGGATAAGGAATAACTTACTTTCCCCCATTATTTATGTTAATACATTGATTATAAAATATTTAGCAGTGCATTAATACGTACTTCTGGTGGCATAGAATGCCAAGAATAAGTGAAATAATGTGTAGGGTATTCCTGAAATTAAATCCATTTAAACAGAAACGACGATGGACGTGATCTTGGACTGTTGCAATGTCAGCTCAGTGATGTAACCTCTTTAAAGACTTTCCAGGTGAAGCACAAGAGTGATATCAAACTGCCACAGAAAATGCTGCCAATTATAGCCAATCTGCCAGATGTCTGTTCTTCAGACCTATTGCTAATTGGCTTGAAGGATGTTAAGAAATAATTCTTTTTTACCCTTTTTGTTCATTTATGTGTAACATGATTTTTTTCTCATGTGCTAGAAATAAAAACATTGAAAAGTAATGATGAGGATTTTCTCAACCTGAAAGGAACTACAAAGGACAGAAAGTTACAGTAGAAAACTATCTGGGTACCTTTGAGACCAGGCATGGCCCAGAGAGATTTATCGAGTACATAAATCAGTGAAGAGTGTCTAGTCAAAACAGAGTCTGGGAAAGAGTTCCCTCATGGGCAAAGGGAACATTTGCAAGATCCCTCATCTCTGTAATGACTCCCCCAACTTGAAGTATCTGCTTGCAGACTATGAACAGGCTCTGCATTCACTGGGTTTCTTCAGGGTTCCTCCATGATCACAGAATCACAGAATCATTTAGGCTGGAAAAGACCTCCCGTTGACCCAGCTGCAGTGAGCTCCTCTTTTAACAGCATCCAAAACCCACCAGAAGCTCAAGGCTTGTCATGGCATCTCCAACTCTACACACAGTCTGAAGGAACAAGAGCCCACTGTCTGTTTTAAATTATTGTTGGGAGGGAAAAAAAAGGTTAAAAATGTATTTGTGGGACTTATAATAAAAAACATACACAAGTTCTGTCAAGTCTCCCATGCATCTTTCCTGATAGTTACACACCAACAGCCAGAACTCAAACTCATACTAAAGGGGCACAAGGGAAAGAGCTTTCCCTGACAAATGGCAGACAATTTCAGAGCTGTACATAACTGTAAGATTCACCTACACCAGAAAATAATTTCAGAAACTAATCCTTTAATTTAAAATCTGGCAATTAAGCCTCAGATGCACAAACTCCAGAGAAGGAAATATGTATCTTTGCTTTCCTCTGCAGTTTTGAGGCACACAACAAGATTGTTAAGTGTCACTGGTTCATACCATAAATCCTTATGTGAGTTTTAGACTATAGAATCTTTGGAAGACTTAAAAAAATACCTTGCTTGAGGAGGAAAGGACGAAAAAAGCAAAAACCAAAAAAACAGAGATGTTCTAAAGCAACTCAGAAGTGAAGTTGTAAAAGAGTTTATGCAAAACCAACTTGGAAAGGACGCTCGCTTCTGTTTCACAGTTTGCCAAACTAATGGGACCGAAGTGACTGCTTAATCAAAGTCAATATTGGCCTGCTGACTCTCAGGAAACGATCTAAAAGTGCTTTGGGGGCTCTTTCTATGTTCATTATCTTTTCCTGTGTCACTTGGTGTCTCTAATGATAGACGAAGAAGCACTTAAAATGTCTCGACTCAATTCTCTTCACTACTGAAATCTCAAATTAAATACTTATCCAGACAAAAAAAAAATCATGTTGAGAATGAGATTGTGACACGAGGATCCTCTGACAAACAGCCTAGGATAATTCAGCAGCCCCACTGGATCTTGCATTTAGAGGAGTCTGAAGTATTTGAGTGACTCAGCAGCGCACTGGTGGGTAATTTACAGCTCGCTCCTCCTTGAGAGCAGAACTGCAAACTCACCAACTAAAGAGCTCCTGCATCAACCTCTGCTGATTGCAAATGCAGCATGCCCAGCTCGAGCAGCCCATGTCAGAACCAGAAGTTAAAAATAAGGGCAAAACATCCAAATACCTCTCCTTTGTTTGATTGAAGGTAATTCCACTTAACTGGTTGAAATGATCCAAGACTGAAGTTGCTCAAAGCAGGCAGAACCTTCACTTACAGAATTAGAAGATGAGGAACATGAAGTGAAAAGCACAGTAATTTTCAAAGATTTTTACCAGGAAAGTATTAGATTAAATCAAATCTTGCCTCTATACAAAACAGAAATATGTATCTTAAAAAAAAGAAGAAGAAATTAATATCTATTGAAGCTAAAAGGTATTCACAGAATAAAGTTGCAAAAAATAATATTAGCCTGTAGCCATTTAATTATTTGAGTGTCCACCATGAAGAACCAAGAAGCACAAACTCTGATTCTCTCATGACAAAAAAACCCAAACAGTGTTTTAGTTCTCTGCTACTCCTACTGGACCTGATTTTAAGGGTCTTGCTCAAGAAATTAAATATTTCCATGAGCACGAGAATTCTGCCCCACATGTAAAATGCAAAAGAATTAATCAAAAAATGCATATTATTTTTGCAGTCTTATAATAACAACACATCTCTTTTTAAAAAGAGGTGGATTAAATTATTTCCGCAATGAATGCCCAAGAAGAGGATTTATTTCTGTGAGGAAAAATAAAGGTTAGATTTTATCCTAAGAAGACAGGTTTATCCTAATTTAAGGTAGGTTGATATCACGCACAGCTCAACAGGAGGCTTATCAGACTAAAAACTTATGGATTTCAGCCTAAAATATTGTCTCATGTTAATGCAACATAGTTTGGTTTTGAAGCAAAATGTGTCTGTAATTACTTTTAAATTGATTATAATTCTTCCTTCTTGAAGTACAACACTAAACCTCAGTTGCCCTAGGAAGACTTGCAGCATAAAAACCTGCCCACATACGTACTTAATATAGTGGGTATAAAAATACTAATTAAGATAAAACATTATACCAGAGTACCTACAATAAACGCAAATTAATAAACCAATCAGAAATGCGAGCACCTTCAGGAAAATTGTAGCATGCATCATATAATCTCATGGAGACAAGTAAGGAATGCTGGATGTGAAATTTTTTTTAATGGACCAGATAATTTTGGGCATAACAGGGAAAAGTCTCCATAAAAACCACAGCCTGTAAAAATGAATATATAATTTGTAAGCAATGGTATTCTCCTATTCAGAGAGAGCATCAGCAGCTTTTGGGCTCCAAGCCCTTCCAGAAAAGGCTATGTCTTGCTGGCAACAGCTCAAGAGAAGAATTCATACCCATCCCTAGAGAGACAGTAGGAAGGAATATTTTTAAAATTAATTAACATAACCTTTCTCCATCTAAAAATATTTAAACAGAGTAACCTGTCTCACACAGATACTCTTTGCTGGGCATAAAGGGAGTCTTCATAGGAAATGTTGGTGTGTTTCACACCACAGTGACCAGCCAAGGTCATCACCCACGAGGAACTGCTGAGTAAATACAAAGTTACATATTCTGGCTTTAACCACCAGGAGCAGCTGAAGCAGCTGATGCAGTAAACACTTGTCCAAAACTGATTCATGTCTACCTTACTTGTGTTTATGGGTTCTAAATGAACACTGACTTTACCTATAAAGGCTGAAATTCAGATGATGCCAGTTTTAATGCCTATTAGGATATGTTTAAAGGGACTTCAAAGTAAATTTATCCCATGTAGAGAAGCTTATAGAAATTCAGAACTTACACTGCTTTCCTCAATAAGATGCCTCATCCTCTTAACCTGAGGGTTTTTTCAGCTCCTGCTTTGGTGGTAGAGATTATTCTTTCCCTCTGAAAGGTCCTTTAAAAGGATTATTTAACCGAATGTCCTTCCCTGGTGGGAAGACCACCACGCCATGGGTCAGACTAACTCAGAGAAACTGAAATAATAGAGACTGTTCTTCTTAAGTGTAGCTAAAACCTAGATCTCTGAAAAAAATATATAAAGGAAAAAACAAAACCAAGAGGAAGGATAAAGGACAATTTCTAAGATTATTTTCGCTGTTTGTTCTTAAGAGTTTCAGTCATTTATCTTTTCCAGTAGGACAAAAGCTCAAACAAGAATTACGACAATTTTACCCTCTAACTGTCTGTGAGACATCCTAAGACTGAACATAGGCTAAAAAAATTGCAAACAGTTACTTAAAGAGATTCTTGCAAGCAGTTCTCAGCCTTGCTCATCAGGAAAAGCCACAAGAACTAAGAAGCAGTCAAACTTGTTCAGAACCCATCTTGGCCAACAGAGAAGAGAGAAATCCAGAAAAAGAGGCAGCAAATGCAGGAAGACATTAAAAAATGTCTGTTAGAAGCTATTTTGCGACGTTCTTTATGCTTCTCAAAGGAATTCACTTACACACAGCCCAGTTGCAGCTGCATAAATGCCCAGTGGCTGGAGGTTCACTTGGTCGAATAGAAAACACGATATTATGAGACAAAATAATCACTGTTGGCAGCACAGCAGCTGAAGACAGGCACATTTTGCCTCATAACGCCCCGCTGTGCCTTCCCCAGATGCCGAGTCCGTGGCGATGTGACCCCGGCCATGGCGATCCCGCGGCGCCATCCCTGTGGAACGACCCAGCTAGGCTCAGGCTGGCAATCAGGACCCTCCAAACCGCTCCGTGCCCACTCAGTTCCAACATGATTCATGTTGATGTTGTTTCCAACGTTTCCATGGCAAATATGTGTCTACATATTTCAGGGTATTTTTTGTTTTAATAATGATTTGGATCTTCCATCTAAGAAGCCTCCTCAATCTGCGTGTTCCCACTTAAATTCAACTTTTAGTAATGTTGTTGGTTTTTGGTTTTTTTTTTTTTTTTTTTAAAGGAAAATAAAAGGAGAAAAGATTGACATGAAAGTGAGTCTGGTCAGCTGTTCTTGGTGGGGTTATTTTTACAGTGACTCAGTAGAACACTGGACGAAATGTCTCATCGGCGTTCCAGCGACTCTCAGATGGACATTGGGTGTATTTGGAGTTTGTAGGTGCTAACGTTTGTTTGCAAAAGGAATTTAAACAAAGCAAAACTAGTTTTCCCCAATATGCTGTCCAAAACCACTAATGAGTGTCACTGAGGCCTTCAGACATTCCTTCTATGCATGATTGCTTCAGATGATAAAGTCTCTCCAGAATGAGAAGGGATTCAAAAAGTAGGATTCACTAGGAAGGCTTCTGCAACCCTGTTTATTTAGGACATATGAGGACATGTTCCAAGAACTCCCTTTGGCTCCTTGGTTATCAAACACACACAGCCTTGCACTGAGGAACCGGCTTTGCCTCCGTGGCCCTGCTGCTGCATCCAGAGCATTTCCAGGACCAGAGCTGTTTTGCTCCGTGACACACCAAGCTATTAGACGTGGATCAGAATTAGAACTGAACTCCTGGTGGTGTTTAGAGCAGGTGTTGCACAACTGGTGCTCAGAAGAATTATCCTCACTCCCCACCACTAGAAACAGAAAACCTCCCACTGAACCAAAGGGGTTTAGGGCAGAGCCTTGAAAATGGGAAGCAATTGTGGTTATTGAAACCAAAGGTCACTGTCTGTTCCACCACAGAGCTCCAGCTGTCAAAGGAAGCTGCTGCCACCCCTGTGGGGCATCCCACAAGCTGCCACCCCACGCAAAAGTCTGCAGCACGTGCCATGGGCTGGAGGCAGCTCCGTTTCCATGATGTTGAAACAAACTGGGATGTGGGGAGGGCACGCACTCCAATGTTTTGTCGCTTTCCCGGGCTCAAGCAGCTACAGTTGAACACATCATTCTTTCCCGTGTCTGAGAAACATTTACTGCTTGTTACAAAAGGTTTGGGGATGTCCTACTGTGTAATAGCTTAGATGACTGAAAACAAATTTAAATATAAGAAATGTGCTGGCTTATTTTTTGCATGTTGTAAATACTCTTAGAAACGGCATGGGGCCTTATTAAGTTTGAAACTCAGGTCTTTCAACTTCCTCGAGAAAAGAGAACAAATGGTAAAAGCATGAGGAAATAAGTAACCTCTGTGATTTCCCACTTCAGTTCAAGCCCAGAGATTTTTGTCAGTGGTTATTACAGTCATATTTCTTTAACACCTTTAAAAAAGACACAGCAAGAAAAGATTTCAAAGAGAGAGGTTGCGCTAGCTCTGGAAAGTTCTGGTTTCTCCAAACATGTGGAAACCCACTGGGCAAGGAAGATCTGGGCTTCCTGCGGGTCCTATTGCCAGTTCTCCACAACGGAGAACTTTTGATTATTTTCCAAACTTGTACTGAAATCAACTGGGTTAGTCACTTTAAAAAGAGACCCCTCTGTGCTGCTCTGTAACCCTTCAGTCTTTTGTTGGGTTTGGGCTTTTATGCACACTTTCTGCAAGATACTGAATCGTATAAATATCTACCCAAACATAGCAGAAAAGCTGTAGTAGGACAATAGAGAGGTAACTATTGCTATTTATTTATTTATTTACCACTGTTCCAGCATGATGATGTTTTCATTGCAACAACTGTTTCCCACATTTGAAAGGGGAAATTAATAAATCCCCTAAGAATCTAAAATGCATTTATGCTTGGAAACTACACTCAGAGGGTTATTTCCATGGGGTTTTTCTTTAGGCAAGAATTAGACATGATTATTTTTTTGTACAATCTATTGTTCCAATTATTTATCAAATTATGCTCCTTTCACTTGATGTTTTACTTCAAGTAAACGTATTCAAAACACAAACCTGTGACTGCTATCACCATGAACCATTTGGAGTGTACCCACACAGTATTTTGCAATAAATAATGACCCATTCTGTTGTTCCTATCAGTTTGAATACATCCACAGCTGCAAAAACAACAACAGCATACACAGTGAGGATCCTGTACCCCCAAAAAACCTCAGTCCCACAGTCATATTTCTAAGACACCAAGTTATTTGTCATTTGTTCTGCCAAATGTGCATAAATCCTTTGGTGTGGCTCCGTGTACTTGGGACTTTGGGTGGACAGGTTTGATGCTGCCTATCCTGAGGTTCTGCACGAGGTGAGGTTTTACAGAATCCTTGAAATAATGCTGGGGACCGTTGTTATCATTTAAATATTGAACAGATAAATACATACATCTCACTTCAGTTGCACAAATCTGCTGGTTTTAGCCATGCTTATTCCACATGAATTGAAAGTTTCTATGTTTCACATAAAGTGAAAGCTTTTTGTTTGCTCCTGAGGAAGAGCAGGGAGCAAAGAAGCTTTGGGGATGGTCAAACACTGAGAAATAAGGCTGGGAACATGTTCAGCCATGAATAACCAGCTGATAAGATGATTCACTGCTACGCACAGGTGCCTAACATTTGCTGTGTGGGAACACAGGGTGGTGACTGGGTTGTTCATCATGCCACTGTGTCTTAATACGGAAAACTTTCCTGGCTTAACGTTGAGACTATGTTATCCCCTAATTTTTCATGATGTGCCATCTCATTTTGGAAACTATCTGTTACCCAATAAATGAGTAAGCAAAACCGACTGTCTACGAGCAATAACGTGCCCTTAAGGAAAATCAGCCAATCCCAAAAATGCTAATCAGAAAACTAAATATTGTTTTTCTAGGGAATACCTGCAGGTCACGTACAGAGATAGCTTTTTGGTTCATAAGTAGAGGAAAGGCAGAGAAAAGGGAGCCTTGATGTTCCTCAATAAAATGCCAGACAGTGGGGGATGCCCACTGCAAACCACAGCAGCAAATATTACACTGGGTAAGGGTTAAGGCATGGCCACAAGGGCTTAAAATAGAGCAGGGAAAGGGGTTCTGGGAGCCTGGGAATGTTGCAACCCCCACAGTCTCACTAAAGCATGGCAGCTCCCACTGCTCTCTACATCACCTGGGATTTAGAGTGCTGCAAACACCCGACACACTCCTTGAAACTGACTTCATCCCAGTGCCAAATGGTCCCATTTCTCCTTGCCCAAGCAAGTTTTGGTGTGTCCCTCGCACAGCACAACCTGCTGCTTCCTCCTCTGAGCGCACAGCCGGCTCTTCCATGCGGAGATCGCTCCAGCTTTGTGCCTCCAGCTCTGCCTCTCTGCTCATGTGTCCACTCCCCCAGACTGACAGCCTTGGAGACAGAGCTCATTTCTAGTTCAAAACCAGGTAGGCAACTTAAAAAAAAAAATAAAATAAAGATGTCATTTGCCACTCGTGGACGTAGATGAAAATTAGTGATGGGATAACAATAGTTTAGGGGTGTAGGGGCCAAATTCTGCTCTCACTTACACTGTTTAGGTCTGGGAATAAATCAGCTGAATCCAGCGTGACTCAGAGCAGAATTTGGCTCTAAATATTTTAACTGCAGTATGAGTTTGTTGTCTACATGACTGAATTGCCTTGAGAAATCAGTGCCTCCTCTTTGTCTTTGCCAGTGGGGCCGCAGTGATCCTTGTGTTTATTTAAGGAACACGGCGTTCATGCCTCACCTCCTGCATCCGTACACGGAGCCACTCACCTTTCCTTTCGTCTCGGGTGCTTTGCATACAGGAGCATTTAACTCTTTAACAATTAGTGCCAGCATTCAAACCTCATGTTTTATTTCTCCGGATTTCCCAATCTCTGGAGGGCTAATTATAAACATTCTCCAAGAGCTCCACATCAGATGCCGGGGAGTCTACACGGACATGAGAGACGCAAGGCAGGGCAACTCCATCAAGTGCTCTAACTGCGACTGGCGACAGCTTAATAGCAACAAATAGATCTGGGCGTCCTTCACAAAGACCTTTCCCCCAGCTGCCTCAGACACACAGGTTTATCTCTGGGCTTGCCCTGTCAGGAAACAGGTGCTTTTCTATTAATAGGCACGAGGCAGCCAGGCAAGACGAAGGTGCGGCGCTGTATGAGAACAGGTGGTCTCCAGTTGAACAGTTTATAAACAATAACTAATCACTCAAGACCTGTAGCGGTTTCTAATGAGGACTATAATTACGAGCCAGGTGGCTGCAGTTAGAGGAATACATTGTTTTTAAACAGGTTACTTGACTCAACAGCAGTTTTACGGGAGGCAGGATTGTCTCCAACATATGTTCCCTCTGCCTCCCGTTTTCCTTTTTTTCCCTCTTTTTTTTTTTTTTTTTCCCTCTCTCCCGGTGTGTGAGCGTAGGGATGCCTGATGCCTTCCAGTATAAAACCCTGGGCTCTGTCACTTATGATTCCACAGGCCTGTAATTGCTCTGGCTGAATCCTGAGTGCTTATGTCAGGGGTAATTTTTGGAAAAATTCAGCATAAACAATTCAGCCGCTTTTCAGATTGCTGGCAAGGAAAATAAGTTTAGTATGTTTGTATTTATAGTTTAAAGTGTTACTTCTCATGTTAGAACCATAGAGCAGTGACAGGGGTGTTGCTGTGTCAGGTGCACAACAGAGTCAGAAGTTGAAAACTGTTGAAGGACTACATTCAGAAAGAATGTTTCTTTATTTTATTATTAATTTTAATTGGTCAAATAACAATTCCTTCTCCTAAAATATTTATTAACACTAAAAAACAGTTTTAATTTTTTTTTTTAAGCCCTATTCTCCTCGTATTTTGACTCAAGGTGTTGGATGCTGCAGGGACAACATTCTCAATACCAAGACAAGTGTTACCATTCCACTAAAAATTCACCCAGATGTTTTCAAGTCACCACAGGGAAGAATTTCTTCCTAATATCTAATCCTTAGCTGCTTTCTGTTTAAAGCCTTTACGTCTTGTCCTACCATTCACGAACTCAGCTCTTCCATGGCTCTAAAATTTCCAGTTCTGCCAAAATCTGTGCCCAGTTCACAGCAGCACCACACGAAATAACCTCTGAAATCATTCTTAGCCTCTGTTTATTTCGTAATAATAAACTAAATCATACAAAGGAGACTACATTAAGGCTCCAGGCTAATTCACTTATGTCATTACAGCATCAAGGTTGATCTTGAAGCTTCATTTGAAATGACAGGCTGAACTTAAGCACTTTCTTAAGTGATTTGCTGGATCAGAGCATACGTGTTATGATATGGCAAATCATTACAAGATCACATGTTAATTTCCACAGGGCTTTCAGGTCTGTGTAATTAACACAGTTTCTGTGTGTAGAGCCCATGCCCCACATGTTGCAGTTTGGAAGGTGTGCAGTCAACCTGACACCCATGAGAGGAACAAAGACTCATCACCACTCCCGTCCCTGGAAGTGTCCAAGGCCAGGCTGGACGGGGCTTGGAGCACCCTGGGATAGTGGAAGGGGTCCCTGCCCATGGCAGGGGGTGGGATTTTCTTTGAGGTCCCTTCCAACCCAAACCATTTAATGATTCTATGATTAAGAGGCTGAATGACACCCTGGGAAACTGGGTTCTGTCTGTGTAGTTTGTGAGTGAAGACCACCAAGTCACTTAGTTTCCATGAGGAAAGACTGTGTACCCTTGTCCCCAAGGTCCTTGCTGTGCCAAGATGCTGAGTGTCCCCCACTTGGATCATTTTGAGATTTGTAAAAAAATCCCAGCTACACTGAAAGTGTCTTGATTTGGACACTAAATGTATAGGAGGGTTTCAGTCTTAATTTTTCTCTACTTGAGCATTGTTGGTCAATAAAACAAGATGATTAATCACAAGGATACTGCACAGCAGATTCATAGTTTTGTGAATGCAGCAGTGACACACTTAATAATTTTATAGTCAATAACAGGTTTGGATAGTGCCATATAGTAAAGGATTTTTGTGAAAGAAAACACATGAGAGGACTAAATTATTCTAGATATACTCAATTTAGAGTCTACTCAAGCATATTTTCATGTGATATTGGTATCTAGTTCCTACAATGATTACTGGTTTCTAAAGATATGCAGAGGGACAGGTAATGATCATTTGATGGCAACACCATATAAAAATATTTTCAGAGCCTGGAAATATAATGGTGAAGAGTTGTTTGGAGTTTTATGTTTTATTTTTAAATAGCCTGTTTCTAATCTTTATCTTCTTGCTCACCCTCTGGGAAACTCACAGTTTTGGTTTGGGCTCGTTATAAAAAGCAGGAGATAAATGTGGCCTTCAACAATTTTTGGTTGATGCTGGAAGACACAGCATCAATTTGTAAAGCTGCTCTCAGGGCTGCAATTTGCGTTTTCTTCTGAGTGCACACAAAGGTCAAAGCCCAGGTTAAGGAATGTACCTTATAATTTAATTTTAGCCCATGTTGACACCTTCTTTCAACTGCTTTGCATTTGCTCAGGACAATAGCATCATTTAGTGGAAAACCCCACTGTCTCAAAAAGGACTTAGTGGTTTATTTCCTAAAGTTCAAAGAGATTTCCATGGGGAGGTCTTTCCACACTCAGACAGGCAAAGTGTGAGACTGAACTAGACAATCTCCAAAGGTCCATTCTCCAAACTTCTCTATGATGTGTGTGAAGTCTGGCAGTCAGGAGTTCTCATCATGCTGCAAAGAAAGGAGACTCTCCACCCATATCTGAATCACAGAATGATTAGGGTTGGAAAAGACCTCTAAGACCCCCAAGTGCAACCATCGACCCAGCACCACCACCATGTTCACCACTAAACCGTGTCCTCAAGTGCCACAGCCACACATTTTTGAGTCATTCGGAGGGATTCTGAGATTCTGTCCCAGTCATTGTTATTTTTCCCCTCATGCTGACACACAGTGAGAGATGAGTGTCTCCTAGATGTTCATCTGTGCTCCCTTTCCTGCAATGTTTGCACCCAGTCAGGGAGTGCTGGATAACGCTCTGCCTCTATGAATTGTAAATTCAGGAAGGGCAAATTTGCTGTCTCTGGATTTTTGGATGGGGATTGAGATGGATTAATTATATGTCAAGAGGGACTTGAGCAATAATAAGTGACTTTATGACTGTCTTTACCACTTGGTGGAAAGGTTACATTTAAAAATTGGCTTTACTGCACTGGATTTTAGGTTAAGTTCAAAATGCAGCTTCCGCTGTTAGAACTGAAGGGTCATATAAAATTCATTGCAATAGAATATTTATAAGTATCTGGGATATTTGTAGGAAACACAATAATGGTAGAATCAGAGCTCACAGATAGAAGGGGGAATTGTTAAAT
The DNA here is from genome assembly GCF_965178545.1 of Coloeus monedula. NCBI lineage: Eukaryota > Metazoa > Chordata > Aves > Passeriformes > Corvidae > Coloeus > Coloeus monedula. The sequence goes on from NC_138787.1 coordinate 37,613,632, forward strand.
GGCAAATAAAAGCTCCATTTTTCCAGCACTTAACCCTACATATAATAATAATTATTACAAATCTGAGCAATGATTAAATTTCATTCTGAACCCTGGTTAAACGTATGTGAATGGAAAATGATTTCTGTGCTAATAACTCGCGTGCTGTGAGCACTCAGAGCAGGATTGATGTGCATGCACGTCACACATCTCCGAGAGCCTTCCACATGCCAGCGAGGCGCAGGTATTCCTGGCGGAGATTGGGATTGACATGCCTCACTTCCCATGTCTGGGGAGGAGTAAAGTCCTGTTTGTTTACAGCCTCTTCCTTCTAATCACATAATTACAGCTTTGAAGGCAGGTATCTGACAAAAGCCCCGAAAGTGAGCAAGGTGAAGGCGCAGCAGCTTTTGTTGCAGCTATTATCTCATCACCCTCTTCTCCAGCGAGATGCTGGGGGTGTGTTTTGCAAGGCTATCATTTACCTCGCTGGCGTGTGCCACCACAATTATCCCCCCTGAAATACACAAGTGAAGCTGCTGTTGCAGAAACAGAGGCCATTCAATCGGAGTGGAACAGAGCAGCTCTAATTAGCGTTAAGTACCTGTAATCCTCAGAGATTTTACCTAATGATAAAAGCCAGGGAAAGTCCCTCAGGTAGGAGTAATAAGAGCCCAGCCAGGTTGGCTGTGGATCAGGTGTTGTATGTCAGCTCTGTTGAATGCAGCCTATTGATCCAGAAGTTGCCTGTATTTTCTGCCACAAATTGAATTTAAATTGCTTACATGAAGAAGACATCTGGCAGGTTAAGGTTTACCTGCTTCACGTCTCGAAATAATTTTCTCCACCAGCAAATAGGTAGGCAAGAGCTCTTTTGGAAATAAACCAAGTAAAGCTTTTTAAGAGATACAGACATAGTTGTCTGAAGTGCCTGAGCTTGAAGTAGACAGTTGGCAGATGAGGAATATATTTCAGATTATTAAAGTAATAAAGTAGGAGAGTTTTTACAGATTAAATACCTGCACTGTGCCTTCTTTCCCGATGAATAAAATACCTCCTCACCTTGCAAAATACTATAAAAAAGTATAGCTCTCATCTGCATGAAAGACTTTCTTTTATTTGGTGGAGAGGTGTTGGTTGGGGGGGTTGGATTTTTTTGTTTGTTTGTTTTTGTTGTTATTGTTGTTTGTTTGTCCAATTTAAATAAATTTACTACTTTATTGGTACACGGTTACAATTTTGTTTGTTGTTTTATAGGACAGTAATCTTAGGTTCCCTCCCCATGGCAGGAGAGTTGGAATGAGACAATATTTAAGGTCCTTTCCAACCCAAACCGTTGTGTGATTTTATGAAATGCTTACTGGAGGTTGTCATGTAGGACAAAATTATTTTCTGAACATTTTTGGAGGGGTTTGTCCACCCACGAGGTGGTCATTTGAATACAGGAGGTGGTCACCCATGCCCCCTTCTCCAGCCATGAAGGCTCTGAATCACCTTAATCAGTTTTCCAACCAAAGATTTTGAAAGTTCTTGTCCTGATTCCACAGAGCTACAGCAACAGTATTTCACATGTTGGAGTCTTCAGCACTTAGGGAAGAGTGGAAACCCACTAAGACCACCTGGTATCTCCAGGCCTCTGAATTAGGGTGCTGAATTGAACAAATATGTTCTACACTGACAAATTAACATCAGACTAATATTAGTAAAAACTCTGTGTGCACTCAAACAATAAAGCCAGTTTAGATCCTGGAAGGAAAGGAAGAGCAGGGAAAAAAACCACCTTTAGAATAACAAGAGGCATGGGAGGAACCTTTCAAAAATGTTATTATGTGTTTACTAACTTTTTTAAAAATTGTTTTTATTTAATGAGCCTGGTAAATGCTGGCCACAGCTCGTACATCAGCCTCTTTGTCTCCCTCACAAGGCACCTAAGCTGCTGTTTGGACAACATCCATTTGATAATGAAGCAAGATGCAGGCTAGACAGCTGCTTTTTTCTCACTCATTTCACTCTGTTATTGGTTAACTTAGTGGAAAAATGTAAATTTTCCAGGGACTTTAGGTTGGAGGTATCCCAGCCAAGGTAGATATGTGCTCGACTTGAGGTCTAATTTAACTCCTGTGTCGTATCGACCGCCTTGGCCCACCAGGGACCCTCAGAGCCCTCCTTTGCCAAAGGTAGACAATGGGATGAAAGTAAAGTGTAATAAATGCCCCTGTCCAGTCCCATGTCGATATCCAGCTGCTTCTTTCCCCCTCCTTTTCTGCTGTTTTAAGTGCATCAGTATTTCACGTTTATTGTAGTGTGATGAAACACCTTTCAGAATGGCCAGAGGGACACTCAGCAGTAGGCATTTAGGCAGTACAAATTGGAGTGAACAGGAGGACAGTTAGCAGGGAATATTTCTGAGGTCAAAGCGAGCCAGATTGGAGCTGAATCAGCTAAAAGAAGAGTTGAGAGCTACAGTACCTACTGCAAAGTAAATATGGATTACAGTCCTTTGGACAAATTGATCCACTGGAGGATGATAGGTCCCCCAGAAAAAGAGGCTGCTATGTAAAGAATTAAGTATTTTACGCTGACATACATACAAAGAACCCTTAAACACAGCAGCCAGAGATGTATCACCTGGAGAGTCCATCCCAGATCCTCACAGGAATCATTTGCAGTGCACTGCAAGATTTAAGGGTCCAGGATCTGGCACGTTCCTGTGGGTGCTGACTCGTGTTCTGCCCAGTAAACAGAGCCTTAAGATTTAGCTGCTCATCTGAGCAACAGTTCTCAGGTAGGCTAGTGGAAAAAGCATAACATCACAGGGAATTTCAGTGGGAAAGAGCCCCAGCAGGGGCAACTCCGGCGTCTGACCTGATCCACTCAGGTCCTGGAAACCTCCAAGGATGTGGATGGTACAACCAGGAAAGGTGAAAGAACATCCAGTCAACAAGTCTGTCCTCAACACTGGTAACTCCAGAAAAAAAAAGCAGAAGCTTGGATATGAAACCGTAGCTGTTTGTCAAGAACAACTTTCAGATTTCCTAAAGAAGCTACTGAATTCTTGGAAAAGGTGATGGAATAAATGACTCTGGGAGAGCTCTCCTCTCTCTCCGCTGACCCTGCAAGAGATGATGACCTTCTGTCTCCCGAAAAAATGTAACCATTGCGTGCATAATTGCTTTTAATCCCTAAAATACTCATCAAGGAATAGAGAACTGCAACTACCAATAAAGGTGCCATTTTCTCACAGTTGAAACAAATCATTTAAAATCAGGTTATACTACAAGATCAATGTGAATAAATACACATGGCTGCAAAAAAAAACAAAACCCAAAGAAAAATAGTTAAAAATATATAAATTATTATACTAAAATTAGGAATGTGATGAATATATTTGTAAAAATTCCTTGAAACTATTTGTAAGAGCATCTTGAAAAGATTTGTAAATTTTTTCACTTTCTTCACAGAGATTATTCTGGGCCAAGCAAACACTGAAGACACAAAGGAGACAACTTGAGCTCAGGGTCGTTCTCAAAGCTGAAGAGCTCAATGCTCTTCTGCTGGGTATCTCTCTGCAAGCAGAGAACTTCTCCCTGCACAGTGAACACACCTTTCCTCAGCCACTACCCTGATCCACATCTGGAATATATCACAGAGTTTGATTAAATACAAACACAGCCACATTTATGGGTGAATTCTTCCCAGAACCCCTACTCAGTCCTTAAATCATATAAATAAGATCAATCATTTACTACAAGGGTGTGCAAGGCTATGAGAGTGGTGGCACCAGCGCTGTGGATGACTTTTTTTCCAAGGAGGATGCACAGGACAGTGCATTACAGGGGCTGGGATTTCAGCAGCACACAGGCAAGGCTAATGGATTTCCACGCTCAGCACTCCTCTGCCAAGAAGCTGACTTTTAATATGGGAAATAGACTCCTGCTCAGGATGGAGCAGTCCTGGGCAACCTCAGGGGTCCAGGCATCAGGGCAATTTTTTTTTGTCAAACAGGAGGTGTTTTGGAGGCATGTCCACAATGGAGTGTAACATTACAGAGGGCTGGATTTAGCTGGAACCCATAACTGTCTGCTGCAGCTTAAAGCTACTCACACACAGTCATTCAACAGCCACTGGCAAAACTGGGCTTGATTGTCGGCAAGTGGGAGAAATTAGATTTACATATAGTCCATTTGTTGGTTGTTTTCTACAAGAACCTCCTTTAGATTTCTCCATTTCGTCCTGAGTACGCTGAGTTTTCAGGGGTAGGTAACTTTGTGATTGCAATACATTTTCCCATCTAAAAGCCATCAGTAAAGTGAATGGGGCTACTCTCCTAAGTGCTCGATGCCTGATGTAAGAGTTGCATGATCTAGTCCAGAAGTAACACAGTTACCTCAATTACTGCAGTCCCACGAGGCTGTTCACAGCACTACTTAGGAAACGTTGTAGGCTCAGGCTCTGGTATTATAAACTCCTTGGGGCAGCATGACTGCACACAGCATCTCATCAGGAGTTAACAAACAAGTCCTAGATGAGACACTAGCCACTTTTTTTTTCTGTGCTAGGCTCTTATTTATTTATTTCTTTGCATCCAGGAATGAGCCCAGCGTTATTAAAGCGACGGCGAAGCGCGGTCTCTCTCCTAAAGCAGCGCGGCACAGCGAGATGCCGTGCGCGCTTTCTGTGCTTTTTTACATTGTTATCAGGGAAAAATATGTCTTGCCATTTCCCAGGGGGTTCCCTGGGACAGTGTCTCAGTGTGAAAGGGCACCATGGGGCTGCCTCGGACAGTTTTCTTTCAATAAGGTTTGGGGTTTTTTTTTTTGTTTCTATTGTAACCACTCTGCTCTGCTGCTTCACTGATTTCCCAGCTGTTCTTCTGCGGTGTCTGAAGTCGAACGCAGAAAATCTGAAGCTGAACAGCTCAGAAACAAGCAGCCCATCATGGCAAGCATGAGAAAACCATGAACACATTTTTCTCTCTCGACATAAAGCTCTGATTCTCCGTTGCGTGCTCCAGCACAACGCTCAGCATTTGTGCCCCTGCTCCGCAGGCAGGAATCTCTCTCAGACCTCGAGTATCCCACTTCAGAGCTGCAAAAACTGCAAGGTCCCCAACACAAAAACTTGTTTTATTTTATTGTTAGTTATACCCGTGTGCAGAGCAGTGAGGGTCTCCCAGGTGCAGATTAGGCTGGACCTTGGTGGAAGGAGTTAATTGTCCCGGGAGCATTGAGCTTTCCCTGACAGTGCCCGGCTATCACTCTGCTACACCAGGGAATGACAAGATTGAAGGCCCTTCCAATTGTTTATCTTTTTTTCTGTGAAATGCCCCAGAAGGCATTATTTCTTGTATGACTTCACATGGGGAAAAACCAAGCAAACGAAGAAAAAACGTCTTTCCAATGACAGTTGACAATACATCTGCAATGTGTTGTGCTCGGTTAAAAAGCTGCTTTTTAAAATGTATTGTAAAAGTACATTCATCTGATAAAATAATTCTGCAGGAATGTGGAATGTGTTTTGAAAGTTACAGCAGAATCATAAATAAAATGGATTTTAAATACCTAGAAAAGTAATTTTTCCCAAGGTGAAGGACTTTCTGCTCTTCCTGACAAGACGCTCTAGCCCACCCTAGGTGATTTTCTTTCAGATCATCCCAGTAAACCCACAGAAATCAGTAAAAATTTTTGCCAATCTACAGTTCATCATTTTTATTTTGCAACAGGAGGAGGAGTAGCAAGAAGAACATTTGAAAAAATAGAAGCATAATGTATGACTACTTTCACAATCAACCCTTTTGATTTCTTCATTTGAAATATTGTAAACCTAAAATGTCATTCAAATACATTTGCAAAAAATAACATGATAAAAATATTAACATTTGAAGTATGTGGTGAAAAGTTATTCAATGTGAAACAGAGTTTTGTTTCACGAAAATGTTATCAGAATAATTTGTATTTATTTGGTTCAAATTCTTCTTTTTTATAAGACAGACTAAAAAATGGAACAGCTTTTCAACTGACTCCATTTCAATTTATTTTAATTTTATTTAATTAAGTGAATGCAGTAAACTATGTGTGCTTCGCCCTGTCTGAAAACAGTGTCAGATACAATGCAATTCTTGAAGAGATGGGTAAAGTTATTCTTTCACTTATATATAGTCATGTTCTGGAGTATGTGATCCATAAAATCTGTCCAGATTGATTTTATTGACCTTAATATTATTTTTTATACTTGCTTTATATTACCTGGATTTTCCTTTATGTATTTGGAACATTATAATTTCCAGGTGCACTTGCACGTTTTCCAAACATGTTTCTTCCGAGCAAGAAAATCTATATCCTGTTTTAGCACCCCTAACGATGACAGGTATTGCCTACACATCTCCTGAAAGGAGCTTTTTGTGCCATCTGGTTCAAACCTGCATTGATTCAGAGACACCAAAGAGTTTCCCAGACGGGTCCTGCTGCAGCTCAACGTGTGATTGCTCCTGCCCACCCTATAAAACAACAGAGAGATGCTCAAAGAACCTCAACACCATCCCTGAAGGATCCAGAACAAAGGATCCAAGCAGCACCACACCTCCTTTTCAGCATTCAGCTCCAGCAAGCAGGTTGCTCCTACTACTTTACAACCACCCAAGCCCACTGCTGCCATAAAAAACAGTGCAAACAAGGACCCACCACTTTTTGGGAAGACTAGAACCACAGTTTCAGTGTTTCCCAGCAGGTACCTAAGCACAGCCATTGCTTGAGTCTCCATTTTTATTGCTCTAGGCAATGGAAACTGTAGTTTCTATATTTAATGTATTGAAACTGCCTGGTCTCCACGGTAGCAGGGGTATCTATATACACTGGTAGAATGCATTTCAGGCTCAATCACTTTGAAAGCCTGGATAATAGAAGAGCACTTGTACTTTGGATAACAAAGTTATTTCCTTTAACATCAACAAGCTGCTCAGCTAGTAACTGCATCAGGCATTGATTTTGTGAGCCTGTTTGTAAGCACTGGGGGGGCCTTTTCCACCGATAAAACTACCAAATTTGCACATCATTCTTCACGTGCATTATTTCCCAGAGCAGAGCTGACAGGAGAAGCTGTATTAATTTCAGCATGGCTGTTAGGAATGTCAGCAGAACATCTGCAGGACCAACCCTGGATCTGTCGGCTTCACCCTCCCTGTTTTGAGATAGATTGAAGCCTGAACTTACATCTCCAGCCAAATTTTGTACCTGGTTCCTATTGGGACTGTAAAAGTGCAACTGCTTCCCAGACTCAGATCCCAGACTAATGGTCTGAACATGCAACTGGATTCAGATGTGGGCTCCTTCCTGCTAGACTCGGGTTTATGTATTTCAGCAGGGCCAAATATCTGCCTATTTACTCATTTGTCACTACCAAGTGTTAAATTAAAAGTATCAGGAGCTACCAGACATAAATTCCCTGGCCATATTTTACTTTTTCTTGTAAGAAATGCTCTATCTACATTTTTTCCTTGCATCATGCACTCCCCTCTGAACAGCAGCAGCACCGCAGAGCCCAGCACATCCCCCCTCCCAGCCCTCACCATCCAGCTCCAATTATCAGTAATGGGAACTAGGCATGTCCATGGAAATGAAAGCAGATCCCTTGGTGGAAAAACTTTTTTGACAGAAGTGTTCGCAACAACTTTTCAAAAAAAAAAAAAAATTAGAAAAAAAAGAACCCGTGTCTCGTTTATTTTCCCCTTTCTTCCTCCCAGCTTTCTGTCAGTCATCAATCGAACAGGAGACAACTCATTTCATTTCTGTGACACACAATGATGGACTTGTGTTACAACCCTGACTTATTTTGAGAACTTCAATTTCTCAAGCTGAAAGCCTGAATGTCCCATGCTTGGAAGGGCTATTGATCTGATGTAGATGGACAGCTCAAGAGGAACTGATACATTCCTTACAGCAATTTTTTTCTGACCACTACATAATGTAGACTTTCTGCTTGTTTGTTGACATCTAAAAACTTTGATTCTGTGATTTAACTGATACTCTTCTGCTGCTTCTACTCAATATTTCCCTGTACTATTTGATGTGGGAGTTATTTATTATCCACTACCTGCAATGGAAAAGCTGGTTCACTGTGATAAAATGTGCGAATTCACGAGGCGGCAGGAACCTCTAAATGCACATCACAATGGTACAGCTGCAAATGTGGGACACCTCCTGGTCCTAATCCTTCCTGGTGCCTTTCAGCAGAGGTAATGGTGCCATGGAACAGGTTTGGATGCCCACTCCCAGGGCATCCAAACAGGAGGGACCAGCCCTTACAAGCAGCACTGACCACCGTGCGTCAAGCCCAGATGGAAAAAAAACCATCCACAATATAATTACAATTTAATCAAAGGGGCTAATTTTGCTTCAAAGCAGGATGAACACCACAGGTCCATGCCTCTTCCTTTACTTCTTTTTTTTTTCTCCAGCTTTGCCTCAGCTTCCCTACACATCTCCTGCATGGGCAGCAGATACCTGTCAAGCGTGGGGACGTCACCACGGTGGCAGAGCCCCAGCACCACACTCTCAGCTGTCTGCAGGTCACAGGAAACAATCCATTCCACTCTTAATGATTTATGTAGTTTCTTTGGAATCACTCCTGGCTTAGGGGGTTTTCTGCTTTTTCTATTACAGCTCAGAGAACCAAACCAGAGTCTTTCAGGCACAGCTCCTCAGCCAAGGTAGCTCTCTGTGACAGAATTAGTCAATGTTAATACCAGCCCAGAATCAGCCCCAGAAGTTCATTATTATTGCCTTTAAAGGAGGGTCATCTCCTCCTCCTCCAGGACTAATTTAGAGCAACGAAAATTAAACTGCATCTCATCTCACAGTCAAAAAGATCTGCAGAAATTGTCCTCGTTTAAATACCAATTCAACCCTTTTCTGTCACAGCAGGGTAGTGCATCTACTTTTTTTGTTCTAAAAGCCAAATACCATTCAAACAAAAGAGTCACTTCCGCATTAATTACACAAAAGAAAAAAAACCTGGGGAAAAAAAAAAAGAAGAAAAAAGCTACACAAGAAAAAAACAAAAAGAAAATGAAAGCATCTTTTGAGAACTTAGATTGTGCAACTAAAGCACGATGTGGTCTTAGACCTTTACTTTGTGTACAGAGTCAGACTTTATTCTTTGATTTGGTGCGCAGGATCACAGCTTATTATGACTGTAATGGTTGTAATTTTGTTGACATTTGAATGGAATAAGGAAGGAATGAGGAATAGAGGTAAATGAGGTTGCTGCAGAAAAAGCACCTGTGATTCAGCTGATGGGAAGAGGATGTTAGCACGAGAAAGACCTAAAAAAACCCTAAATGGCTTGTCCCATCCCAAAATCTCTCTGTATTGACACTGGGCTCTTCATTTGAGTTAAATTCATAGTAAATTAAGAAGAAAGTATTTGGGGTCTTGAGATGTTAAGGACAAGAAATCTTTTAAATCATAACTGAAACAGTTTAAGACTGATGGGGTCAGGTTCATTTCTGGTTTAACCCCTGGATGCAGCAGATCCCACTCCTCCCATCTGCCTGGTCCAGAGTCCCAAAATAGTCACTCATTTAGGTGTCCCTTCAAATCTGGGCTGAGACCATTTATCACCAAAAACCAGCCCAGTGGGTTAAGAAAGGTTTTGCAAAACTGACTCTTCCATAGTGTGACCTGTATTTAAATCACTCTCTCTTTTTTCCCCATCATAAAACCACCACCTCATGCACAAAATCCCACACAGGATCTGCCACTGGCACCTCAGAGGAGTAAACTATTTGCAGGGAGTATTTTCCTGTTAATAACTCCTTCCCCCTCATGCTGGAAGATACCAGGGGCTTGGGTCAAGGCAGATTTCTGATTCCTGTCTTGGAAATCCAGGAACATCCCATGTGTGCCATGAGCTGTCACCTCTCAGCATGGCAAATCCTTTTTCCCTGGTGAGAGGCAGCAATACTCCCAGCTATTCCCCTTGGAAGCCCTTTTCCCTTCTCCTTCCCACCCATCACTTGTAATCCTGGATCTCCAAGGTGGTGGAGGGACGAAGGGAAGCTTGGCAAGGCTCCACTTCTGACGGCCTCTGTGAAGCCATCCCTCCACAATATGGAAAACTAATAATAGGAAAAAAAAAGAAGAAAATTTTAAAAAAGGGGGAAATCAAAAGGTGGAAATTCCTGGTTAAAGCCTCTGCCTGCACAAAAAGCATAACAGCTTGTATGGACTGCAGCACGATGACTATTGCTGTTAGCGCTTCCAATGACATCAGTGTTTTCCCAGTTACACAGTGCAAGGGGCTGGTTAGGGAAGCTGAAGAGAAGAACTGAAGGTAGTGAGGGTTTTAAAGGATGTCAGAAGCAAAAGATGTTTCTTTAGACAGTCCTCCTTATTTCCCTAATTATTTTATTTTCTCAGTTTTGGGGATTTTTGGAAACACACCTGCAGCACTGCCCAGATAATTAAAACCTCAAATGCCACCTGCCTCACCTCAGATCCCTGAGGAACTTTGCTATCAGCATTCCTGCTCACACACCCCCTGCACTGCTACTTTCGTGTGCCCAGTCAATCTGCCAGCTTTACACCAAAGTGGTTATTGAAGTAAATATTGAGCAATAAGGCCCAGAAAGCTTTCCTAAAATAAGATGCATTACATCTATTGCATTTTCACTCTGCCCCTTACAGAAATACAAGGTGCTTTTGTCAAGATTTCTGTTTCAGAAATCCAGGCTCTTCTCTGCCTGGGCACTCGAAGGGTTTTTTCTTCCCTTTAGGCTGCAGGAAGACTCTCAAGCTGCTTTTCCAGGTGTTGGAATAGTGCAAAGCACTTGAACCATGCTCATGGATGGTGGCCATCTAACTCACATGGCTGAGAGTGTGTTTTCCTTTTTGGCAGTGCTTTTGTTCCAGGTGGAATAGTCTTTCATCCAACATGAAGGAAACTCTTGCTTGTCTCACTCTCAGGTAATGGTCTATAACCATCCAGCTGGAGTGAAATATAGAATATATGGAGATATATATTTGTATGTGTGCACATGCTTGCATCTTTTTCGTGCATTGCTCACACCCATGCTGCAGCCTAAGTTAAATGAATTAAAAATAAAATAAGGGCATTTTTTCCCCTGTCCCGTCAATGCCAGAAAGCCCTGGAGTAGCTGCACTTTTACAACGCAGACGCTCCAGACCAGGTTCCAGCTGTCGGAATTTTATGTCCTCGAGATACTTCTGGAATAACAAAGTGTCATACACGTCCCTGCCAGTACACGAGATCAGCACATGAGATCAGAGGTGCAGATGTTGCCTCCACATCCACCCACTGGCATCTCATTATCAGTTTAGCTGGGATCCTCCACCCATTCCCAGCCAAGCAGGAAGTCAGGAGCTGTAATTTGTGAGAATGAGCTGTATAGCAACCATTTATCTGCAAAACAAACCTCTGCTGGCAAAAACTTCGGAGGCAATTGAGAATCTTATGAAGGTTTTCTGTCTTGGCACACGTAGGTAACAAGTGGGGAATGCTGTGATTGCACAGTCCCATGAGCAGTGGGACTTAGAGGTGGAGGAAGGGACAGGAATTATCATTGGACACACAAAAAACTGCTTTAATTGACTGGTCAAGGGTTGGATTTGATGATTTTGGAGACCTGTTCAAACTTTAATGATTCCATGGGCCTGTTCTATGATTGCTTTGGGGAAGGAACATCACAGACCAGTGCACCTGTCTTCCTTCACCCTTGTTAAGAAGGGAGTATTTTCCTGCTAGGAAAAAGAGCTATGCCACAGTGGCAGGGAGGCAGAGGATGGCCCATCTCTGCCTCCCCCCTCAGGGACAGCAGTGCCAGACATCCAGGGCCTTCACCTTGGAATTGAGCATTAATCAGCAGGGCCAGGAAGGAGATCTCTTGATATCCCAGGTCACCAAAATATTTCCAGCAGCAATTTTATTTCTACTCGTTCAGGGCAGCAATCTTATCAGCACCAGGCACAGCACATGAAGTTATACAGAGGGAAACAAGCTTGGGAGGAAGGACAGAGTTGAGATTCGTGCTGCATTGTTAATTACTCAGACAATAAACCCAGGAAGGTGTGCTTGGATCCCTTGTCATGCAGGCTGCTATCCTGGCAACTGGGGAGAGACATCTGCTCAGCCCAGCCCCGCGCTGTCGGTGTGGATGATCACACCTTTCTAATGAGCATCTTAAAGCTCTTCCTGAGCAGAAAAATCAGCCTAGATTTAGCCTCCTTTGAGAGCTTTGGTACCAAGAGGTTGAACAGCTCAGAGGAGCCACTGAGGTGGGGCCAGTCAGGCTGAGCCCTGCGAGGTGCTGGAGCAGAAGGTAAATCCAGCCCCATCATTCCCTCGCCCCTGACCTCCCCAAAGGAGGAAGGACAGGAATTTGCCTGTCATGTTTTTCCTCCTTTTCTGCAATTATGATTCCTTGCTTAAGTTTCCAATCTTTAATTGGATGGAAAGTTACAGTCACAGCACAGGGGAGAGAAAAAAAAATCCCAGCTCCTCTGCCTGACTCAAGCGTCTGGTTTCATTTACTACTCCAGGCTTCCGAGTTACTTTGTTAACTCGATGGAAATCAGGATTTCTTGAATTAAAAAGATGTTCTGCCCTTGCTGGCTGCTCTGCCTCTCTGTGAGCATAGCGAGGTGCCCAGGGCTGCCTCTGCAGGGGAGTTTGGCCGCGGCAGCTTCATGTAGGAGGTGATATAAATAGATAAAAACCTCACTTGTGGAACATAAACTTACTGCTACATATACCTTCCTCGCTGGCACACCATGTAATGCAAGATATGTGGCTCTTTCTTGCCAGAGAGGCCCACTCACAAGTCTTCTGTTGAGCACAGCTATTAATGTCACACTTTTGTTCCCAGGAAAACAGAAAAGTGCCACTACAGAGAAAACCGCTCAAGTTTCTATTGCACAATGCTCCAATTCCACTGAACACTGTACTTGCCTAATCAAGTTCTCCAGTGCAATTAAGCAAACCACAGAGGGTTAAATGTGGGTTTTCTCATGCCTGCCTCCCCCCTGGCAGGAGCAGAGTTACAACATTTCTAATCATGGAGCCCACTCTTGCCTGGAGTTCAAAAACCATTCACCTGATGGTAATGAAGGAAACCAATTTAGCTTAAATCCCCCTCTAAAAGGTGGGGAAGGGGTCAGGAATCAGTTTGCACAGAGGAGCACGGAGAAACCCTGGGCAGTTCTACTTCAAAAGGTTTGAAGTGCATCAGTGGTGCAAAGCTGAATTCAGAAAAATGCAGCCTGGGACCGCTGTGCTGTGTGCAGCTCCTTCCAGAATTCCAGGTCAGATACAGACAACTGAAGTTTAAATTAATAATAATAGCAAGTTTCCATTTTAACCTCAGAATCTTTCTCTCTCTCTCTCTTTTTTCTCAGTAAGCCCTGAGAATGCAACACCTTGGAGGGTAAATCCTGGAGCATGTGGAGTGCAGGGGTTCTGGCTGTTCACAAGCCATCAGGAACCAGCCAGGTTTTAGCACCTAAGCTGCTGCTCAGACTTTGCAGAGCAGTGACGGCACTCAGATGCAGAGCTATTGTCTGATCAAGCCAAAGTGCTCAGACTCAGTGCCAAAGCAGCCTCTCACTCGTGGCCGTGGACTCTTCCTGACTTCAGATGGCAGCATCTGATCCATAAATACTGATGAGTTCCTATAGCTAAATTTAACCTATAGAAGTATAGATTGTTAATATTCATGGGCTGTGTCGTGCCAGCTGAAGCCAGAAGGATTCCATGGTTATAACCTAAGTCATTGCTTCATAAATTTCCCTTAAAATACACAGACCACATATAAACTGGCTTTCTGTTAAAAAAGGCATCATTTACCACCCCTTTTCTCGTTTTAGAAAATCACTAGACATGTTTGGGGACTGATAGACTTGGCTCAGCTACTCTCATCTCTCATGGAGCATTGAGGCTCAAGTGTGACTTTCAATGCAGAAAAAACCCCAAAAAATTAAGCCACATGCCTAAAGAAATTCAACTTAATTACTGTTTTATGGTGAAGTCTACAGTGGCAGAGCGAGAGGGATGCTACCTTTCATTCAATGCACTTCAGCTTCACAGCTGCAGCTCTAAGACATCAGAGCTTTTTTGAACACCTTTCTAATGGGCAAATTGTGCCAAAGCCAGAACCAGAACCTCTCTTACCTTGGTCCCTTGGCAGACCAGGCAGTCCCAGGAGCAACTCCCCCATGCACACACAGCTTTCACCTCAAAAATCAAGCCAGTGCTGCTATTCTTCTCTTTTACCATCATTAAATTCATCCCCAGTTAGGAGAAAATGCAGTTCAATCCTCTGACTTCCCGTGAAATTATGAAGCTCTGCCTCTGAGCTCAAAAGAAAAAGGGGAGGCACTCATTTATTTTCAATCTGAGGCCATTGATAATCACCTGTGTGTTAGGATTTGTATGGTGCACTGAAAATAGACAAAGTTCATCCTAAAGTGCCAGCACAGTCTTCCATTAATCTCCAGCTCAGTCCCTTAAAGGAGGAAGTAACAACTCTGTAATGATAAGGCTCGTGGCAGCAGCCAGAGTGCTTGAAGGTCTGTTCTTGTAAAGAAAATTTTTCAATTAGTTAAAGAAGCCAGAAGCATCGGCTTTCAAAAAAGAGCTTCCTTATGAATCTTTGATCTCTCTCACTGCACCATGTTTCTCATGAAAGACAGTCATAGTGACACTGTTTAAATAACATCTACAAAACAGTTCAATTTGCAAATCAGTAGGATTACAGTTTCCTTTATAATCTTTATTTAAATGAAGTAGGGAGAATGAGCTGATAAATTAAGGGCTTGTCTAGGAGAGTTGTGTCCAACCAGAAGCGGCCAACACTTGAGAATAACAGGAGGAAAAAGAAAACATGATTTGTGCAAACTAAAAGCAGAAAAAAGGCCAATTTAAAATGCTTGATCTCAGTTCTGGTCCTAGAATCTCCAAACCAAGGAGACTTGTTCAGGCAGGTTACCCACCCTCCTAACTACCTGTAATTTGTGCTTTTATCTTCGTTTAGTGCTGTTCATTAAATTTTAATAAAAGTAAGAAATTTCTGAGCACACCAGAAGCCGGGCATGGCCAGATGTCCCTGCTGGGAAAGGGACAAGACTGGAGAAGTCCTGCACATGACCTGACAGTGAGTTACCAACACCTTCTTGGGTGGATGTGGTGTGGCAGGTCTCCAACTTGGGCTGTGGGCTCCATGCTCCCCACCCCAAACTCCATCCCAAGAGGGAATTGTGTGGGGGATGTCTCTTTGAGAGGCAAGAGACAATCACAGAATCACGGAATGGTTTGGGTTGGAAGGGACCTTAAAGCTCATCAGTTCCACCCCAAGGGCAGGGACACCTTCCACTATCCCAGGTTGCTCTGAGCCCTGTCCAACTTGGCCTTGAACACTTCCAGGGATCCAGGGGCAGCCAAAACTTCACTTGTCTTGTCCTCAGTCTCCCCCTTGGCTGGATGATGTCCCCAAAACCCCCGATGCCTCTTCATCAGGGCTTCTAAGGAGAAATTCTGGTGCTGTCTTATATTCCAGCCAAAACCCGTTCCCTGCCTCCAACTCTTAAAAGCCCAACCACGGATCCACCCTCTCCTCCACTGCCATTCATCTGATCACAGATTTATTACTGCTACTGCAAAGTGTGATGGCAGAGGTTATGTTCCAAAAATGTAAATGTCACTGAATTACATAATCATCACTTTAACTTTATAATCTACATATATGGGATTCAAATTCCCAGCACGCTCCCTCGGATTATCCGTGTTTTCCAGTGCTCCTGTGGTTTGTAAAGTGAGCACAAAGAGGTCCTGAGCACCCTGGAAGAGGCAGAAATGCCTGATGGTGTTACATGAGCACAAAATGCTCATTTAGCGTCCAAGAAATCAGGATAATATTTTTTATGGCAAATGCCAACTAAGAGTAAATGTAGGATTTTTCAATGTTTATGATAAAAAAAATGTACCAGAACACAAACACGTATTTCATAATAAAAAAAAAAAAAAAAAAAAATTGCACCTTGAAAGCATTTTTGACAGGCTTCCACTTTACAAGTTAATGGCAACATCAGAGGTACAGGAGTCCTGGAATAAATGGAAAATTGGCTCAAAATATTAAAGACAGAGAGCAAGAAACCAAGAAAAGCATAGTCATAGATGGATGATACTGCCTTGGCAAGCAAGGTAAACAGTGAGGAAACTCACTGCCAGATGCAAAAAGACTTAGATCATTAAAAGGGAAAGAGATGAAAAAACCATTCAACACAAATAAATTAGAACAGTATCACCAATACTGTCTGTCAGCATTTCTGCTATAAATCCTGGTTTGCAGGAGTCTATTCCACATCTGAAAAAAATATCCCCCGAGTGGAACTTGGCCTGCCAGATTTCTGGCCCGTGTTAACGTGTCTTTTGTCTTCACTAAGTTCTCTGAGGCATAAATGGAAATTTAATTTGGATTCACCATGATCAGCTCGCACACTCCAGGCACCCACACAAGTTTGTGCTACCTGAAGTTTGAAGAAGCCTTCAAGAATTATTTTTCCCCTCTAGAAACAGCAATAAGGTTTTAATCTGGGTACTTGAGATTTTATAACAACATTCCTTTCATGAGTATCGAACGTTCCTTCAGTAAAAAATGTTAAGATGGGGCAAGAGAGAACTGATGGTGCCTGCTAGGCAAAAATTTAACTTTGAGAATGATGTCTGACCATGTAATACTTAAACTATCAACAATACAACATCTCCTCAATAAAACTTGACAAATACAGACAGATCTAAAGTCCAGCCTACAACAGATGAGTTGAAGAAGTAGCAATTTTCAGTAAACCTGTGTAGTGTTTGGTAAGAAAAACTAGTACCTAAAAAAAAAAAAAAAAACCAAACCAAACACCAAAAAAACAACAATGCTTAAAAAATTCTTAATAATCTATACCATTTTAGTTTTTAATCTGATCATCAACAGACTAGCATTTTAAATTTTTTACTGCAGGAATTCTGGAGGATAAAGCATTATCTTCTACTAGAAGCTATAACATTTTTTTGGCTGATAGCATAGACTTTTTTTTTTTTTTTTGGCAGCTTGTTTTGATATATGAATACAAAGGATTTCAAGAGATTTGTCAATGTAAAATTGAATTAAGTATAAATTGTTTAAATGATTGTATGCGTACCATAAAGTGCCTTTGAAAAATAAGGCTGCAGCTCTGGATGTGCTGGTAAAAATGAGAAATTCCAGGCTGGGAATAGGTCGTGCCCTATGATCCATGGTGCGCATCGCTGCTGCCTTTGGAAATGCAGCTCCTTCACCTGTCCCCCTGATGGGATGAAGACAGAGGGAGGAAGATAAATTGCTCTTCATAACAGAGATTAGGCCAGAGCAACAGAAGGAAAAGCAAAAAGAAACAAACTCTCCGGCAAGTGAGAGGATGTACTTACTGCTGACCAGAGCCGGGCTTTGCCTGTCCTCCCTTGGTTTGTTTTGTCTTCTGGGGGACCTCTGTGTCTCTAAACTCTCACCTCTTGTATAAATAAGGTCTTCTAGAAAGGGGTTGTGTTCCTGTGCTGGTGAGTCAACCAATAAGTGGTTTGGATCTGGGGTTTTCCTCATCCTGTCATTGTAACCCACATTTCTTAGGGAGGCTTTGGCAGGGGTTTGACTCATGAGTTAAACCTAATCTTGGCTGAACATATTATTTATTTCTATAATTTACTGATTTACCTGGAAGAAAATACACATCAGGCTTTCAGACACTGAAAGAAATTTTAAAAAAAGAAGCCTGCACCCTGGATCTTCCAAATGAGCTGTGAGTGACACAGGACATGAGGAACCCCGATGGCATCAGGCACCAGGCAGACCATCCCCATTCCTGGCATATGGAATGTGACAGCAGGTCCCACTGGAACACACGGCAGACCCACGAAGAAGTGGAAGTACTGAACACATCCTGTATTTTTCCAAAGGATATTTCTTTTTCCTGCCCATGTTGTGTCCTGAAGAATGAGTTATACAGAGCTGCAGCTCCCGGGGAGGCTTCATCCCCTCTCGGAGCGCTTGTAGCACACCTTGGAAAAATATCAGCACTGGGAGATCCCTCAGAAAGCGCATGGAAAAATAAGCACTGAAAGCAGTAAGTACTGGGGAGATAAAACACTATTTTCAGAGTGGAGACAGAATGCTTTGGAGAGAGGAAAGACAAAAGCAGCAGCCCACAACTCTGAAAACAAGGAAACAAACAGAAATGGGATCTCTTTGCTTTTCAGCTCATTTCCACATAACCCCTGTTTTCCAACTTCCATTGTGTCTTGTTCAAATGTTTTAGCTCTCCAGATCTTTTAATGAACTCCACACACATCCCCGCAGCTCTGTGTAAACGGGAAAAGCTGCTGCACATTCAGATCCTCACTTTTTGCTGGGAAACGTGACATCCAACTGGGAGCAAACCTGAGGGTGAAACATTTCCCTACAAGGTAAGTAAAACCCCCTAAAAAAGCTGACTTCATCAGGCCAGAAATTGCCACCAGGCTCCAGCTGCTCGGGGATCTGTCACAGTCCAGTGGCTCTGGAGAATGGATGGTCAAGCTACGTGAGATGGCCCAAAAGTCACAAAATAAAGAGTTTTCCAATCCATCCAGGCCTTGGCACTTTGTTTTTCCCTTCCCTTGGTGCTTTCTACTTTCACTATTTTCTTTCTGAATTTTTCTTGTACCTGTGATATCTTATGAAATCTTAATCCAGCTTTAACAGACAGGAAAAGGGAATTAGACTCATGCCTTGGTAGAATTATTGGGAGAATTCATATATTGTGAAGGCACTGACAGCAATACCTTAAAATTACACTGTGATTCACAGAATCACAGAATACTTAGATTCATAGAATAATTAGAATCGTAGATTTGTGCTGAACTGGCAGGGTAATGTTCACGGCTGGACACTAATTTTTCTATGCTTACTACTCATATATCTCAGAGGCTTAAATAAGTTTTCTGTCTACTTTTTATTCTTTATTGGTAGCCATTTATCCTGGGGGAAATTTCCCCCCCTCCCTTTTAGAACCTCTCATCCACAAACTGTTTTCTGTTGCTGTTACATTAGTTCATGTCCCTGTAACATAAATTACAATTTAAAAAAAAAAATCCCTCTTTGAAATTCTCTTTAATTCATATTTGCTGTATCTCCAAAATGAATAATTTTTTTTTAAATAAATATTTTCCTTTAATCCACGATAACTGAACAGACGTTTGCTAAATGAAGCCAACAGACATGAGAAGATTCGTTAAGTATCTGAGTTTTCTGACACTGCAGATTGGAAGGGAGCAGCAAGGGACTTTGCCAAAGACAGGACTTTGAATTTTATTTCTCCTCCTACCAGCAAGCTATGGAATTGAGGAGTTGGAGCATGCCAGCCTATCCCAGAATTAAACTGTGCCCTTTCCCACCACACACAGCACCCTCTGAAGTAGACAACATAGGTCATAGCTTAAAAATGCAAGTAGCATCTTTAAATAGTAGAAGTTATCCACAGCACTAACATTGAATTGATAACCTTTCTTTCAACAGCTCCCAAACAATAACAACTGGAAAACGATGGCACAGATTCATTCCAGGTTCTTAAAACCTTAAGCTTCTGAAATCAGAGTCTTCATATTAGCATTGAATACAGCAACATTCTGATTTCAATTATTGACAGCCTGAACTAAATTAGTTAGCGTCTCATCTAGTTTCAACAGTCTGCTCTTCATTGAGTCGTTCAGATGTTGGATGGATTCCATCAACATCTCCTGAACACACTTTTTTTTTTTTTAAGCCAATCTGCTGCTCTCTGGTTCCTTTCTGACACTTCTATCCCTTTCCAGTATGATGTTCCCTGAGCTATCACCCCTCATTTCCACACACTTGTCCTCCGTCATCTCCACTTTCTACTCTTACTCTGTGTTTTCCTTTGCTCTCCTTCTTATTTACTGAGTTCCTCACCAGCTCCTCTGCCACACAGCTCACCAAAATGCTGGTGCTTATTTTGCTTTGACAGTTTTTAATTGTTCCTTTGGGATCACGACTGGAAAGGATGCGCTGTCACTGTCCCCAAAACTGTGTTTCAATGTGACAGTGGCTTTGCACTGAATATTTGAGAAGGAAGAGAACAGAAAGGCACCAGACTTAGTGAAAATCTTAAAGCCACATTGCTTTTCAGGTAGGTACAGGAATTTCCCCTCATTCCTTATTTTCCTTATTCCATACAGAAATCAAGTATATCCTTCATGGTTACTGCTGTCCTCCCTGTGTTTGGTGCCTCCTGATGCATCCTCCCAGCCTCAGCCACGTGCTGTGGCTCCCCACAACGTCACTGCTGTACTGCCAGCAGGTCACAGGGTGGGGAGAGTGGCTGAGTGGGGATGAGAGGCACTGTGGAAGCTGGGAGAGTGGGAAACACAGGAGGAACACAGCTCTGAAGAACATGCTAAGAAATGTGGGAAACCTTCTGAGCGCCGGGAAAGAAATCCCCTTTGGAGAAAGCCTTTCCAACAAGTATGAGGATGTGTTTGTGCTTAGGCTGATGTGCAAGAATAGCAGAACATCGTGGTTTTCACATTTTCATCTTTGTGAATCAGTGCTAAAAATTATAACCCCTTTCCTGCTCTTATTTCAGAATTACTGGTCTCCAGTTCCCCATGCATTCTGCTAAGGGACATTATTCCAGCTCCCACTTCCACCAGAACAGCTTCTCCTTTGCATAAGCCCACAGTTGCTGCCCTCAGTGTAGGTGCAGAGGCTCAGATAACAAACTCCAAGCCATGGTAGCCTCAAGTGCATCACTGAAGGCCCCTGGACCTGCTTTTCATCCCCAAATCATTACTCTCTATTCTGATTGCACGTATAAATCAGGTGTCAATTTTAGGCTAGCACACAAGCTGGGAAAGTCAGACTGCAAACCAGACTGCAGATGAGGAAGGAAGAGGAGGAACCACTAAGATTGATAAATTCTTATATTCCATTTATCAAAGAGGGGGAAAAAGAATTCTAATCCTCACATGGTGTATCTGGCCAAATACCACAGAATGTCAGGTTTTATTCAGTTGCTCTTCTATCCCAATCCTGTCCAATTAGAAGTTCTTGTGATGTAAAAAGCCACACAGTTGGCTTGTGAGGGACTGAAAAGGAGGTGATTCTGCCCCTCTTCTCTGCTCTGGTGACACCCCACCTTGAGTACTGCATCCAGCTCTGGGGTCCCCAACACAGGGAGGAAAACATCCTGTTGGAGCGAGTCCAGAGGAGGCACCAGGATGATCAGAGGGATGGAGCAGCTCTGCTGGGAAGAAAGGCTGAGAGAATTGGGATTGTTCAGCCTGGAGAAGAGAAGGCTTTGAAGTGACTTAACTGCAGCCTTCCAGTACCTGAAGGAAGCCAACAGGAAAGGTGGGGAGAGACAATTTACAAGGGCCTGGAGTGACAGTGATGCCATGAAGATTTTTTGCCTTTTCTTTTATACCCCTGTTATACCTTTTTACACCTTCTGTATTCTCAGTGCTTTTTCCCTACATTCTTGGCCTTGTTTGTCAAGCTGAGAGACTCAACATTTTAGAAGCTTTGTAGCCAGGGATCAGTGTGCCCCAGAGCCCAAGGTCCTCTCCAGAACACATTCTGTAAACCAAGATAGAACCATCCAGGGGAAGGTTCCTTGGGGAGGGGGGGCTCACTCGAGCCTCTCATTGGGGAATCTTTGATAGATTTGCTAATTAGTAACACCTCTAATGTGATACCAGATCTTTTGGGGGTGTGCATTGTGGTGGGCATTGAGGTGCATTCGACCTGGACGTGTGCACCTAAGGATCCTTAAAATAAATGCCAAGGTAAAATCCCTTTTTCCCTTCTAACCGTGTTTGGCTCTTGATTTTAAGACCAGGAAAAGGCATCAACAGGACAAGGGGGAATGGCTTCAAAGTGCGACAGGACAGGTTTAGATTTGATATTGGGAAGAATTTCTTGTCTGTGAGGGTGGGGAGGCCCTGGCACAGGGTGCCCAGAGAAGCTGTGGCTGCCCCTGGATCCCTGGAAGTGTCCAAGGCCAGGCTGGACAAGGCTTGGAGCACCCTGGGACAGTGGGAGGTGTCCCTGCCCATGGCAGGGGGTTGGAACAAGATGATCTTTCAATCCAAGCCATTCAATGATTCTATGAGAATTTGATCTGTGGACTCTGCACTACATTGTGTCTTCCTTGGCTCTAGATGGAAGAGCTAAAACACTTGAACAAGACACAGTGGAAGTGATCTTCTTGATTTAGGGTCCCTCAGAACCTTAAAGCAAATCTTGCTCCAAAGCTGCCTATGGTTCAGAGCTGGACCAATATCAAGCCCTTCCAAAACAGATACATTCATATTTTCAGTGCATTTGTGGATGGCTGCACGAAGGTGTTAATCCCCTATGTACAGCCATTAGCAAGGAATTCATTATTCTGCCCAGTGAGTTATCCCTCTATTAAACGTTAGGAAGAATTAGCCTAATATTTACTGTCAGCTATTTGTTATGTTAAAGAGGTCTTTGCCAAATCTCCAGCACCTCCACCACATGCACAAAATCATACTTTAAATGAAGTAATTCTGAATTAAACAAGTGTGCTAGTACCACTAGTGGGATTTATAGTAACCAATAACAGTCTAAGAATGTATTTCACAGATTGCTTCTTTATATTGCAAAATTAATAGAGTTTTATATCTGAAGAAACAAATCTGCACATTAAAAATCAATGTTGCTCATGATACACACTTGGTATTATTTCTGGGAATGCTACAGCTGGCATGCACAGCCTAGTTAAAATATTATAATTTACTTGACTGCATGCATAGTCGATTTGCAGTCAAAACTGCCACTTACTACATGGGAGGAAAAACAATGACTTCCATGCTACTGCAAACATCAAAGGTAGCTTTTGCACTACTCCCCCTCAAAACCTCCTGGGAAAAGCCCTGACTCATAAGCTTTCCACTGGCTACTGGAGTGCTTCTTAGGTTTGAGGAAGAAGAAAAAAAAAAAAATCATATTTTGCTACAGTACCTCCACTGAAAAATCCTCAACAAGCAGAATGGATTGAAAAATTCAAGCATGACTAAAAAGTACATTCCCCACTAGTCAGTGAATTTTGCTCCCTATTTGTCACTGCCACCTTGGAGAGCGGTGAGCATTAATAATGCATGGGTGCTAGGAATGTATTAGCAACTAACCTTGCGAAGAAAATCAACTGGGGACCCAGAAGAGCTGTTAAAAAAAAAAGAAAAAAAAAAAAGGGAAAAAAAGGAGAAAAAGAAAAAAGAAACAAAGTCAGAGCTCTCCAGTATCCTCTTATTTATTGAAGAGATTTTGGGAGCAGTGTCAGGGATGGCGGGCACTATGTATCACTGAGAGCTCAGGATGGAAGTCTCTGCAACAGGGTCGTAATTGAGTTCATTGATCACATTCAGAAGCAGACCCACCCCCACCCACGGAGCTCCCCAGCACTGGCCACTCTCCAGCACAAGAAATACCCCAGAGGACCGAGGATATTTATGCAAAGTGGTGGTTGGAGCAGAAATATCTTTATTAAATGTGTTTTTAAGGAAAGCCTTCATTCTGCTGTTACTGGCTTTGCAGTTACTTTGCATATGTTAATCATGATCAACTTTTCCTGGGAACTGATCAGCACAGCACATTTGCCAACCAATATTTTCCAGGATAGGGCCGGTGAGGTGGATGGAAAAACCTTTCCCTTCTCCTGCTTCTACAATTGCACCATCCTGATCATGAGGTTACCACCACAGCCATTCAAACATGGTTATTCCCATCTTTTATTTTATGGTGACATGATAACATATGGATTTTATTCTCATTCTGAAACTCTTCAGTCCTCTCAAATCCAAGTACCCAAAGATATCCAGTACCCAAGGAAAATATTCTGCTTCCTAGAATAAAACAGCCCTACCCTTGCACTTCTCTAGTTTGAAACAATTTGTACAGGAAGCTGCTCTATCCTGCTGTTACACTTGGCAGTAATGGTTCCAGCTATATATTTATGTCCTGCCATCTCCTTTTAATATATATTGTTTATATTCCAAGGCCTTTTTTCTGCTTTAACAATCATTACAAGTTTTACATGGAATATAGTTGCCTTTTGTGTTATTAGCCAAAACAAATATTGTGTTTAAATCCACCTTATTGATTCACATTCTCAGTGAATGTATCCAGCTTGCCAATGGAATGGGGAGATAGAGAGGAACAGTCCTACATTCTGCAAAAAAAGGGAAAATAACATGGTTTTCTTTTCCCCTTCTGCTGGAAAAATGGACAAAAAACCTGTCCTCTACTTTCCCTCATCAAGGCAAAAATGGCCCAGAATTTTCTGTGTGGATCCATCCTCCTCCTCCTCCTGAAATAATCAGAATGACCTGATGCTCCAAGCTAAGCTATTTGCTTTGCAACTCATCAGTTATATTTTTAGTTGCCCATTGCAGACCTTCATGCAGTTGATTCATTAAGCTCATTGTGACTCAATGCTGCATCCCAAATTCAAAGTTTGATATATACAATTTAATCTTTGGTCATTCTTTATTAAGATGTGCTTTGAACGAGCAGTTTTCCCCCAACACAAGGATTGGGCCAACTCCCTAATTAAATGCTGCAGCCTGTGGATAAGCTGGAAACCTCACTGTGACACAATCCTCCTGCCTTTCACCTGCTTTCTTAATACTTATCAATTCATTCGTGCCATTCTTCTCATCTTTATTTGATGCTGACGACAAAATAAAGTTAAAAGACACCTGCTGGTAGATAGATTTTACACTGAACATGCTTATACAGGCCTTTAGGAAAACTAGATTCTGGCATCCTAAGAGGATCACATGATTAAGATCTGAAGATTGAGAAGAGAATTGGTTCAGTACCAGTTTCTCATTCTCATTACAATTGTTCTCCAGAGAAATGAGCAATTTTTCACCATTGTTTTCTTGACACAACGGTCTTTGTTGAATTTTAGTGGGGGTTTTTTTTTGCCATCCTTCTTTCTTTATCCCTTTTCCTTTTCTTCTTCCTTCCAAACCTCCCTATGTACACCACAGTTGTTTAATTTTTGTTATGGAAATGATTAAAGTTTTATTTTGTTTCGGTTTGTTTCTTTTATCTCCCAGGAGTTTTTTAGGGTGCTAGTCACTCTGTAAATCAATGTAAAAATGCTTTTGTCAGATTAGCTTGCATATTAACTGGTAAAATGCTTGTTATTTTACTCTGATGTTACATTCACAACAGGATAACAGTTTTGATCCTGTTATGCAAAAATCTGCATTATAAATTAGAAGGCATATTTCACACTTTTTTATCTTGGGCAGATTCCTAATGCAGTCATTTGGTGCTAGGATGAAAAAATGGAGATAAGGCAACTTCCATTAGCTCAGCTCATGTTAGATTCAGTAGGCTCAGGCCACACGTGATGACACCTTACTCATATGATCAGAATTTGGGTGATGTCTAACAACTCAAGAAATGCTGAGCTTCACAAACCCTATGCATAAAACCTGCCAGTGGAATGCAAAATATCTTGGGCTGAAGGCATTTTTGTAAGTAGGGTTGGTTTTTTTTTTTTTTAAAGAAAAAAATTTCTTTAGCTAAACAAACTTATAATTATTAGTTACAGTGAGATCCTATTCGTTAGAGGTCCTGGCAATCTCAGAAACATCTTTCAACTGCAGCCTAATGTTTCGTAGTTAAAGGCAGTTTTTCAAGAGGAGAACATCTTTTCCTTTTTTCTGTTACTTATAAAGTTTCTAAGAAAACCTGAAATTAGTCAGACAAACTGCTTATGGAATTCCATTTTCATTTTTTCTAACAATATTAGCACTGCAAAGCTTCTCTAATTTTGTAGGTTTATAGATCATTATTATTAACAGTGCTGAGTTCATAAATCAGTTCCTGCTAAAGAAGTTTAAGATCACAGGTGAGTATCACAGGTGATTTAACTGTGCAAGTTTTAAAAGGTCTCTGAGTGAGTACCACCTTAAGAAGATATCCAATTTGCTTTCAGAAAAATATCTTATATCAACATACCCAGTACAATCTGATAGGACGCAACAGGAATCATCCATCAACATGACAAGTTCAAAAGGGATGCTCCTATAAACTACACACACAGAGGAAGGGAGGTGTCTCCAGTGAGACAAGAGCAAGTTTTGGGAGGTTATGTTCAAAATGTTCACCCTGCACTCTCCTTTCCCAAAAAATAAAATGGACAGAAAAAAGAATTTCAACTCTTGAATTATTTTTGTTCTGTGTTTTATCACAATGAGCAGTAGATTCCCATGTTCACTTTCCATCTTTTTACCTCTCTGTCTCTGCCAAACTTGACTCTGTTGCCCTATACCCAACATTTTCAGCTCTGCTTTTGCACCTGAGCCTCAAAGGCTCAGGTCCTGCTGTGGGACTCAAACCTCCAGCCTCTGTGTTGATTCACATATATATTAAAAAATATATCATATTTTGAATTCCTGTGGCCTAAAGCAGTGCAAAGAGAATTCTCCTCTGTGCTTAAGGGAAGGACTGTAAGAGCCATACAGGCCTGTTTGTCATAGAAACTGGAATGGTTTGGATTAGAAGGGACCTTAAAGCTCATCCCATTCCACCCCTGCCATGGGCAGGGAAACCTCCCACTGTCCCAGAGTGCCCCAAGCCTTGTCCAACCCGGCCTTGGGCACTGCCAGGGATCCAGGGGCAGCCACAGCTTCTCTGGGCACCCTGTGCCAGGGCCTCCCCACTCTCACAGGGAAGAATTTCTTCCATAGATCCAACCTAAACCCCCTCTCTGTCAGCTTAAATCCATTTCACATTGCCCTATCACTCCATGCCCACATTTTCCAGAAAAAAACCCATGCGAGTACAGGAGAATGGTTTGGGAGGGGTGGACTTGAAGAGGGGAACAGACAGTCTGTAAGACTGTGGGGTAGGGGTGTGAATAAGGGTCGGTAGCCATAAAAGCAGATTTTTATCACTTTTCCCAATGCATTTGCATGCACACACCAACACAGACTAAGTTGTTCCTGTAGGAACAGGCACAGAAGTCCCCAGTCCCAGTTCCTGGTGGTGGAGTGGCCACTGCTGCCCTGCCCAGGCACAGCTCCTCAACAAGGGTACGTTCACCTAAGAGCCCAGCCAGAAAAAGCCTCGATAGAGCTCCTTCTCCTCCCTGTCTCTGAGCCTCCCTACCCTCACCCAGCAGAAAGACCCCAAATTACTGTGCTGGGATTTAAATCAAGGCTTTTACACCCTGCCTGCAGTGTCCCAGCTACACACACAGAAATTAATTGATAAGAAGGGGGAAAAAAACCCCAAAAATTTAAAACATTTCAAACAGCGTAGCATGAACCCATTATCAAATATGCACTCTGTCCTGAGACAGAGTCAAAACACACAACACTCTTTTTTCTCTTGACCTTGCAAAATCTTGCCATAGCCATTACAAGCTCCAGCCAATTTTTTTCTTTTTTCTTTTTTTTTTTTTTTCTGTAGAAATGGAATTTACAGATTACAAAAATGGTTTGCTCAAGTCATCACCATCCCTTTGAACTCTGAGGCCATTTGAATTTGATCCTGACCAGGCTGACCATAAACCATTCTGTCTGGATAACAGAGGAAATGGAACAGTTTGTCTTGAGGAACCTTATAATAAACTGGAGCTCAGTAGTTATGAATTAAAACTAAAATAGCAAAAAAAAAAAAGTTATCATATGTATCTGTGTGTGTGTGCTTTACATATGTGTACATACACTCACATAAATACACACTCCACCTGATGCCAACAGAAGTGAATGAGTGAAGAGCACTGGCAATGTTAAGATTATTTTTTAAATTAACAAACTTCATCTACTTGTTCATGATATTTTTATCCTATTAATAAAATATTGCTCATTTAGATGAGCTTGATAAATAAAACCCTCTAAATCTTCTGTTCACAATTCACTATAATCTATGAACAAACTCTGTGCAGTAGTCACAAATAATAAAGCTCCAAAGTATATTTTATTTGGATTTTAAAGTTTTGCAATGTATTTTTCACAAAATCATTGAAGAGTGCATCTTTCATCCCGAACAAGAAACATGGAGTCAGGTCCATAAAAGCACCCAAAAATCTGAGTTTGGGGATAGATTCAGATGCCTAAGCCTAAACTTTGGTCCTTGGATGCAGAGGTGGCTTCTCAACACAGCTTTAGCAACATGAAGTTGTGAATTCAGAGGCAGAGAGTTTGAAAAATTGGGTATAATCTGGTTTAAGGGCTCAGGGCTGTGCACTGAGTGCCTGAAGGAGGAGAAGAACTGGGCTAGGACTCTTTCAGTCAGTATTTCCCATCTTTTTTACCTGCAGACAGATCATTTTTCAGCAAAATGACCATTTCAGCCTTTTGGAAGCTTTGATTTTTTCATATGTACGTGCTGTACGAGGAGCTGGGCAGAGATTGTGGCCCCTTGGTGGCCAAATCCCTAAATTCAGTGATATTTCAGCCAGCCATGGCTAACAGGACAAATTTCAACCTTTTGAGACAGTTAAGGTTAAAAGGAGTCCTGAGGACAAGAGCTGGGAGAAACCAGGTGGAGCCAAGTGAGCAAAGGTAAACCCTTCAGCTCCTGCAGGGCTCATTGTGAAAAATGTTGAGTGGTATCATTTGCCAAAGAGAGATTTTTAAGCCTTTCCAGCTCTCCAACTTGCTGCACATCAGAGGAAATTAAAAGCAAATAAAAAACAACCACCAAAACTGTGTGTGTCCCAAAGCAGAGAGCCAGAGTCCACCAAAAACAGTGATCCATCAAAGGAGACGACTGCTAACCAAAGGCACAGTCAGAGGCTCCCAGGCAGCTCTCAGCCCACTGCTGTTTCCCAGATTTCCCAGTAACCACAGAGTTCCTGGAGCTTGGGTACAGCACACAGAAATGCCCACTGGCTGCACAGCACATTGTAAAACATCTTGCTTTAGTCCCTGCTTGGAGGTGATGATGAGAATAGAAGAACTGAGTCACTGAAGCCTAGAGAGAAGAGCTGGAACAACAGAAAACTTGGGTGATTTGGGGTTGGTTTTCTTTCTTCTGTAAGAAATAACCTGATTTTTCTCTGCTGTCATTCATTGCCCAGTGTCATTCAAGCCCTGCATACACGTGACCATGAGTTTATGAATGAAAAAATATCTGAATCCGAAGGATTGCACAAAATTAACAGATGATCAATGTCTGAAAATTTGGGCAGGGTGTGCATTATTCATTAATTGCCTTTTTATTTGATTATTCACCAAGAACTATTAATTATTTCCCTCCTTAAAAAAGCTTCAATGATCTAATCAAGAAGAGAGGGGGTAAATATCATATGTCCTAGGAGACCAATAGTGTACACTAAAAACCAAGGTTGAATTGGAAATAGTCAAAATGGAAAACAAGTGAACACCTACAGCTACTGCTTGTGAAGCATCTAAAAATATCTGGGCATTCACAGAAATCAGGAATGGTTCCCAAATATAAAAAGTGTTTACCAGAAAATGGTGCATAATGAGCAATTTAACCAGCTTTAATTCAGCAGTGATCCAAGGAGTTCTCTGATTCAGAAAATGGCAATTTGAGCAAGGAGATGTTTGAAGACTGAGCAAGACTATTTTGACAAGGAGTATCAGGAAAGAAGCAGAATTTAGTATAAACTTAATCTTAGAATTTCAGAAATCTCAGCTGTCCTGAGTCCTGGGTTTCTAGGAATGAGACAAGGGGAGAGATGCGTTTCTGATAGAGGGAAAAGGTGGTTTCTGAGGCATCCAGAAGCTGATTCTAATCCTCACTTTAATTAAAAGGGAGCAAGTTCTTCACACTGCATCTGCTAGGCTTCCCTGGCACGACCAGCTGCTCCTCCTTCCGACTTCCATCAGCACAAGGATTCTCCCAGTGCCAAGAGGAGACCAAGGGGGAGGGCGAGAGGCAGGGAAAGGACTGTTTTCATTCCAAACTGAAGCTTTTTATAAACTTCAAATATTGCAACTTTTTCCTTCAGCTCCTCAGAAACAATCTCACTCCGAGTGTCTGCACATAACCACAATTCACAGCATTCCATAAAACCTCATTTCCAGACCTCTAAACAGGGTTGGCTTTTTTTTTTTAAGTTAACAGAACTAAGCCTAACGTGTCTAACGATACAAGATCTCATGAAAAACCAATATTGTTGCAACACACGATTTGAATTTTCTTGCAGACAATACTTACCAGGTAGCTAACAACATTCTATGCTGGGAAATAACAACAAAACTTTCCTAAAGTTAAAAAAAAAAAAAAATCCCAGCTATAATCTTCTATAATTCAGTACAGAAGACATTGGACCAAGGAAATTCTCCTTGGCAAACTAAGCTGTGATTAAAGGTAGTCACTGGTACTTGTGATCATTTCCTAACCTTGAGATTGAAATGTCCTCCAAGCTGAGTTTTTTGGTAACCTAGTAGTTTATGGTTAGGACAAATCTTGATAGCAATCCAAAGTCTTCCTGAAACACACAAGTGGCTCACTTTCCCTAGCAGAAAATTGAATTCAGATACAAGTTTTCTGTCAGACCTCTACAGAAACAAAATGCATCGTGAAAATCTACACACAGGACTAAGATGATTGTCACACACACACACAATAGCAAAGAGGTTGCTCCGTAAAAAATATTTTCTCCCCCAAATTGCAGTCCACTTAATATTAAAAGATTGGCAAAGGACCATAATATTCTAGCATTTCTAGAATCAAGCATCTTTACTTTTCCAACATTTATAACTTCCTCTCAATTGGCCAGAAATCCTCTTCCTTTCACTGACAAACACTCTTCCCTGCAAATTATCACGACAAGATACCAGCACAGGCACAGAAATCCTCTCTGTTCCTAACCACAGTGACAATGTTTCATGGAAAAGTGAAAGTATTTTACTCGCCTGCCCCTTCCCCTGCCCAAAACCACCCCAAACCAGCACTTCTTAGGGCAGCCAGATCAAAAGGATTTTTTTATCATTGATAAAATCATTGTTCTACAGGACATGGCTGATATGAAGACGTGAGAGCTCCCCAACAGATTTCCTGTGGAGTCCTGATCCCTCCTTGGTGAACAAACAGGGATTGCATATGTTCAGTGTCTCCCTGTGCCAGGGTGATGGGGTGTTAGACACCGTGCCTCTGCTCAGATCTGCTGTCAGATGGACTTCCACAGGAAAAAGGGAAACATCTCCCATGGAAGAAGTTGGTGGAAGATCTAAAGCAGCAGAGCTGACAAGGTAAAACACGCCTTCACAATGCTTACAGAAAAACATAATTTAAGATTGCTTTAAAAATTCTATTTAATGTCACTTTATATCTAATTAATCTAACACAGATTTTGTCACTGTTTTCTATTCTCACACAAATTCCTCTTTTTGCTCCCCTATTGTCTCTGTATGTAAGCCATGTCTCCCAGGCAGGGATAGGAACATCACGTGGAGCTGCAAGAGGCAGGCCAGGTGAAATGAAGAGTCAGACTGCACACTGCATCCCACTAATTCACATTCAATTTCCCAGAGCACATTAAAGAAGAGCAGAGTCAGAGCAGGGCTCTTGGTGCCTCCCAGCAGAGGCTCTTCCCCACAGAGGGGTAATTGCCATCAGTCTCTCTCTGCTTACTCTCAGATTAAAAGTAATAAATGTGTCAGAGCTTCTTCACTCACCGTGCCAAGGACAAGAGCAAAATCTAAAAGGATTTAAAGGTCTTACTTAACATCACGGTCATCTTTGTGTTTTCCTGCCCAGATGATGAAGGGAAACACGGGTTTTTTTCTGCAGGGTAGGAGATGTGATAAGTTTTTTGTGGGAGTGAATTGAGTTTGCAGAAGTAGCCTACAAGCAAAAAAATAGTGTCATAATGTTCAGCCAAAAAAACCCAAACAACCCCCACCAAAAAACACACCCCAAAAAAAGCTATACACCCACCCCCCCACCAGTGTGGGGAAAAAAATTTAAAAAACAGAAAAAAATCCGTCATACAGAAAGAAACTTTCTTGAAAAGAAGCCTTGCTAAGAAATGATGTCCAGCCTCAGTGGAAAGAGGTGTCTTTTCCTCCAGAAGAATGGCAAGTTCATGTTTTCCCCCAGTTGATTTTCTCCACAGGGTGACCTGGACCCTGTGGCTCAGGGAGGGAAGGCTGGTGAATAAATCTCAATGTGCTTCAAGATCCAAGCAGAGACATCAGAAGAGACACTGACCTCACACCTCAGTGACAGGAATGTAGTAAAAAGAGAGAGAGTGACTTTTTCCAGAGGCAGATAGTGACAGGTCAGGGCGATGATTTTAAACTAAAAAAGAGATTTGGATTTGGTATTAGAGAGAAGTTCTTCGCTCAGAAGAGTTCTGAGGCTCTGGCACAGGTTGTCCAGAGAAGCTGTTGCTTGAAAGTGTCCAAGGCCAGGCTGGATGGATCTTGGAGCACCCTGGGATAGTGGAAGGTGCCCCTGCCCATGGCAGGGGCTGGAACGAGATGGGCTTTATGGTCCCTTCCACCCAAACCACTCTGGAATTCCATGATTTTAGGAGATGCATTTTTTTGGAGAACAACTTGCTTGACCATTACCTGGCACTCTTGGTCTTTTCATCCCAAATTCACAGAAGCTAAACCCCTAAAACAGTTACATTTTCTGCCTGGTAAAATCTCAATATAGTTACAGCACCTGCTGAAAATGAAGGACAACTTGAGCAGGACAGGGCAAACCACAGCAGCTGAGGGGTCTGAGGTGGCACCCAAGGTGGAATGTGCTGGCAGTCAGGCTGCAGTTGAGCCTCCCAGCCTCATCCTGCTTTGTCTGAATCCTGGGATGCTGCAGTTTTGCCTTTGCCAGCTGAGGAGCACCTCAGCCCTTGCTGCATCACAGCTTTTGGCTCATTCCCAGCTGGTGGCTGCTGTGATTATTCCACACGCCACGACTGGCAAACGCAAACTGTTTTACGTCCCCTCTGCTTCCCCTGCCTTGTGCTAAATGCAATTTCTGGTCCCTGTGGAAGCAACAGCAACTGCCTACACAGTGAACACTGCCATGAATCAAGACCTGGGTAACAAAGAAGTCCTCACCTCTCCTGAACCACTCTCAAAGCAGGTATAAGGTACCAGTGTAAAGCATTGACACAAAAATCTCCGTGACAAAAGAAACTTCCCACACAGCACCTCTTTCTGTGGGCCCAGCTCCCCACTGACTCCCCTGCCCCAGAGAGCACCGTGCCCCAAGCACCAGCCCCTAATTTCTGGCTGCACAGAATTCCTTCCCAGATGCACATATCAAACCTCTCCAGAACAGCCCCTGCCAGTGCATGGCTCTGTATCTAACCCCTCTCCAACCCTTTCATTTCTGCAGAGTGATGAATGTACAGAAGATGCCAAATTTCCCCTTTGGTTTAACAACCCTGCCTGTTGCTGCAGTGCTGGAAGAGCTGATGTGCTCCATCCCTGCAGTGTGCTCCTGTTAGCCAGAGAAATAACGATAATTTACACCCAACTCACACACTTTTTTGGTATTTCTGCGAGCAATCCAGAGGCGACAGGAACAAATTGATGGAGACAGAAATGGGAGAATCCCACCCTGTCAGAAGATGAATGAGCTGAGCTTGCATGATGTGAACCATGGCTGACAGAAGCGAGGGGGAATCAAAGAGTGAGCAACTTTTGACAACACACGCTTCACAGCTCTGACCACTGAGGATCTACATGATTATCTCCAGACAAAATAACTGTGAGTAAAAGGCTTACATACACTTAAATTAAACACAGCAGGGTTTTAGTAATCTCTGTTTGCATTTTACTTTCTGTTAAGAAGGAAATTGCTTGGACTGGGAACATTTCATTTAATGGCATTTTTAGTTACCTTTTGTACTTCTAATGCCATAGTCTAAATTCACCCCAAATTACCCAGGAAGGCAAAAGAAACTTTTGTCCTTTATTTTTAATTGCCGTAGCTTCCTTACCAATTTTACTAAATTAAATGTGTTTTAAAACATCACCGTATTTGAAACCTAATTATCCCAATCTCTGAATGAAGAATAGCTAACAATACAAACCCCATTTATGTAATTTATTTTGCAAAGGAAAATAAATGGAATGCAGTTGCAGTAATGATATACATGTTTGCAATTCCACCCTGCTTTCTTCTATTCCCCACAACAACTTAGGAAAGCTGCATCTCTTTTTTTTTTTTTTAAAACAGATGCTTTAAAAGCATCTCTGCTGTGGCATTTGTTGTATCTGTAGAATGAGGGAAACTCTGCATAATGTCATGTTCTCTCTAAGTGGCATGAAGGGCTTTTGTTTTGTGTGGTGGGTTGGTTTTTTGTTGGTTTTTTTTTTCTGTTGTAGCTGGTCATGAATGAGGATTATGGCCTGTCGCCCACAATAAGTCATGAATGAAGATCATGGCTGGTAATTGTGATGTGTAAAATAAAAAGAGTGGGAGATGCAGGGCTGAGATGCTCTGGGTGTTCAATCATTATTCAACGCTCCCCAGCCAAGTGGAGCTTAATCTTTTCAGACCACCTAGTCCTGAGAACTTAAATTTGGGTTTTGTTGGATAAGCCACCATTTACTCACTGCATTTATCAATTACTTGCTGACTTCCCATTACTTCCAGCTGTATTAAGCTCTATCCCAGAGGAGAAAATTGCTCCCAACTGATGATCCCAGTGGTTAAAAGCAGGAACACAAGCAATCCTCACCCAAACAAATAAAACACGGAGAAAAGCATTATTAGAAGACTTCACTACTAGAGCAAGCAAAGAAAACTACTGGCATTTTGCACAGCAATCTTTCTTATCAGTCAAGAGAGTTTTGCTCAAATTTTCTTTTAGGCTCATAAAAAAATTCTCAGGATTCAATACAAAAAATAAAGGGCTATTTAAAAAAAAAAAAAATAGTAATTTATAAAAGCAGTATAAATACCATGAATTCACTTCATATTTCCACTGCTTTGCTAGGAAGATGCCTTCAAGCTCAGTAGCCTGCTCACTGTGAGTAAACACTGGGACATATGTGGTCAAACAATCCAAAATACTTGCTGAAGATTACTTTTACAAACAAGCCTGGGAAATTTGCTTTGCTGTTTTCTGTTGGGTCGTGTTATTTGCTCTCGGCGAGTGTTCAGATGGGCCCTGACTGGTTTATTCGGACAAATATTTGCAAGACCTTTTAAGTTTGGCCTAAACGTTTATTTGTTCAAAAAAAATCATATGAGGAAGGACTTTGTTATTCTTCATTCACTTGCCAGCCTTGTTATTGCTCATTTTTAAACCAGTCAAACATCCAGTAAGAGAATGGAGACAATGCCCATGTGATTCTGATGACAAACTGTGTATTATAAACAATGACTGTAAAAACGATCAGTGCTTGAATGAGGCCAACACTTGTTTGCATAAACCATCCAGTAAATATTTAGAAATAACAAATACTTTCCTAGAAATCAGAATTGCTGTGTGAGCAAATCGCCAGCAAGAAGGAACACAAAACTTGTGTAATGTTTTGTTTGCCATGAAAAAATTGTACCACTTGTGCCTCAATATTTCGAACAGAAAAACTGAACTCAAGCATTTCCTTATATCCTTTCCAGCACAAGTGGTTATTAGCAGCACTTCTAGCTAAGGATACTCCTTGGGATTCTTTAAAAGATACTTCTTAAATTAGGTAAATCACACAGCTATTGAGACTTGCTCTTGGGAAGCCCGAAATTCAAATTTTTGTCGTGTTTTTGGTTTTTTTCTTTTCTTTTTCAAATGTGTTTCCTTCCTTGTGCACGTGTGCTACCCCTGCTACTTGCTCATATTTCTACATCAATTTTATCCTAGAAAAATCTTTAAACATCAACTTTAAAATTTAATTTTATTATTTCTAGGGGAAAGAAATAGCATTAAAATATTTAACACATGGCCAGTGGATAGAAGGAAAATAAACATATCAGCTGAGGTATTCCAGCTTTCTTGGTGTCCCTTTATAGTCTCAAAAAGGGCAAAAATATCAACATCTACTTCATGAAACATAATAATGGTGACCAAAGTGTAACTTTAAAATGAGTTTGCCCATTAGCTGGGAAGCATTTATTTATGCAGTGCTGAGAAGAGCTGGAGCTGAAAATATCCTTTCAGGTTCACAGACATTAAAGCACATTATTAGGAGCTGTGGCACACCAACACACAGGTATCACCCAATTTCATTACTACCTGGTTAATTAACCTGCTTAAAGTGTGAAAGCTGGCACCTTGTCATTACAATCCATGGGAATAACTAATGAGAAGCCATGAAATAATTTGTTTCTCAATTAAAAACCCTGAAAGAAGAGGTTTTGTCTCATTATTCCTCTTTCCTGTTATCACCTACGCAAAGCCAAGAAGATTTTGTAAAACTTAAATGCCTAAAAAAAAAAATACTCTCTGTAACCTCTTAGGAAACACTTCACAGATCTTTAATAAAATGTGGTGTTATCCAACACCAATAAGCAAGCCAAGGAGTTTTCAGGGAAAACGCGTTCAGGAGACAGCAGGAATGTGAATATGAGTCCTTTAATTTAATAGGATTTATTTGCTATTCTTTTTTAGCATATCTAGAGGTCAGAGAGATGAAAAAGACACACTTGAGTTATCAATCAAGAATAAATTCCAGGATAAATAGGGACCTTGTTTTCTATTAATAAATAGCATGCAAATAAGTAATATTTGTTTGTAACTGTAGCCATTTAGGATTAACAATTTATGGAAAAATGAACCTCAGTTTCAGAAAAAAGTTGTTATGAGAATGGCTTATTAATTTTCATTAGTTTTGCCATATTTGCCACTTTGGGAAATGTTCATCTTAATTTAGAGATAAAGGAGCAGGTTCAGGAAAGATTTAAACACCTAAATATCACGTGAGCTGTTCGAGTCTGAAGTTTGGGTTCTCAGAATGACTTCTCAAAAAAATCCACTATTAAACAGCAAAAGAGTCGCTGGGCTGCTCTGCATCCAGTGTGGCTAAGTTGAAAAAAGAAAAATATATATGGAAAATGAGATGCTGAGGGCATTAGGGATTCCAAGCAGCAAGTCACACCCCCGGGGGGATTGGGATGTGAAATTCTCTGTAGATATCCACACCACCGACAGCAAGATGGGCAAGGGTGTTCCCCTGAGCAGCAGATGGGCATTAATGAGATAAACTGGGAGAGCAGTTCTCAAGATTAAACTTGTGGCACTAGGAGGAAACGAGAGAAAAAAGTAAGAAATCTGAGGCGGTTTTCTTTTTTTAATAAGAGATGTGGAAGGAATGAGGATCCTGAAGAAGAGGGGAGGGTGGCGATTATGGGCATCAGAAGGGAAAATTTAAAGCTGTAATTGAAAGCATTAGATGCAGGTTTAGGAAAAAAAGAGTTGTCCCAAACTGAGATACATTGAGAAATAACAGCAAATGGTCTTGGGAATTGTCTGGCTTTGTGGGAAAGAAAAAAAGGAAAGAAATAAAAGATAATCCTCCCACTACAGATTTTCCTTTCTTGTTAGTGTCAGTAGGTTTAATTTTTGAGAAGAAATTGGGAATGGGCTGAGTGTAGTACCTTCCTGAGGCAAGATCCCTCCTTTCTTGTTTTGCTCCCTCCATCCCTGCAGACTCAGATGCTGCCCCACTGAGAGCTCCAGGCTGGCACGAGGACCCTCCCAACCCTGGCATCCCACTGGAAACATCCCTGCCTGGCTCCAGTCCTGCCACTTCGTTGTAACCTCAGAGTAAAAGCTGAAAGCAAAGAGCAGAGGCAGAGCAGTTGCCTGATACTTGTTCCTAAAAAAAAAAATCAGATGCTCTCCCGTGATTGGAAACCAAGAAAGAAAAAAGGAGAAGAGGAAATGAGGGAAATGAAAATTTGCCGACCTCTTCAGATTTTTGTTACTGGTTTGGTTTTAGTGTCACCAGTGGTGACAGGTGACACATGACTTCCCAAAAAATCTAAAAAAACCATCCTGTTTGTGTTTGTTTCGATTGCTGTCATGATTTATGGCAGGGGTACCACAAATCCCCCCTGCCCCACAGGCCTTTGGTCTAAATTTAAAGTCCAATCTGACACTGGGCTGCTTGAACATCTTCATGTAGTCTGAGTTTAGGCAGGGAATAAAAGAGATGTAATGTGAAAACTATGGCAGAACTGGTTAAAAATGTGTTGTCTGGGTTTTTTTGGTTCCTATTCATATCAGAACTATTCTATGGCAATAGGTTT
Organism: Coloeus monedula; assembly: GCF_965178545.1. Lineage (NCBI taxonomy): Eukaryota > Metazoa > Chordata > Aves > Passeriformes > Corvidae > Coloeus > Coloeus monedula. Next base: position 37,651,874 of record NC_138787.1, read on the forward strand.
GTTTTTCCTTGAAAGCCTCTTATTTCACTGAAAATCAACACATATGAAAACTAAAATATTTCCCCTTTTCTTGTCTTTCCTGATGGGGAGAAAGCTTCCCCAAAGGGCAGAGATGTGCCCAAGGAGCACAGGCTCCCAGGCAGCACCTTGGTTCACCTGCCTGCAGACAGAGACTCCCAGCCACCAAAAATGAAATATTTTAACTGGTTTTGTCAGTGCAAAGAGGATCTCTTTTGTTTCCAGAAAGTAGAAACTGACTGCAAGGTTTTGGCTTTGCAAACCAAGAGAAGAAATACAGATCGTGTGTTGGAAGGGAACTCAAAAACCATCCAGTTCCAACTCCCCTTCTGTGGGAAGAAGGGTTTCTTTACTTGTTCTTTCTGGATTAATGCTCCAAATAGAGAATGAGACAAAAAAAGGTAGAGAAGAAACCAATACATGCCACGATTTCACCTCTGCTCCTACACACTAATGCACACACGTGCACACACACACATCCATAATGGATGAACTTTGAAGTTTTTTGCTCCTGAAAACCAGCTTTAGATGATCTTAATTTATTTATTTATTAGTACTACTGTTCAATTTATATTTTGGCTTGCTATTTATTATGCAAAATAACACGCTCATATTTTATTCAGCAGAGCATTTGATTAGTGTAAAGCTTTATTTGCTGGCCTGCATAACAGCGTTTTGTCTCGTCTGCAGGCAGTGTAAGATATCCCAGATCGTTCATAATTCTGACTGACTCCAAAAGGGAAAACTGCTAAAAGGCTGAAACTCTTTCTCAGCACGTAGATGGCAGCAGGGCCTTTGGTTGTACCAAGTTACAAGTTAATTTTGTCTTTGATGGAGTGACTTGCTACTTTTAACAGTAAATAAACTTTTTTTTTCCACAGGATATTGTCAGTTGCTGAAGGTATCTCAGGATCCTGTGAAAAAAATACTCTTCTCTGTAGTGTACAGTCTCTGAAGTCTCCTGGCCAGCACTTCCATATTCAGAGTCTGTTTCTGTTTTTAAGAGTGATCTGCAATCTTTTAAGATCTTTTTAATCTAAATCTATGGCATTTTATTAGTTTTCAGGTATTTGACAGATGTTCTTTTGTATTAAGATGAATATAAAACATTTTAAGATTTGTCTGCATTAAAGGTAGACAAAAAAATACATAAAATAAATGTTTCTGATGTGCTCCAACCCAAGTAACCAAGGAAGACCAGATGACTTCAAAAGCTGCCTTTAGTTATCTGTATAAAGATAATTCAAATCATTTTCATTTAAAATATATTAAAAGAAAAAAAAAAAAAAGCTACGCTGCAGGACACAAAATAGATGATAACCAATAAAATAGGAAAACAACCTAGGAAGGCCAGTCCAGGAAGCCACAAGTGTATAAACTCAATGTATTTACTTTAAATAACAAATTACGAGCCTGATTCACAATTATTGACTCCAGCACATGTAGGGAGAAAAAGCAGTTTGAACATTTTAAGGGGAAAAGGTCCAGACTGGTTTTCCCTGATAAAGGACCCCGAATGAGGAAAACTTCTTGTCTTCCACACTACAACCAAGATCCTCTTTAGGGCAACATTGTGTGTATCCCCCAGCGGGGTGGGGACAGCAGTGCTCCCAAAAAGAGGGGGAAATTTGCTTTTTTCCCCAAAAAAGATTTTTCTGTGAAGAAACACAGCATAGAAGGACCCCAGAGGGAACCTGAGAGAAATACACCTCTATGTAAAAATACTTTTTAAAGGAGAGAAAAAAGAGAAAAAAAATAAAAACACCAACCGAACACCAAATATGAATTAAAAAATCTTCTTCTCAGGGCAAGGGAAAGCTGTCTCAGCAGCATCACTTTTAAAATGGATAAAAGCCCTTCTCAGAGCTGAAGATAAATCAGTGGCACCAGCTCTAACAAAGAGAGAAACCTTACTTAGGGCTAAGAGACAGCAGGAGTGGTAGGAGTACCAGCTGGAACAGAGATGCACATCAAAGAAATTAAAGCCCTTTGGCTGAAGAAATTACATGGATACTATAAACTAATAACTTTAAATATTAAAAAACCCTTTTCAGGCTACAGCAAAGACACACGTTACAAGCAGCCAGCCCAAGGTTAGCAAGCACTGAGTGAGCACAGCCCCTCAGAACCAGAGACCTTCACCTTGATGCCTCCCAGGTAACAAAGTGAATTGTTTAATCCCTACTGGTTAAAGACACAGCTTGCTACGCTGGTTTACTTTTTTTCCCCACTCTCCCCATGCTTTTTAGTCTCTGTTAAAATACATTTGTTAATCATAGAGCAAAGTTGCACAAAATGTTCTGTCTCAGAACAAGGAGCTACACACAGCCTGTGTTTCGCTCTGCGCTGAAGCAACAGCTTGCTTTTCAGCATGACTCTGGCTTTTCCCTTGCCCTAGACGTTAGGCTTTAGAGAGTTAAATTTAAGGTCTAATTTTCTTTACCAGCAGAATGTATCTCATTTGCTATCAGTGCATGCAGGAGACTTTTTGTCAACATGGTAATTCAAGGAGAAAGTCAGGCTCTCTTTGTTACCAGATTTACAATGGTTTCTTGAAAAGACAGCTTGTGTATACCTCCTGCCTCACTAGAATACTTGCTTGCTTGGCTCCTAACAATGGCTCATTAAATTCAGTCAAACTAGTATGAAACTTACCTTCAAGCAGTTTCACTTGCTGAACCCCATTCTCAAAGGATTTTCTAATCTGCAATTTCTATTTTAGACTTTGAGCAGGAAATTGGAGAGAAAAGAGCACAGAGCACTTTCTGCAGAAACACCCAAACAAAACAATACTTGATGATACCATTTCAGAGGCAGAATAGATTTGTGTCACTCCTGTTTCGAAGGCAATCACGCTCACAACATTTATTCTTAAAGCAGGAGCATTCCTTGATCACTTTGGCTGTAATTAATCTCATATTGGAAGAGAAACTAAGGCTTTTAGCAAACTTTCTTTTTTTTTCCCCCTAAAATCTGTTACTTGGCCGGTCTGCACAAGAAGGTCCAAACCATACAGAGCTCATTACTGGCTGAGCTTTTCACTTACACTTCTCACAACAACCCCCCAAAAAGATGAGATTTAGCTGGACAACCAGCAGCACAAGGACAGAATCTTCCCCTTCCTGCCACAAGTAAGAATAATTCAAATTGGAAAAGCTTTATAGGAATCTCGTGATACACCATTTCCTCACTCCTTTTGTTATAGAGTATCTTCTTCAGCACTGAGGTTGTGGCCAAACCTCATATATTTCATATGAGTAGTTAAAGAAGGGAAAAGTCACAAATGAAATCCCCCAAAAAAGATCATAGAATCATAGAATATGCTGAGTTGGAAAGGATCCACAAGGATCATCGAGTCCAACTCTTGACCCTGCACAGGTCACCCCAAGAATTCCACCATATGCCTGAGAGCATCGTCCTAGTGCTTCTTGAATTCTGACAGACTTGGTGAAGATGCTGGGGTTTGGTGTCTTAAATAATTATACATAAGAAAATATGAGTGTGAATATATTTATTTATTTCTGGTTTTGGGAGGGGACGTTCATGTTTCAGTAACCTTTTATTGCCTGACACAGTAAGTGATGAGGAATCTGTAGGTGATCAGACAGCCCAACTAAGGCATCGAGTACGTTGTCTTTCCCATTCCCTTTGTTTTACTCCCACCCCAGGATTTCACACGCAAAGCTCAGCACAGAAATGTCCTTGCACATTTAAACCTTTCCACATAACCCCACTGCCCATCCTTGTCCTGCCACCACTTCCCAATCCTGGGAAGTGCTCTAATAGGGGGTTTGTATCCCATGGGCAGCTCAGACCACACGTGCAGTACAGCAGAAGTGCCATCTGGAAGTAATTCCCCGTTATTACTTCTTATCAGGACTGCTGAGGGGTTTTTATTTATCAAGTATAAATGAATCATAGGGCAAACCGATGTCTGCTCATTAAACTATGAAAACTTATTAGGCTATCCTTTTACTGCTCAAAATAGAAGCCTAATAGAGGTAGGCTCGATCATGCTAACCTACAGCATGAATGTGACATGCAAAGGAAGAAATAGAGTGAAATCTGTCTCAGTTATGCCAGGAAATTACATATTCTTCTTAAAGTAAAATAAACACTTGACAAAGCTGTTAATCATCCCTAGTGGAAAGGATTTACAGATTCAATATTAAGATGATGAGCTTCCCACTGGTCTTAGGAGCACTATAGTCAAATGAATCAATTTTCCTCTGAAATCATTTAGATAAAAATTACATTCACATTGAAGAATATGAATGGTTTGAATGCTAAGATGTCACTTTAAAAATGTGTCGTCCCTCCAGTGAGCTCCTATTAGTCCTCAGTTAATATTTAGTATATTTTGAATGAAAAAATCAAAGCTGCTATCTTATATGTAAATTGTGTATCTGTAAAGTACCATACAGGCTCACGTACTTTTTTCCCTTACAGAAACAGTGTTGCATAAACACACACAGTCTGCAGAGCCTGAATTAAAAAAATATACACGGAAGATTGATTTTTAAATATCACTCGTACCCAGACATTTCACATCAAACCACACTAAAGATCTGCTTCAGAAAAATAAATCTGCACATTAAATAGCAGAAGAATAAAGAATATGTATTTATCTTGATTAAGATGATTTCATAAAAGCTCTCAACAATTATAAGGGGTTTGGGGTTTTTTTTTTCAGTAATTTGAAACAATGCTTTGTTGAGAACATATTTGAAAATTTACCTGCAGTTAAAGAGTATCTGGGGACTCCACTTAAAAAAAAAAAAAAAAAAAGCAAGCAAATTTTAGAAGTTACCCATTCAAAGAGAGAGGGAGAGAGAGAGGAAAAGAAAGAATGAGGCAGGGAGATTATAGAATTTAATGATTAAGAATGTGTGCAGTGCAGTATAAGTACATTTGTTTCCTTGGAAACAAACTAGTACTGTTGCACCGGAGAAATTTGTAAGCATTAAAAAATTCTGTAATCAGGCCCCAGGAGAACATATTAAATTTTTTAAAAGGGATAAATATTTGACATTCCTGGCCGTTTCCTGACTGTACTTGTTGATGAGGCCTGCTGTCAATGGGTGGTGTTCCTGACGTGGGGAAAATGGATCCAACACGTGAACCTGCACAGCCAAAACCACTCTTTTAACTGGTTAATCCATCCAGCAGGATCAACAACTCCGAATCCACAGGCAGATTTAGATCTTTTAAGTAGTGGGTAGATGGCAAATGCAGCTAAATGCAAATAAAGGTGGACTACCAAACCTGCAATAAAGGTTAAATGGGGGAATTATTAAGAAGAGGGTCTTAAACCTCTGCCTAAGTCACCCTTACTTGCAGAAAGCAGCAGGATGGCTCCCAGGGAGAAGACAGGACAATAATGATCCCATTTATGCCAGGTAAACATTGCACCTATTGGACTTCTGGACTTTGATTGATTCAAATAAAACAACAGGCTCAAAACTCTTGAACCTTCCCTTGTTTCACAACCAAACTCAACACAGTTTTTTCCAGCTGCACGGGAAGGCTTATTTTACTTCAGTTTTGCTAACAAGAAACAGAACCAGAGGAGCAAAGAAATCAAAAGAAATTCAATTTACAAGGTGGAGAAAAAATATCCAGAACACCACAAGAAATAGTACCTAAAGAGGCTCCAAAAGAGCCAGAGAGGGACTTTGGACAAGGGCATGGAATGACAGGACGAGGGAGAAAGGCTTCCCACTGATGCAGGGCAGGACTAGATTAGATCTAGGGAGAAATCCTTCCCAGTGAGGGTGGGCAGGCCCTGGCACAGGGTGCCCAGAGAAGCTGTGGCTGCCCCTGGATCCCTGGAAGTGTCCAAGGCCAGGTTGGATGGGGCTTGGAGCACCCTGGAACAGTGGAAGATGTCTCTGCACATGGCAGAGGGGTGGAATGGGGTGGTCTTAAAAGTCCCAACCCAAACCATTCCATGATTTTATGAGCTATTACTTTGATGCAATGTCCAATTGCAAATGGAAATGACACCAGTAAGTCAGAAGAACTTCGGTTCTGGTTGGGTGACTATAAATCTCTATTTTTCTGTTCAGTTACTGTGTGGTGACCTCACCCAGGCTGTAGCTCTATGGCAGTAATGCCATTCGCCCTGGAATTCCATATAGATTTATCTGGAATCAATGCCATTCATCCTGGAATTCCATACAGACTTACCTGTCGCAGGTTTCAAAACCAACACTCTGTCTTGTAATGAAGGTACACAGGGAAAGGTGAGACTGTTTGGTCATTATAAAGCAAACTTGTTTCCTACCAGCAAAGAAACAGGAATGTATTCAATCAGGATTAAAATTATTAATGCAATGAGCTCATTTCAGTTTCTCTCTGTTACACACGAGATGTAAGATGTGGAGGATGAGGTTTTATCGTTATGAGGCAATAATAGTTGCCAAAACGATCCCTGAGTTTTCCTGAATGGAAAAACAAGCCATGGGAAGTTACAGGGAAAGAAAGTGGTAAAAGTAATTCTAGGTACAGGTTTTTCATGTAAGTATAAACTCCAAAATTAGTTTCCAGGAGCAATCTTAAATGTGGAAGTGGAAGCTCACACTTTTATAAAGAATTAGAGGAATGTAAAAAGAAAGGTCCCCTTATCCTTCACTTCATCAAAAAAAATCTGAGCTACTTCTTTAACCTCATCACTCAAAGTCAAGGGATTAAGACTCCATCTTTCACAAAATTAGAAAAGAGATTCCTTCTGCCTGCCTGGATGCTGAACCCAGGGCATCGAATCTGATGACGTTTGAAACCGGTTTGAAGAAAAAGATGCAGAGCTCCAAAAAAATGTCTTCTATTGAATGAAATGCAAAATTCCAAATGGGAAGAGCTGGATGCTGTGGGGAGGTATTGCCAGTGCTGGAATTTGCAAAATTTCAGACTGCAGGCTGTGGTAGACACTGGGATCCTCTTTGATTCCAGTGATATTTTCCTTATTTCAACATATTGCATTCATTTCTTTTGACTCACTGGTTCTCTGCTGCCTTCAGTATTTCAGAGTGTTTCTAAAGAGCCCGAGCAGAAAACGAACTGCTTTGACACTTTAATATGTTACTTTGTAACTATATAATATTTAATACTGAAATGCTTTTACCAATTCAATTTTAAATTGTTAAACCCACCTCTTACCAAAAACAGAAGCTACGAGGAGTATTTGCGTCTCATAGATAGAAAAAATCAAGTTGCAAGAGAAAATCAATTTGTGGCCTACTTTCCTTCTGGAATAAATACTTGAAGTCAATAAATGCTACGGAAGACCAGGGCAAACTTCACCTACACGTGTCTGGGTTTGGCCTGGTTCATTTTGTCAGGGAATCACAGGATAATTCACCTTGGGAGGCGCATCTAGAGCCAGGTGGTCCAACACCCACTCCATAAAGGGCCAATCTTAGAGCTAGAGAATATTGCCCAAGGCCTCCTCAGCTGGGTTTGGAACACCTCTAAAGATAATTTTCCTAAGATTCCCACTGGGCCCCTCTTCCACCATTTGACCAGCTTCAAAGAGAGAAATTTCAAGCTTGATAAAAAATAACAGCCTTTTTTTTTTTATTTTATTTGTTTGCTTTCAGATCCTCAGGCTGATACTTTGATGGGATAGAGAAGAAAGTTCAAATGGACATTCTGGCCTTTCCTGTAGCTAATAATGGAAAACAAAGCCCTTTTCTCAGCTATCTCAGCTCCTAACATGACCCTGCCCTCAGTGTGGATACAAATCAGCTCAAAAAATCTCTGTTCTTTTATTTATAGGGAATTTGAGAGGAAAAAATCCCATCCAGAAACAAATCGTGTTTCCCAAATTATACACCTGGTCTTCAGGCTTGGCTTGGGACTAACTCATCCACTCTTGGAGAATCTTAATGAGTTCTTCCTCTACTTCTGTCTGCTAAAACAAGACTTTTAAGAAAGGTAGATTTCCCACCAGGCAATAAAACATCCCACAAAACATAGCACAGTGTATTTCATGCAGAAATTAGGGACTTATATAGCTTTCCATACCCAAAATTCCCCTTGATATCAATATTTCTTGTTATTAGATAAAGTCACATCAATAATTTTGACCTTTTGATGGTATTTTTGTTTTACCAGTTTTATGCAGACCGGCACTTTTTCCTTTCAAACTTTCTCCCACCCGTCCTGTATGCCACTTTTCCCAAAACTCCTTATTCTCAGGGTAAATTTGAGACTGGAACCTCTGACTCCTGTGCACTGTGATTATCTATGGGAAAAGTAAAACTGAGCCAGCTCTAGGGAGAGCTTTTCCTTTGGATCTCTGCAGGGACCCAAGGGCATTGCTCCTTTGATACTATTTTTTTAGGAATCCTCAAGTCCGTCTGTGTGCAGTGGAAAGTTTATTGTGATATGACCATGTGGTAATAATATATCAAAGTCCAGCATTAAAATATTTCTAAAACATGAAAAATGGGCTGCTCATAATGTTAAAGAAGGACAAGCAAATTTGCTGACAATGTGGGTAATTTCCTGAAATCAGAGTTCATCTTGTAGCAAAGTCATGTTCTGTGGACAACAGAAACAAGCAGAGCATAAATCACTCACTTGCACACACTATCTCCTCTGTCCTGATAATCACATGGGTTTGGGATCACAGCAGAGCACACTATGCCTTAGAAGAATAATAAGGGCCTCTTTCAATATCCATGGAAAACAATGGAAAGGCTCCTGTTGACATGGACTTCAAGGGATGAGTATTTCATCTGGCTGTAACACCACAAAGGTCTTAAAACAAGACCTGCAGTGGGATTTTTGTCAAAAAAACCCCATACTGAAACTAGGTATGAAAGTGTACTTTTAATCTATACAATGAATACACACGTGTAAGAAAGTCATTAAGCACAAATAAAGGTGGATTTTTCCATTTTTCACACCTGGCAAATGGATTGTGGAAAGTTTCTCCTAATTTAATCAACAGTCTTAAATGTATGATCAAATATTCTGATTTTTAAAAAAAATCTGTATATTGGTTTAACTGTTGGAGCATAAGCAGTCCCAATGACTTTGAGAACACACATATTAAAACTTAAATGACCACACTTGCATTCTAAATATATGAATATTTTATAAATCACTGTGAGGGCATTATATTTTGAAAGGCATTAAAACTCTTTTTATTCCTTGGGGTTTGGGTTTTCATGTTTCTAAAGTAGCAGCTTCTTCTTACTGTTTATAAGAATTTAAAACAGCATCAGTTAAATGTAGTCTCACTTTCTAGTTTGGGACACATCCTGCTCTGAAATATTTTACATCTTAAACATTTCTTTTCAGCAAGGCAAGAAAAATTTGGGGGGGGGGGGGGGTGGTTAGGAGCATGTCCACCTATGACAACCTGGGACTGCATTACCAAAAGAGAAAGAACCCTTTAACACAGAAAAAGTAAGGCTGGGTAACAAATAAATTAGATACAGACATGAGATAATAGAAAGCACAGTAATCAGGAGACATGTTTTATTATTACAGGTGGAGATAATGTTGGGGAAAAAAAAGTGTGGGAGAATGCCTTGGGCTTGTTTTAAGACCAACATAAAAATGCAATACCTTTATGTCTGCTTTAGCAGCTTTTTCTTAAGTAAGGTTTATTTTTGCCCCATATTTATTTACTCTTCACATGTAAAAACAGGCCCATTGAAATATTTAAACGTGCCAAATACTTGGGATTTAACATGACCGTGTCTGAATGCGAGGTCATTGTTTTGCTTACAGCAATATTTCCTACAGTCACATAAAAACCTCCCCTTCCATAAACTTCAGTGGGGGCAATAAGAAATTCTTTTACTGACCTACAGAAGGTTTCTACACTTTTATTCTCTTTTATAAAATAGGCTAAAATTTCAGGTAAGAACTTTGGTCCACTCTAAGGTCTTCCTTCATATGATCATGATTATTGTCCTGGGTGACTGAATGTCAGAAATTCTTGCAGGTAGTTTTTTTTAGGTTCTACAACTCAAATTGCAAGAGAAAATTATATTTATAATCCTCTACCATTAACCTTCATAGCAGAAAGAAATAGCTTTGGAAAGATGTGTAAGTATTCCTCAAAATCTGTTTTGAGGAATTTAATGGTCATTAACCTGCTGCTAACCAAGATTAATAATGATCTAAAGTACATGCAATACAGCTAAGAATAATTATACAAATTCTGTAGCTTTTCTCTTGAATTTTTAAATTCAAACTTGGAGTAAGAGTAATGCCCCATAAATTCCACCATTTTAATCAATACAAGTCTTGCTAATGTGCATGTTAGAAACAGGAGGTTTAAATATTGGCTACATTTTTACCTGTATTCCACAAGAAACTGGCCATTTTATGAGAGTTAAGACAGAGAGCCCATTATAACCATGAGAAAAATGTTTTCTGAAAGTTAAAAGAGAAGGCAAAATGAAATGTGAATATTAACTACACGCCCCAATTTCTCCACCCACCCTCCAGCCATTTATAGGCAGTTCATAGAAGGTCTACTGGATTTGCTATCACACAGTGACAGAACAAAATATTTCAGTACTTTGCAAACTTGTAATTTTGTAAGTGAAGATTTGAAATGTTGGTATCCAGTACAACTTCTACAAAATTATCTTTCTAATTAGCATAAGCTCTTAAAATAGTTTCTGAGAACATCTTCCTGCAAATTCCTTTTCAAACAATATTAATTCTTTTTAATAATCATAGAATCATATGATACTTCTTTTTAAATAGCATTTTAAAAGTGAACACAGTGAGTATAAGTGCTGTTAGAACAATTTTTATTTGATTATTGAAATGTATACTTGTATTGCCTTTTTGTTTGCTTTGGCAAAGTTGCCTGAAAATCCTGGAGCCAGAACTGGTTCAGGTAATCGTAAGTGATTTGTTCATTTCAAGTAAGAATTATACCATATGCCACACTTGAAATTAGAATTTAATCATCACCCACCACACAGAGAATACAGACAGTTTTGATAAAATTCCCTTTTCCAACTAAAACAGTCATACAACGTTTGTTGTCTTCCTTCAGTACAAGGAAGAAAAAAGAACAGAATAAAAACTGCTTCCATTAAAGAAGGATTGCAGAGAAACTTCTCCATACTTGCACCCTCTACCAAGATAGAGCTGGACAAATGCTGGGAAAAAATGACTTATGAACCTTGCACACAGATATCCCTCCCTGTCCTTAGCTGCACCACAGTTTTGCTAGCAATTCTTTGCCAACACTTAATTTTTAAAAGCATCTTTATGCACAAGAAATAGGTTCAGATTTAATGAATTAATCCCCCACTGGGACCTATCTCTAGACAGGTTATTCTACACAACTTTATCCAACCAGGCCAGAAACAAAACCTGTATTTGTGCACTCCAAATCATCGCCTAACTTTTGGGTACTGAGGAAAGTAACTTTTAGGGCAAGTCAAATCTCACATAACCTCAGCTCAGGAAGCAGGAGGGTTCCTCCAGCCTCACTGGTAGCAGGACATCAAGTGGCAAAATAAATGCATCAGCCAAAAGAAAGGACTGGAACACTGGGAAGAGTGCTGGGTCACCAGTTATATCCAGTCTTGAGAGGAAGTAAAACAACCAAGAAGAAGCTGATAATATTGTCTGATCTCTTTCAATGGGAAAATTGAAATGAGATGCAGATAGCAGTCAGTGCCGAGCTGTTTTTGTCAGCAAGGAAATGCAGACCACCATGTCCTTTCCTCCTTTGTATCTGACTTCACAGCCCCCACCAGCATCCCCTCTTTGGAAACTTTTCCATGTGAAAATATTTAACACCTGTGTGGGAGCTCCGCATCACTGCAAGCAGGAGAAATTCACCACGAGCATTATCAGGTCACTCTTTCAGGCAGCAACAATTTTCAGACACAAACTCCAATGCTGAACCAATGTTTTCATTGTAAAATGTATTCCTGAGTTTAGAAGGAGAACCCAACATACATAAATCAGGAGAAAACTCCACCAAATATGTTTTGCTCTAGCAAACCATAAGAGCTTGCCTGATTGAGATGTACAGGAGGAGACGGGTAATGTGTGTGCAAACACAAATTTCCCAAAAATCAACGACTCGCCCTTTACAGAAACATCCACGTTCACACATAAACAGAGGAAAGACAGGCAGGTAGCAGAAAGTGGAAGGGGTTAAATAGATATGGAAATGCAGTGCATAAAGCTAAATTTGAAGGAATATATTTGTTTTAAACCTTGGTTGAGTAGGGCAGGAACAGAGCCATTGATATGCTGATCACTGTAACAACACAGAGCACGGAGACAATGTAAAACTTTACTCCTACATCTGATTCAGGGTGCTGCTGAATAGCAGTTGTTGGAATTTATACAAATAACTATTCCTCTAGTCTATGTTTATGATATTTTATTAATCTTTCTACTATTACTATTATTATTAATAATACAGGAGTGCTGTTTCTGCAAAGCTGCATTGTTTTCTCGCAGACATCTGCGCTTTGAAGAATTTCCTTTCAAAATTATAAAATATTTATACAATAAATCATCAGATGATTTAAAATTAAATCATTCTCGTTGTATTTATGTTCATGAATCAAATGTGACTTTTCTCGCTTTACATAGGTCTGTGCTGTTTTCAACCTCAACCTTTTGCAAGTGACATTTTCATTTAGAATCTTATCATTTCATAATTATTACCTTTCAGAACTCCTAGGGAGAGAACAAAAGCTTCCTCTTTGTATTTCCATTGTTATGTTTCTTTGAAGAACAAATTAAATTTCAATCCCAGCCAAAACAAACTTTTAAAGTACAAAATAAATGAAAAATTACGTGCAAAAAATAACAAGCTGTGCAAGCTTAAAGTGGCCTCTCGTGAGCACAGGTACATTCTAGATAATTTATTACTGTGTTCTCTTTGTTTAACCAGTAGACCAAGCTCAGGCTAAGGAAACATGGCAAACATCTTACTGAAGGTGATCTGAGCTGCTCTAAACTGACACCAGGACTCTTGTGATGTTAATAAATGAGAAGGGATTGTTTATACCCCCAGAGTAACTATTTACCATCTCTCATATTATCATTACCTTTTAATTGTCCTCTGAGCTGTCCAAAGAGGAGAAATCTGATTATCTCTCAGCTCCCTTGCAAAATGGAGAGCCACACTCTATAAAATACCACATTTACATGGTTGCAACTAATAGTAATCCTCACATTCATCAGATTCTTTTAATTTCACTCCAGTGGGCAGATTATTCTTTTTTTTTTTTTTTTTTTTTAGGTAGATGCCGTGGTTTGGGTTCATAGAAAAGGCACAACAGTAACAGTAAAATGGAGCAAAATATTTGTGAGACTGGAAGGAGCTTCTTCTTTTTCAGGGAAATTTTGATTTGAAGGAAGGAAACAAACAAACTTTGCATTGTCCAAAAAAAAAAAAAAAAAAAAAAAAAAAAAAAAAAAAATCAGCCTGGAAGTAGGAGGAGGGGGTAAGAAATCAAGGGACCTGGAGAGTGTTCAAGTCCCAGCAAGGGACAGGAATGTAAGTGGCTCCTGGCAGCCCCGTCCGGATGAAGAGCCGGGGTGGCGGCACTCGAAGCCTGGCAGAGCGCGCGGCGCTGATGGCAGCGAGGGAGAGAGGCACTCACCTCGTAAAACAGTGACACCTGGGTGATGCAGCAGCCTGCAATCCCTCCTTCCCAAGCCTTGGAATCCCACGTTCTCCAGCACACGGAGGGGTTTTATGAGATTCACCAACGCCCCGGAGAAGCGAGGAGGTCAGGGATGGCATGGCCACACGCAGGGCCCTGCGCCCCAAATGGACCCTGCTTTGATTAAAAGTTGTGAGCCCATCGTGTTTTAACATCAGCTCAGCTGCCAAATCCGCCGAAATTCACCCATTCCAAGCTAGAAGTAGCTGCGCGGTCCAAAATTATGAGCAAAACAGAATAAAACAATATTTTGTTTGGACTCAAAAAAATAATTTATTGAAAACAAACATTACGAATCTATTTTATTTCCCCCTGGAGCCTTGCAAAGAGAACCAATATTCAGCTGATATATTTTGTGTATGACCACAGTTATACATTAACCTCGGTGATTTAAGCTGCAGTTGTGCCTAAACACCCTTGGTCAGCATGGAGCCCCTCGTGTGAGGCACAAAGTGCCACCACGCCAGAGAGCTGGGACAGGGAGGGGACACTGAGACACTGAACTCCCCTCAGCTTGGTTAGCACTGGGGCTTAACTCCTTCATTATCGAGGTCTCCCACCAACCTCAAGCGTTCCCAGCTGCCTGGTTTTAAACACACTTTTCCCAATCCATGCCCTTCCCAAATCAGCACTGCAGCATCCCCTAACACCTCTGCTATTGAAACCACCTCGCAGTTTTTCCAGGGTTTTTCAATTCCCAAGTGTAGTATCCCTAAATTTTGCCTAAGGTAGATATCAGCCAATATTACTGTGTTATAGATGACATGGGAAGGAGTCCCAAATCATGTCAGCCGGGGACATAAACAACTTAAGTTTTAATCCTTTCCAGTGATATCACTGTTTCAGGAGTGAAAAGAATAAGATATTATTTCAGTCATTTGATCTTCTTATTTTGGATATACACTGGATTACTTAGGGGGGAGTTTAATCCAATTAGGATTGCCTCTCTCAGCCTAGACAAAAATCAATGGGGAGCTCCTTCTCAGTGAAGGACACAACTCACCCTAAATAAAGGGAGAAACCGGTTCATCAATATTCCTCACGTACAATTTTAAACCTGCTACTCATCAATCCTACTTTTCAGAGAAACTGGTTTGGGCTTTGCTATTTTTTTTTTTTTTCCCAAAGAATAAGATGTAAATCTACTGCCATCAACTTGGTGTTATTCCGAAGCTCTAAGAAGAAAACCACCTGGTATTTTTCTTCAGCCCCTCTATATGCATATGCAAATCCAACAGCTTCAGGATCTGCCAAACTATTTACCAAGTTTGTCAGGGAAACAGCCTCCGAAACAACCTTCTTTCAAAACAATTTTCTATGATTCTAAATTCTTCCTTTGAACGCTATTTTTGTCTCTGAAAGCATATTCGCCCTTGCAGTCTGACTGCTTGTTAAGGAAAAGCAACGAGAAAAACACTGAAATCTCACTGTTGGCCTATGTTCTACTGCCAGTGTTCAAACATCAGGATCCCAACACTATCCCAGCGCCTGAAAAACATCTCCTTTTCTTTGCAATCTGCCCGGGTTGTGGATGAGAAATTGCCTGTAGAAATTACAACATTTGCCATGACTGAGATGGGGTGGGTTTTCGCATTTGGATTGAATGAAACCATGGAAAATGTTGTTAGCAACAACTCCAATGTTATAAAAAATCACCAAGTGACAGATTTCAAGATTAAAAGGAAATATTAAAAATCCCCTTCAATATTTAAAGCTTACTTAACTAGTAGCACTTCACTTGACACTGACTCGTGTCATTTTCTTTCATTCCTCTTTTGATCCATGTAAAGCAGTTACATGATTGCAAATATCTTATCATGTCACCTTCTCATATGGATATGAGATGAAAGAATATTATCTCAAGCTGAGTGATAAGTCCTGCACCAAAACTACGGGTGGAATCTGCACAATCTGATGCTAAATGGGAGCAGGGGGGTGGCGGCACTGGGCATTTTTTTTTCCTGATATTCTCTGTTGAGGATAGTTGAGGAAAAAAGGTCTTATTTTAATAGGTTATTCAAGGCTCATAATTAACCACTGAGATTTTACACCAGGTTAGCCGAGCTTCTTGTCAAGGCACAGGGATCACTCAAATTGCTTTTATTTGCATGATTACGAAGTGGCAAACCATCAATACTCCTTCACCTCTGATTTTAAACATGCAAAGGGCATCAAAAGGCCTATTAACATGAAGTAAAATTAGCCCTCATCTGTTTTATTTTAAAGGGACTCTTCCCTCCCCCTCCTCCCCCCCCCCCCCCCCCCTTTTCTTATTTGGGGAACTGGGTTCCTTTCCCATACTTGGTATGTAGTACATCTTTTTTTCTCAGACTTAATTCTCCAAGTCTGGTCTGTCAGCCAGTATAAACAACACTTGATGAATGAGACTCAAGGTGTTTAGTCACCTGAAGCAGCTGTTTGAAGTAACTCTACACACAGCCTGAGGCCCGTGTTTTCACAGCTGTGGGAACTCTTCAAAAGCTTTTCCTCTTGGCCTGCTCCTTTGCTGTGGCTTTAGACTCTTAGCACAAAATCTGGACAATTTCAAAAGGGCACAATGAAACTAGAGACAGCAATTTTTGATGATTTTGGGCCAAAAAAAGGGCCTAGAATAAATAAATGGAGTACATTTGAAAGTGCTTTACCTAGGTGGGCTATATATCTAAGAACTGCTTGCTCTACATGTGCCCATGCCCTCACTTAAAAGGGGAGATGAGGGGGTTCAAGCCCTGCTCTCTGTTTACAGCTATTTTCACTTTCTTCTCTGATGCGGCAGATTAGAAACTCAATGTTTATGGGCCTGGAAAAGCACATACCTGAAATAAGCTCAGCAAGATTTTCAGAGTTGGAAAGCTCTCCAAACTCATAAATAGAGTTTGCAATGATTAGTGATCTGCGCTCCCCGCTGGGAAGCTGTGGAGAATTGGCCTGGTGGAGGTCGTGTGATTGCTTCTCCTGGCTCCAGGGCTGTGCCTTTGTGATCTGCCTCACTGTGTCCATGTAGGCAGCCAAAGAAGTGATGGGGCCGAATTAAAACAAAAAATAAAAAAATAAACCAAAACGGAGCAAGGCGCTGAGCTGGCAGGGAAATCAGAGTTTTGCAAACGCGGGACCCAATGGCGCAGCTGGGCTGAAATGTTATATGCAGAATGAGGTCATGGATCAGAAAATGGATTTTATTTGGAGGTGGGAGTGGACTGCAAGCCTCAAAGCGTGGTGACGAACTCCCTGGAAAATTCTGAGCGACAAATGGGCAGGTTCTACCTCCCCAGGATGAGCAGCACGAGGCTCCTCGTGGGGTCAGACAGATATTGCTCAGCCTGTGAGTAACGGCGGGGCCACCACACCAGCCCCAGAAGGTGAGCATCCCATGGGAAAGGGAGATGGAAAATAACTCCAGCAAAGCATTGACGTGAGCCCCAGAAAGGGATGTGAGTCGACAGATTTAATCGGGGAGGTTGTGTCAGGTGGATGCTTAATTCACTGAATAATGCTTTCCATTTCTGAGTTCACCCAAACAAGGAAACATGGGCACATCCAACCTCAGCTTTCAAATGTGTCCAACAAAAGGCATCAGGAAGCTTGCCAGGAAGAGTGAGGATGGGACAAACTACTCCTGAGACAGTAGAACAAACATGCCCCAGCCGTAGCTGTTTTAACACCGCATGCCTCCCACACATTTCTCCATAAATCCTTCTTTTCTTGCCTCTCATTTTCTCCAGTTTACAAAAATTCTCATGTTAACAGAAAACGTTTAGTTTAAATTGATCCTCAGCCATCCTTGGCATGTATTACATACGCTCACTCTTTTATGTTTTATAGCTTATGTCATCCTGTATTTATCATTTAGTGAAGGCCTTATATTTCTGGCTTGCTGTTGCCCCTTATCAGATGATAAAATGTTCCCTCAGGAAGGAGAGAATTTTTATGAATTATGATGATACTATAGAAAATAAATGACTTATTGGCACTACAATCAGGCTATACATGGAAGCATGTTCTTCAAAAGTTTATAGAATCAGAGAATCACAGAATCCTGGAATGGTTTGGGTTGGAAAGGACCTTAAGAACCACCTAGTTCCAGCCTCTAGCTGTGCTCTACATGAGAAAGGTGTGTGTGCCAACATTGTCACTCCCAGGGAAGGAAATTCCCCGAGGACAGAGTGCCCATGTGGTGGCAAGGACCGTGTTTCTGCCTGGTCAGAGGTTTAGGATGAGCCCTGGGATGAGCTGTGTCCTGGGATCTCAGCACTAAACTGCCTGTTCCTTCATGGCTTTCACTTTCCTGTGTCAGGTGGTGGTGGAGTTTCCAGATACTTTGAGAACAACAGGGCATAAAAATCTCCTGTGCAGATAATGAGGATTTGAACGTAAATAAGCCTTTTAAAATGTACTCTAAGTTACCATCCACACCTGGATGCCCAGGGGTCTCTGGGTACATGTGTTTTGCAACGATGCTGAAGGTCAGGTGGTCCAAACTGCATCCTGGTCCTTGCCTTCACCCTTCTAATGTGCTCCCACCCCATTCCCACTCCTGACCAACCCCCGAGAGGTTTCAAGCAGCCAGCACCAAAGCACATCTTGTACTACCAGAGACACAGCTAGGCTGGTCCCTTCTCTGCACAAACATGACATAAATACTGACACTGGTCACACATCAACAGAGTCAAACTTTGCTAACGAGCCACTACAAAATTCCAGATAAATAGGCAAACCCGCTGCTGAACAGCATATTGCAACCCTTCCCACCGGGCACACGTGCAGTTGTACATAGAGGGGCTCGCTGTCTTTCTCCTCAGCAGCAAATTAAATAAGAAGAAAAGTTTCAGGTAAAGATGTTTGCTTAACTTAAACTAGAAAAGTAGTTTATACTGCCAAAGCCTGGAGCTACACAAAACAGCCCACAAGCAGCCAGGGGAGTGTTCTCCTCAGAAAGGTACTTCAAGCTTTATTTTCACTTTTCAGGTAAATCCTGTTCAGGGGAGTGAGGGCTCCCAGGCACCATCTGTGCAAGGCCACTCACTTCTACCCATCTCTCAGCTAGAACCAGATCTGCCTTTTGATTTTGCTCTGTGCGAAGCAGTTTCTCAACCCCTGCATAATAAACAACCAACAACTCCCAAAACAGATTCAGGGTTTTGTCAGTGCCGTGGGGCTCTCAAGGGGACATTCCTGGACAACACCACAGCCAAGGAGGATGCCACCTGCATGACACGGACTTCACTTGACCATCACCTCTGAGCCCCTTGGTCAGCCAGCCCAAGGACTGAGCCACCTTTGGGGTTGGAATAGGTTTAAGGGATACAGGATCCTAAGGCTTATTTTTAAGGGGAAGTTAAAGATTTCATACAAGCTGAACAGCAGAACCCTAAGCCCCATATGAACACTAAGGTAAACATTCCCTGGAGCATTTTATGAGTTCCTTCTCACCACAAATGGCAGCATTTTACAACACAATTTAAGTAGAACACATTCAACAGGTCACTTAAGCAATGTGATGACTCTGGGATCCATTTGCTGTGACAGAGCTGTGCCCTTCCCACCTC
Source organism: Coloeus monedula (assembly GCF_965178545.1). Lineage (NCBI taxonomy): Eukaryota > Metazoa > Chordata > Aves > Passeriformes > Corvidae > Coloeus > Coloeus monedula. The sequence continues at coordinate 37,671,117 of NC_138787.1, forward strand.
GTCAGCTGGATCATTTTTGAGGTGATTTTATAGAGTTTTTAGATGAAAAGAATAAAATCTGGGAGGACTGACTTTAAAGCAATAATATACTTTTGCTATGCAATGTTATACCTCCATTAACCAATATTCAAAACTGTTGAATGCATAGGTAATGGCAACTATATATATAGAAATGGCATTTTGTCTTTAAAGAAGTGAAACACATTAAACTTTATGTGATGAGATGTTAAAGTAAGAATTGGTAAGAGAACCTTACTCCACATATGCATGTAAATGGCTTTATGGGGATATCCTGTTGGAGATGATGGGTTCCTTATGAGCAACAGCTCCTGAGCAAAAGGTTCCCTATCCTGTAAACACAAAAATGTGAGACACAGCTGGGAAGTTTGCCTACAGGCAAGGCTTCAGGTGAGTAAAATGAGCAGCCAAAGCTTGAGGAAGAGAATTCAGGAAGACCTATCACTGCCTTTGCCCAGAAACAGAAATGGAGAGGAGAAAAAAAAAAAAAAAAAAAAAAAGAAGAAAGGAAGACAGGAATAAAAAAAAAAGAAAAAGAAAAAATGTGGGGAAAAAAAAGGAAAAGAATGTAATTTACTGCCTAACTTCTAAAAATGTGGTGTAATATTTCAGGCTGAACATATATGTGTACATATAGATATAACATGGTTACTGGAGACACCAGAGACGCCACAGTGCAAGGTTTTTCTTCTCTCTGTCTCTAAAACATTTTCCCAGGTTAAGTACAATTCCCATGACCGTCATAATGGCTCATCTGGCTCTCAGGCTGGATAGTGGTACTGTGCGTTGTGTTTGGCTGTGAATACCAGTGCACCCAATGATTTCCTTTTCCATGACATTTCTGAGAAACAAATACTGGACCTGATTCACATCCAGCCACAAATATGAATCAAAACCCAATACAAAATTGGATACACGCTGGAAATTTGATAACTTGTGAATATGAATTTACTCCTGTAGTTGCTGAGCTGCTAGTGGAAATCTGGAGCATGCTTGGAATTACAATTTTTGCTGTCCAAAAACGTGCATAGCTTGTTCCCTGTAATCGTGTTTCTGATGAAGTCAAAGACAGAAATCCCACTGAAAGAGCTGGGGAGGAAGGACTTTGTTTTAAAGACATACACTTTATGGAAGCTTTCCTACTCGCTGTCCTTTCAGTGTAAAATATGAGTCAGTCTAATCCCTTTCTTCTTCTGTGCATTAATAGAGACTTGAAAAAAGAAGTTACAATTTTTATAAATTGGAATGAAGTGGCCTCTGTTTTCCAACACTTGCCAAAGCATATGGGGTCAAACCCAAACAGTCACCCACCCTAGCCAGCTACATGTCTTATTTAAACAATCAATTAGTGTCAAAGTTTCCAGTAATTAATTTCTCTACCAATTTACATATTTCATTCCTTTTTCTTTTTTTTTTTTTTTTTATTTTTTGCTTTCATGTTTTGAAACTGTAACGCACTAACATCTATTTAAAGCAACCTCCCCTACCCGGTGATTGATGTTAGATACAACAATTACAATGCCAGTACCAGGGATAATTCTTTGCAGATGTTGTCAAATTACAGGTTAAATGAGGAAAAAAGTTCCTTTTTTCCGGCCACCCACTCTAGTTCCCTTGAAATAGGTGCACATACTGTATATCCTGTGCTGTAGGTGCAGTAATTCCCCGTCCAGTCACTCATCTGGTTTAAATGACTTCCATTTGCCATTTCAAAGGATGACAGAACACTGTGTTCAGATTGTTTTGCAGGTACCAAAAACGCAGTAACTCTGCTTTGTGTTTTAGCTGGCAAAGAGAAGTGAGCTCGATCTGGCAAGGCTGTGCTGGTTTTCCCCTTAATATAAATAACATTGGCCATTGTGGAGAAAAAAAAAGAAGAAAATTGGGGGGGAAAAAAAGTGAGGTTAGATTATTTTAACCCTTCATAAACCTTTGCACTCTTTGAGATAAAACAGGATCCTTGTCTTCATGTTATAATCATAACAGGGTGTGTTTTGTGTCGACAGCTGAAAGATTGAGCATAGGTCCTGCAGTCTGGGGAGATGTGATGAAACTTCTCCATTACCCATCCCTTGTAGTGGAAGCCAGGCACGGTGACATTCCCTGAACCCAGGAGAAGGAAGGGAACAAGCCATAAACAGAATATGGAAAAAATCAAGAACAAATTGAAGAACTGGCTTTGCCTGCCCTGGTGTGAGGCCGGGATCGTGCTGTGCTCAGGAGGGGGGCAGAGTGTGCTGCTCCTGGGCTCAGCCAGGAAACCTGCACCCTTGGCACAGCCCACAGCCACGCTCTGCAGCGGCACATGCTGGGACAGCCATGGGCTGTGTGACATCAAGGTGGGCTTGGCCACTTGGCACCAGTCCTAGGCACGTTTGACCCCTGCTGTCTTGGGCTTGCAGGGCCAGGTTTTGGTAGCAGGGGGGCTGCAGGGGTGGCTTCTGTGAGTTTCTGGAAGTGGAACTTGAAGCAGGTTTGCTGGCAGGACTTGGAACCCCACTTAGGACCCACGGTGGAGCAATTCCTGAAGGACTGACCCCGTGGAAGGGACCCACACTGGAGCAGTTCCTGAAGGACTGACCCCACAGAAGGGACTTATACTGGAGCAGTTCCTGAAGAACTGACCTCATGGATAAAGGGACCCACACTGGAACAGCTCATGCAGAACCGTAGCCCATGGGAAGGACTTATACTGGAGAAGTTCATGGAGGGCTGTCTCCTGTGGAGAGAACCCCAGGCTGGAGCAGGGGATGAGTGTGGAGACCAACCCCTGAGGAGGAAGGAGCAGCAGAAACGTCTGAAGAACTGACCACAGCTCCCATTCCCTGTCCCCCTGCACCATGAGTGAAGGAGGGAGAGAAAACTGGGAGTGAAGTTAAGCCTGGGAAGTGGAAAGGGGCCGGAGGGGGGGGGAGGCATTTTTAGACTTAGTTTATGTTTCTCATTATCCTACTCTAGTTTGATTGGTGAGAAATTGAACTGATTTCCCCAAGATGAGCCTGTTTTGCCCATGGCAGTAACTGTGAGGGATCTCTCCCTGTCCTTACCTTGCCCCACAAGTCCTTCACTTTATTTTCTCTCCCCTGCCCAGCTAAGGCGGGCAGTGACTGAGCAGGTTTGGTGGGCACTCAACATCCAACCAGGGTCCACCCACCATACCTGGGAAGTGCCTCAGTTTGCTGATTAACTGGATGACAGGAGAGTGGCTAAAAATTCCATAGGTGCTCCAGGCACTGGGTACCAGTGCAGGATGGGCCAAAAGCAGCTCCATGGCACAGACACACCCCATTGTCTCCCAGCAGACTCTGGAGCTGCGTCTGCATTCCCAGTGCCAGGTTCTTGCAGGCGTGCCATGCCTCAGCCCTAAGGCTTTGAATGGGATTTCCATTTTAATTCTTTTCCTACATATGTCAGGCTGCGATCGCTTGTTCTCACAGCGTACGGGAATGAATCCTGGCCAGGAGAAGGGAGACAAGAATAATTTACAAATAGAATCAGAGGACAGCAAAGCCAAGCTCTCATACTTCACACTTTTGGCCAGGAAAGTGGCTTGTTGTGTGGCCTTATTCTCACTGCATCTTCCCTCCACGTCTGATTTCCAACAGCACGTAGAATAAATGTGCTGAGAACAGCTGCCGGGCAGGACAGGCAGGCTGACCTACAAGCACCTGTGGTAAGCAGGTATTACTGTGGCCAAAAAGATCAGGGATGGGTGGAAACAGTTATTTGGGTGATGGTGAACATCCCCACTGCCAATTTGCAATATCATCTCTTTCGTAACAAAACCTCCTCAGAGGCCTCTGCACAACTGTGTGCGAGGTAACCGTTGTATGCTATTCCCTAAATGTGTTCTCTAAATATTCACTAAATAGTCCCTTTCTTTACTTTAAATCACCACCCCAGGACTCTTTCTCCTCCTGGCTACGCCAACACGCATCCCGAGGTATCACCACCCCAACCCATTTATTTTTAACCTACTAAGTTTAATAATTTTCTGAAGTGAGCTGCAGGGTGGTTTGTGAGTACTGAAGGCACGAGCATGTGATTTGTGTGCTGAGCCTCAGTGTCTTGGCTTTCCAGAGGAAAGCACAGCTTGCTGATGAAGTTTGTGGTTTTCCTGTTTGTTGTCTGAAAAAGGGGAAAAAAAAAAAAAAAAAAAAAAAGCATGTGGAGGTGGGGTGCCAATGGGCAGAGTGGGGTCAAAAAGGGAAAAAATTAAAGACCTGAAGATTTATTTCTAAAGAATTAAGATGCTGAAGCCTCATTTACTTCAAGGGTTGAAGAGATTGCAGTGTCCTAAATGGAAGAGGATCAGAGACCCTGCTCTTTGAAGCACAGTGTTATGGTTTAAACAGTATTTGACCCCAGTGCAATGGTCATGGATGCTGCACATGTGGCTGCAGCTACTAGAAACTAAAGGGTTTTGGTCTGCCCCAAAGTGAAGCCAAAGAGCCTTTGCATGTAAGAATGTTTAAAGCTCTCCAGCAGCTCCTGCCCAGCCAAACAGGCAGTTTCTGTAAAAGGATCAAGAGCTTCCTGCCAGCCTCCCTCCCTCTGTTTCCTTTTATTATACACTTCTGCCACATTAAGTGATTTTAAGACCAAAGGACTCACTTTCCGGGTAAAAGAGGGTGGACAGGATTGCGAAATGTGAGGGATGTCTAATCTGTGACTTTCCGGGGTGTAGGATGTGTGAGGCTTGGTTAAGAATTTGGTAACGGGGTGGATATTCCCTCCTGTGAACAGACCTTCCCAAACCGGTCATTATTTAGCGCACCCTTAAAATAAAAAGTAATAATTAACATGTTTCTGATTTTATTCCTGGCATAAATTAAACGCAACGGTTCAAAAATGCTACTGTGAGCACATTTAAAGAATCAGCAAACAGCAGTGGCATCAATATTTCATGGACAACTTGAAATTTTGCTCATATACTCTGACTATGTAACTTCCAAACCAGCTTCCTGCCACTGCTTTTGCCAGGGAGACTCACCAGTCCACAAAAAGGAAGAGTGAAATGGCCACAAGCCTATCACCCACAGCTAGAAAATAAAGATCCCTCAGCTGACAGAGGAAATAAATTCCTTTAATCTATGTTGATGTTACAGCCCAAGCCTACAGACAGGTGGATTCCTGCACTCAGCTCTGTCTGTACATTCAGTTTCATATTTGCAACTGTTTGCACAAAGGATGCACTCCATGAAGTTTTTGTTTGCAACTGCCCAGTGCTGATTTCCAGCGGCAATGCTTTCAAAGCCCTGACCATGTTAAACAAAAATACTGTCTCCACGGGGTTAGAACTGAGAAGCCAACACTGTCATATTAACACCATAACCACGCACCAAATCTTTGCTTGGATAAAGCCATTTGCTTTTTTGAATTTGTGGCTGGATTTATATTGCTGTTAACTAATAGATATCAATAGCTAAAGAGATTTTATAGCATTCTGACATTCAATATATTATTCAGGTTTAAAAGGCTCTGCAAAATGGATGAACTATCTGAGCTGAACAACCTTAGAGTTGTAAAAACACTTCTCGAGGTACAGAGGACTCAGATTTAATACTTAGTCTTGCCTGTTTAAGCACATGCTCAAATGTGGACGGGTTTTTCATCTTTTAATCCTGACAGAACAATGCAGCCTCCTCAGAGCCAAAGCTAAATGAAAAAATGACAGACATATCTTATTAGGGACAATAATTTAAGTTATAGTTATTTTTAATGCTTCACTTAAGCAATACTATTTTATGTCTTCAAATACATACAGAACTCTTCCCTTCCCGTTGTTGATTTATCTTACAGCTTGCACGGCACAGATTCACATAAAAATAAGATTTTGAGATGATTTAAGTCCCTAACATGTTGGAAGAGCTCTATTATATATCCCCCAAACACAGTGTGATGGATCCTATTTTCATGCTATGCTTCCTTCTTCACAAGCACAATTTCCATTTGCCAGATAGCAACTCAGATAAAAGCTCTAAAACAAAAATAAACTTATACCCAGAACTCTTTGAAAAGGATAATTAATCTTATGGAATAGTTAGGAACCTGGAGAATAATCTGTGAGTGATACAAATAATAGAAAATTTCCTAAATAACTTTTGCTCCTGGTAAGCTTCCAAGCAAGTAATTCACAAAATATGACTTTCTTCATTGGAGAGGTTATAAAAATTTGTTTGTTGGAGGTAGGGAAGGAAATGTAATTAAAGGCTAAATTCAGGCTCACATTTCATTTTAACTAAAAGAATATGTGTGATTTGGATATAAGTCACCTAGGCACTTCCTTTTTTTCTTTTTTTTGGTAGATTTTTTTTAAGGCAGTGCACATTGTCAGCAAATGAGATTATCCAATAGCAGAAGTACATCTGGCTGAGCTGACTATGCCAGGTAACCTTAAATAGAAACTCTGCTGTGCTTAACTGTGTTGCAACACTGGGCTTTGCTGGTAATACTTATCAAAAGTTCCCCTTTGTAGCATTTCTATAAAAAATAAAAAGGGAAGAGGTGAAATGAAAACATAAAACTTGTTGGGGTTTTCTGTATTTATAAAAAAAAATACCTAACAAAACAAAAAATCCCTCTGCAGTTGGAAATGCTTACAAAGGCATATATAAAATACAGCAACTCCAGTTATTTTTAACTGCATATGGTCTGCATAAAATGAATCTATAGATCAGGGAAGCAATAATGAAGGCAAGTTAAAGGCCATAACAGTTCAAGTATTTTAGCTGGTCTTGAATTTACAATGTCTTCAGGTAATGCTTCAACATCCAAAGGACAAACAAAGCAAATTTCCCTGTTACTGGTCTTATAAGAAAATATTAATTTGTCCCCTTGGCAATTATTTTAATTGCAAGAGTGAGATCCTCATCTCGGATACACTGCACACATGACCTTCCATCAGTTGTGACTTTTACTCTCACAGAAGTTGGTTTGATGAGACATATTGTGGGGATTTGCACTGTCTGCTACGTTTTAGATCAAAATCAAGTTCTGGATCCTCAGTTCCTTACAAGTCACTTTTAAACTGAGACAAAGCTTTCGTTTCTGGGGCTGAGCACTCAACTTAAAAAACCCATCTCTCCCCAAAGGCAAATGCTGTATGAAAATAAATTAAAACCCAAATGTTGCTGGTCAGCTATTCTGAATATATAAATAGGCAGTTTCATGTGAAGAGAAGTGACCTGAAACTTTGGGCTTAATCTTTGACAAGTCTTGGAAATGCCCTTCTTTTTGTCCTTTCTCAAGTAAATTTTAGCTTCATTCTGTCTTTATTCTATCAGTAAAGTTATGCATAAAACAAGCTACTGTACAACATGACTAAAAATGGCAGAATCTCACCCAAAGTGAATTACCACAGGGGAAACAGGATTTGGAAAAGACTGCACCAAGAAAGCATGTTTGAACAGATGTGCCATTACATGCCCATAATTCATTTGCAAACTAAACCATTTCTCCACACTTTTAAAGTCAATTGTGCATTTTGAACTGTTATATCAACTCTATATTTGAATTTTCGACTTGCAACAAATGCACCAGTGCCAGAGAGAGCCACCTATTCAGGAATCTCCTTTTGCAAGATTCCCTTTGGGATACAGAATTCATACTCTTTGAACACAGAATTCTTCTTTTGGCACATGGATTTAATGTTGTGAGGTTAAATCCTCCAAACAGTTGCCTGCGTTGATGCATCTGAGGGTTTTCTAACTTTAGATACTTTAACCTAAAGCTTGCTGGGAATTGTGTGAACTCAAACTATGGATCTTTACTCACCCAGTTACTTCCCCTCCTATTATTCCCTTTTCTCTGATCCCTAAGCTAAAAACCAAAAACATGTTTGTACAGAAATATTAGTGACAACGACCTTGGCTTGTGCTTTGGCCTATCACATCCCAAGGGTGTGGAAGAACTCCAGTGAAGGTGAGCTGAAGCACAGATGTGCCTTCTGAAAGAGTTCAGGAAGTTCTCCTAGAGCCACACAGACACATCCTCAGTGCTGCACACCCACCCTCAAAGTACAGAATACTGACGAGACTCTGGCCAGCTAAAAGCTGAACATAAATGTGTGGTGCAGCTTCTTCCTGGTGCTGGAACAGATGCCTTTGTAGGATGTGGTGGTGGAAAGGCAAGTGCACAAACCCCTGAGAATCCAGGTGTGGCTGTATCCTGGGAATCAAGCTGTGCCCAGTATGCTCCAGGGGTGGAGGCTCAGAGCAATCAGGGAGTCACAGAGTTGTTTAGCTTGGAAAAGTCCTCTAAGATCATCAACTGTTCCCCGTGCACTGGCAAGGCCACCACTATCCCATGTCCCCAAGTGCCACATCCCCATGGCATTTAAATCCCTCCAGGCATGAGGATTCTACCACTGCCCTGGGCAGCCTGTGGTCCCACAGCCTGGAATTTGATGTAACACAGACTCAGGAGCTGAATTTGGTTGTCATCTGGGAACAGGCAATACAGGTAAATGCCCATAAAGTATTCCTGCCCTAACAGGGAGAGTTCAGACTTTTCCATGGGTGACAGTGACTGACAGCACGAGTCAGAGAGGGGAAAAACTGACCACAGAAGCTGGTGTAAAGCTATTTTTATATGAAGAAAGGCACTGAACACCTACCAGCTGTGCAGGGGAGGAGTAGGAAAGATCTTGGCCCCCAGTGCCTGGTCCAAAGGACTCCCACCCAGTTCACTGGGGGCATTTCAGATTTGTGTACCTCAGATGGGGCTCTGAGTCACCTTGGCCTGGTGCTGCATCTGTGCCTGCACAGGCTCTGGATGCTTTGTGTCTGTTCCTCTCTTCCATGCAGGGGGATCACGAAATCAGAACTATCAGGTAGGATAAAGAGGGGGAGGATGGAGCTGAGCCACAGCAGAACTGATAAAACCCACTGGCTGCTGGATCTGGGGGAAACACAGCCAGGTAAGGGGAAGAAAAACTTAACTCATTACCTTCCCACCTCCCATTAACCACCAGAGACCCTCTAGTCTAGCACAGCAGCCAAGAAAAAAGACAAGAACTGAGATCTTGATGGTTCCTGGGCTCCCTGGAGGGTCTCCTGGGGTGACTCTTCAGCTCAACAACCTCTTTGTTACACAGGAGCTTCCATGAGCAGCAATCTGCAAAAGGACCTGTGGTGACAACCTCAGGGATCCCAGGAAGCATTCCCAGATATCCCCCACATCCCAGATACACCCCAGGAATCCCTAACCTCCCTTCAAGCAATCCAGTCCCATGGGCAAAGCTCCAGGCAATCAAGCCCAGCTTCTGTCCTGGGGGGTTTCTACTTCCAGAGGTGAGCAGGGTGGTATACCTGACTTGTGTGACCTCACCAATTAATCTGGGAATTGTCAGACTCCAGACAGATTGTTCTTCCCTCCTGAATTATCTGCTGACCTTCCTTGCCCTCTTTCCACTACCCCTTGCCTATAAAAATCCACAAAACACTGAAGTTACTGGCTTTTACCACCTTACACATGTTCAAAGATTACTTTTTTTCTTTTTTCCAGGGAATAGGACCCAACACACTTATAGATTTTAAAATAAATCCTACTTTAAAAATCAAAAAATGAGTCCCACAGAAATCCAGACAACTGCACAGATTTGTGACCCAGTTTTGTTAAACAAAAGACTAACCAAAGACTTGAATCAGAATTGGAAAATATATTTTTCCTCTCTGAGTTCTGAAAAACCCTGGTTTGGGTGTTTTGCCACAGGTTTTGACTTTCAGATGCTTCTGTGTCCACATGTGTGAGCGAAGTGCTGAGTCACAAGAAAGTTTTCCAGTCCAGTTCTGTGCCTCTGTGAAGTCCACAACTCTAAAATCATCACGAAAAACATCTGCATATTTGGGTGCTTCTCTGAGCTCAGCTTGGCATTCAGGGTTTTGGAGGGACTCCCAGGACAACAAAGTTCAGCAGCATTTACATGATCTGACCCCACCTGCCCCCAGGTGCATCTCCTGACCCATTCCTGATACCAGGATCAGGGAAGGGGAGGTTCCTGAGGGGTGGCTGATCCCCTTGGGCAGGGAGACAGCTGAGTGTAAGCAAACCGAATCCTTCAGCTCTAAATATCCTTGCCTCTCTCATTTCTTTTTCCCAAAATCTTATGTGAGTGCAGCGTAGTTTCTTGGTTCAATAAGAATAACAATGGCTCAGGAGGCAGGAAAATGACTCACATGGAGCCCATCCAGCTCTCCTAGTTGGTTCTAGTCAGGTCACGATGAATCAGATGACCCTTATCTTACTTTAGACTGCGAATAAAAACCTCTCCCCTCTACACCTCGGCCAATTTTTCTTACATTCTGCAGCGTATCTCCCTCCCCTCTCACGTTTCCGAGCTCTTCGAGTCTGCCTATCACCTTCCCTGAAAAAATTCCCGTGCATACATCCCTCCTGAGTTAACCTCTGAGTAAATCCTCTCCTGTGCTCTGTAATTTCCCCTCTCTTACACCTTTTCCACCTCTCTTTGTCCTGTCTGAACCTCGGTTTTATGGCGATTCCAGCTCAGGACAAATACTGCCATATGCTTTTCTTTCTCATGTGTTGCTACACATGACCTACATCCCACCCAAGCCAAAACTGCTTTATTTTCTTTAAAACCCTCAGTGGATTTGTACCTTGGACCCTTGAGAGATTTCAGCTGTATCTGAAATCAAAGCAGAAAACAGATCCTTTCTTAATTTTTTTATACCAGGTTTATAATATAAACCACAGCAACACTTTCCAAACCAGGAACGCAAAACTGCTTTTGCTTCCCTGACTAGACAGTTCATAAAGGTTTGGGTTCAAAACTGCAGTTTTTCTCCACTTTCCCCTGTAATAAAAAGAACAGATCAAAAAATAAATCCCATGTTAGCAACCTTTCTATTCCCTTGGTAGAGCCTTTGTGGAGGCCCTGGCCTATATTATGATGAAAGCAGTAACTGAAAAACAACAGATGAAAGGAAAAATAATATTTAGTATTGTTATGTGAAAGAGAAGCCATTACAGGTCTGGCTCCAGAGCAAGAGCCAACCCAGCTTAGCTTGAAAAAGATGTTCCCGTAACAGGGGAATAGCTTTTGTTTCACATTTCTGCCTTTTTTTTTTTACTCAGAGACTGAGGAAAACAAGGAGCCTGCAGAAGAACAATTAACCTGCGTTCCACTTGAGCAAACTAAGATTAAGAAACAAAGTGGCAAAAAAGCATTGGTGAACTCCAGAAAGGATTACAAAAGCTTACGGATGATCAGCCTAAAAATTCAACCGTCCCCCAACAGCCGCAAACTCAGAAAGTCCCTAAAACACAACCTAGCAGAAGCCAGGAAGGCATACCAAAGGCCTATTCTTACACAGCTTCCCGAACTGGCCACTGCTGGAAACAGGCTACTGGGCTAGAGGGAATTTTGGTTTGGCCCAGAGCAGCCTTTCTTACATTAGCACTGAAGATCACTCGCTAATCTCTAGTGGGAGCAGTCTGGCAGCAGCAGGGGAAAGCCACGCACAGCCACCGACCCCGGTGCTTTGACCTCTCGCCTGCACCCTCTGCCACAGTTCTGCAGATCTGCCTCAAACACAGGGAAAAGTTATTGCTGCAACACAGCAATATTTTCACAGGAAAATGAGCTAAAAGGAGGGCCACACCTCAGAGTAATGAAGGTTGGGAAAGACCTCCAAGATTGTGTGGCCCACTTGCAGCCTCGCAGTACGTGAAGGGAGCCAGCAAGAAACATGGAGATGGACATTTTAGAAGGGCCTGGAGTGACAGGACAAGGGGCAATGGCTTCACACTGACAGAGGGCAGGGTTATGTTAAAGACAGCGAAAGATTCTTCCCCATGACAGGGTGGTGTGGCTTCCTCACCCCTGGAAGTGTCCAAGACCAGGCTGGACAGGGCTTGGAGCAAGCTGGGATAGTGGAAGGTGTCCCTGCCCATGGCAGGGGGTGGATTAGATAGACTTTAAATTTCTTTTCAACACAAACCATTCTGTGATTTTATGACCATCAAGTCAAACCCAGTCTCTTTTCCTCACATTTAGGGTTCAAAAGGGGGCTGACCTTGGCAAAACTTGGTCAGTGCATGGTCGTTCCCAATTGAAATGGTTCCCAACTTGCCACCCTCACTGCCAAGGATGTTTTCTGAATCTAACACCCTAAATGCTCCCATCTCCCTGCTCTGGAGGCATCTTTTTCAGAGCCAGCCCATGATGCTGGTGCACACACCGCACAGAAAAGCACTCGAGCAAAGAGCGAGTGCACAGCTGCCTTCCTGTAATTACCATCCATCCCCCTACCTGTGGATAGGGATGGGAATGAACCAGCTTCCCCCTTTTCTCTGCAGAACCTCCAATTTTCTGCTGCTCAAAATTGCGGGTAGCAGATGATCCGAGTTGCAACTGCACCAGTGTGAAACTGCCATTGCATCACCAGCTTGCAGACACTGTTACAAAACTCAGGCAAGACGAGGCTCTGGGAGGTTCATAAATGTTTCAACATAACCTGAAGAGAGTTACGAGGAAGCTGGGTCTAAATCTGGAGATTTCTGGATTTGACTATGTACAGCTTGAAAGTCAGTCTTGTCAAGCCTGAGCGTAGCAAACCTTGTCAGCCTTTAGTTGATATGCACTGGAGGTTTTGTATTGAAGATCTTCGCTGTATTTTTAGGTTCATTCAGTTAGAATCAAAAGACAGCTTAGGGGAGACAAGACTGCATATATAGAGTACAAAAACAGTGGAAAAAAATGAAAAAAAAAGAAAAAGGAATAAAATACACTTGCACAAAGCCCCTGTGAGCACAAACTGCAAGCCATGGTTTGCTGAGTTTAAATCCAACTGTAGTTACTAGTTATCTGCTGTTCTGATAAATATTCATGTATCATATGTTCATATCTGACTGCAGGAAAAGAAAAAGGATTCAGAGAGCTTTGTCTGCCCTATGAGCTTTTTATCTGTGCTTTAGTAACCTTCTTACATGTTAGTAAATAAGAACGTTTCTCTGCTCAGACTTTACACTTTTATTATCCTTGCAGATTCAGCAAACCTTTGTTCTAAAATGCTTTGTGCCCATTAGGGCTTTTGATTATAGATTACACCACCATCGGATTTTTTTTTTTTTTTTTCCTCTCTCATGGGCAGCATACTCTTCTTTCATTGAGCAATATTCAGAAACTTGGAAATCTAACCTGTGTTTTAGTCTCAGGACAGGCACATTCTTATGGTAAAAACCTCCCCAATTGAACTTGGGATGCATTCAACTCTTGTATGGTTGATACTTGGCCAGGTTAATTATGCAATCACCCCAAGTAGAAGAGGACAGCAGGATACACGAGCATTTTTCAAAGACTTGTTTTCAGTGCAGAGACAGTTTTCTGGAATCAAATAAAGAAAATGGAGAATGTCTGTGATTTACAGCAAACTGGCACACTGAAAATGCAAGGATTTAAAAGATCAACAAGGCCAAATTTGCAGTCATTGAGGGAATGATTACAGCATGTGGCTACACATCCAAGTTTAATCAAGCTACCTTGGGTACCAGCAGCAGAGGAGCTGTGGCAGCAGTGGCTTCAGCCTGCTGGGGACCCTGGGGGTCTTCTCAGGCAGCTGGCCTGTATTAAAAAATGCCCTAGGGTACATCACCATGTCCTGCATCCACAGGGAGGAGGAGAGAAGATCCAGCAGGCAAGAACTGTGCAGCAAGACTGATTTATTTAATTATTTTGCAAACTCTTTTATAGACTTTTTTCTTCATAGTCTAATTGGAAAAAGGATCAGCCACCCCTTGGGGGTGATTGGCTAAAACCCTAAAACATCCATTGTCAAAATATTTTTCTGCTATACCATAAACAAGACTTTTCAAGGCTGCAGGTGTTTGGTTGTTTACAGAACCCTGCTACCTCTTCTGCGAGAGAGAAAAGTCTCTCATGGACTTAGAAAACAGCAAGAAAATCCTCGCTGGCAGCATTTTTGTATCTACAGGCCTGAACACGAATCCTTGCTGATGTGGCTCCACGGACCTTGGCACACCTGGAAGCTGAACTGAAACCATCTTGGTGGGGTTTGCATGTCCTGCAGTCACTCTGAGGCTGGTGCAGAGGAGGATCAGGCTCCCTGCAGCCTCCAGCCACACCAAACAGGGGACACGTGGGGACAACAGGGGTCTTGCCCTCGGCATCCCGTGCGCGCAACGGTGCCGTCCTGCCCTCCTGAGGCTTCGGAATACAACACACATCCACGTCCTTCAGCTGGGATGGGTGTCCTGAGGCTGAGAGCAGCTCAGTGCAAGCAGGAGACCAGCTCTCAGCATTTAAACATCATGAACCAGGACCCAGAAGGTCAGACTGGCTTTAAAACCCAGGAGGTTCAAGAGGCAAGAATTGCGTTGGGCTTCATTGTTCGGCTCTAAGTGGGCTCGTGATTTTAAGCTTTTTCTTAGTAAACATAGGGGCTGGGAAAATACTTTATAAAGGACTACATGTTCAGATTAACAACCTTACTGCAGCCACTGGGGCTTTAGGGACAATAGCAAATATCACAAGATTTGTGCTAAGATTGCAGAAGTTGCCAGTGCTAAAAAAAAAAAAAAAAAAAAAAAAAAAAAAAAAAAAAAAAAAAAGCCCAATTTTGGCTTAAAATGTGAACTATTTATTAGCTAAATAATCCTACCCTGTCAAGATTGCTGGTGATCCTGGATGCCTCTAAACAAACTAAAACACCTCAAAAAGACCTGATTTCTCAGGGGGCGTGTGCTCAGTTATAACAATTTAGGCCAAATCAATTATGCAAAGAATGCAACGATCCTGATTTAACATTAGCCAAAAGGCTTGGAAATTGGTTTTTTTCTGAACTCCAAGATGTCTTCAGAGATCCTGACAAGAAAAAAAAAAAAGAACCAAACAACCCAGAAACCCACAGTAGGAATGAGCAGCTTTCAATTTGTATTTTAACATTTCCCACGGCCCCTGTACATGCAGGCTCCATTCCTGCACCGTCTCTGCTGGTCAGAAGATAAAGCCATCCTTGTCATCTTCTACTAATACTAAGAAAGGCAGCAAGAAATGAAAAATCAAGTCCCTGTCATATTCCATCGAGCACGCTGGCTAGATACGGATGTCTCGCCCCCATTTACAATCTGAACCAAAAGATTTGGAGCCAAGAAAGCAGCTGGCACAATAAAAACAGTAAAAGCTCTAGCTGGCACCTCATGCTGACAATGACTAGCCAAATCTCCATGGGGAAAAATGCCAATATAGATTTCTGTGACAAAAACAACAAAATAGATTTTTGTCAATGTACATAGATTTGACAGGAAGTCAGACAAATCTATCAATAATGAGTGACATATATCTGCAATATTCCCAAACAAAATGGTACATTTGAAGACAAACTGAGAAAATAACTAATTGTGTTACGTGTGACACAGATTCATCTGGACTTTTTGATCACAACACTGTAATTCATTAATGCAGGTTAATTCCTAGTTTTCCAGATTTCCCAGAACTGACCAGATACACAGACATACTTCTAAGTGCTTTCTCAAACATCCTTTAGAACACTAATATTTCAGAGAAGGACAAATTAGTTCTGAGGATCTTGCAGCTGAAAATCAAGCCTTTATGAGATGGAAACCTGAATTTCCTACTCTGGAGCAAACTTTTTAACCATCATCTTTACTTCCACACTTGGAAATAAGATACAATATTAAAAAGCGAATGCTGGAAAGTTGTTATATAGTGTTTTTCCTGAGAGATAGCATGTTGCACTATGCAAACAAAAGTATTGCCAGTACTCTTCTGTCACCAAATAAAACTTGCAAGGAATTACCATTTATTTCACTGCCAGATGCCTTCTGTGCTGCATCCACATGGAGACCATGAGAACCAAATGTCCAAGCTTTTGGGAAGACCTTAGTCCTATTAAAACTTCAACTAAGGATGACTGGTTAAGAAATTCCATACTTGAAAAACTGAATTTAACAATGTTTGTGTATTCCAAGCCAAGCCTCTTATCACACATAGCACCTTAGTGAGTACATGGGGATGAATTATTTATCCAAGATCTCCAGGTACACAGAAGTTTTACCCAACCTTTGGGGCAGGTTCTGACAGAGCTGGAAAGATGCAATTGGGTTCAGAAGCCACAGGCAATTGCTTAAAGTGTGTGTCTAGCAAGACAGCTCTGCAAACAGATGGCAAGACCCAGATAGAAAATGCTTTTTAAGTGAAAAGTCAGAAACTCATGAAAAAAAATGTCTTACTCATAACAAATTCTATAGAGTCTTCAAAAACATCTGAAGTAGTTGCTATACATAAATGAAGGAGATGAGCCAAAGTCGGCTTGACTTGGGAAGTGTATCCAACACAGTGCTCTGATTCACCAGGAGGTGTGCACTGCCCTCAATTTCAGCAGAAATTGTAACAATAGGAAAGCTGTCAGAGCCTCTAACTCTCATATATTTATTCTGTTAGAACTCTGAAGGTTTGGGAAGCCCCTTGTCACGGACAGTTCACTGACCGATGGAGAGGAGCACAGCACCTGCCATCTTTGTATCCCAGAAACTCCCAGGTCAACAACTAAACCATGGACAGAGATCCTTGGAGAGGGTCCCTGAAATCTACAGCTCTTCTGCAATGATTTATTAATACAGAACATTCCTTTAATACTTATGATATTCACAATCTGAATCTATTTGGTATATTTAAGGGGGGACCATAAGTAATACAACCAGATTGTGATAGCACCATGCAGCAAGTATTTTGGGGGAAATTAACACCCAGTGGCTGAGCCATTTCCAGCCAATTCTATGTTTTGATTTGGACAAGCAAAGGGCTTTTGAAGAGGTTTGCCCAAGGGTCTGCATGGTGGATGGGGGCACTGGTGGATGCTGTGAGCAATGACAGCCAGACCAGCCCTGGACAGAGCCACAGCACCAGTTGTGCTTTGAGAGTGAACAGAGGTACAGCCAGACCCAGACTGTGATGGCATCGTCAAAATCTACACAGAATCACTGCAAAAATAAACGTGGTCGAGACCATCCCTTACTGTAGGAACGTTATCCCCTTCATTTTTTTGCTTTCTTATTTTTAGTGGCCTTATCAAAAAAAAAAATGAACCTATAGTTTTGAATCCATTCAGTTCTGTAAGGTAATTTCCTCTTCAAAATGAAAAACGGAAAAGAAGTAGGTAATGCTTTAATTTGTTATTAGGAGTAATTACTGTCTGGCCTCGAGGGGTTACTTGTACATTGGTTTTAACAAGAAACCCATTTAACATATATTTATCTTTGTAAATTGTCCTGAATGATCAGCAAATACCTAATCATCTGCAAAAAGCTGTTTAAAACATCCTTAGCCTGATAACAGGAAATTATAACCTATGAGACCAAAGAAGCTGAAGTGGTGGTTTAAACCATGATAGACATTTGCAAGGAGGCAAGAAATGGCTGTTTTCATATGTTTGCTTTGACTCTTTTCCTTTGGTTATGGACACACCAGGAGAGACCCACTGTGTTCCTCCCATGGCTGGGAAAGGCAAGAACCTGCCTCTGATGAGTCCTGAAGTCCCTGAGAAGAGGAAAGGCAAATTCTTAAGCTAAACCACCCTGGCAAAGCACAAACTGCTGGTCTGAACATGGAGAGGAATTCAGGCCAGGATTTGACCTTATGTGAGGCTCAAGAACACTGAAGATGAGCAAAACACCAAAAACACAGAGAAAACTCCAGCACCTGAAGAGCAAAGGGACCTACTCAGACATTTCTGTACTCCAAACAAGTGCAAGCTGTATTTCTTATTAATTAAAGGTGCTGTGACATGGTTAGAGATAAAAACAGACTAAAACTGGACCTCACAGCTCTGCTTTGATGCATGAAAACAGACGTGCGTGTCACATCATTCCTCTGCCCTGCTTTGTCTGCTCATGTGAGCAGACAGGGGATGGAAAAACACAATAATTTTCCTCTCTAGGGACTGCATAGCTCAAGGGATTCGTAATAGGACACAAGCCTTTCAGCCCTAAATCAATTACTCAGAATTGACTCAGGTTGTTAGTGACTGAGTTTGTTTGTTTGGCTGCATAAAATACATAAAATATATTCACTCTCCCAGTGCACATCAGGTTTGGCTCAGTGCAGAGCAGAGGGGTGGAGAGACACCTTCCCATCTTTTCCTTCTTTCAGAGAAGCCAAGATCAAGAAATAAAAGGTGGAAACGATCCTTACAGTTTTCATACAGCTAAGAATTCTCACACTCTGGACAAAACACTCTCCAAAGTTTCTTTACAACATCTCTGAAGTTAAAACAAGCTCACCCGAGGTCTGTGACTACAAAACCCTCAGACAAGCAGATCTAGGGGGCTGTGTCAAGAAAATTTCAGCAAATCTGCTTCCAGGGCTTTTTGTTAATTAGGGAACAGTGGCTTTTTGCTATAATGAAAGTAAATATAATTTTACACAAGCACGACTTTCCCTTTCAAGAGGCTTAAGAGATTCCATAACTCCATAGTAACTCATGTAAGCTTTATAATGAGCCAATAAATATCCAAGTGCAGGTAGTATTCAAGCTTCACCTAACAATAATCACCAGCTCCACGATGCTGAGCTGACCATGGATACAGAATAGGAGGATAAAAGGGCTGAATACTTGAAGGGAAAAATTCCCATGGGAGTTACCAACAAATACCAGGCATTTCTTTATACCCGATTTTTTTTTTCCTCCTTCCAGACCCAGAGAATGATCAGGAAGCACAAAGGCATGTGAAAATGTGTAAAACAAACATAGAAAGCTTTCAAAACTTTCATAAACCTCAGAAAAGTTTATGTTTGGTTTGAGGAATGCAGAAAAAAGGAAATAAAGAAAAAAAGAAAAAAACCAGCCAGTTCTGGTTCTTGTTTTATCTAAAGTGGTTCAACTGTCCCTGATTAATCCACAGGAGTTTGCTCTGTGTGGACACTTGGTAGCCAGGGTTTTTCATCCCAAGAGTGGATGCTCACAAAAGAAAAACAATGCAACAACAAAAAAAACCCAAAACATTACAGAAAAAAAACCAAACAAGACCCACCTAGTAACAAAGTAAACCTCCAAATGACAATTTTTTATGCACTTAAGTCACACAGAACTGAATACTGAGACCCCTGTGGATTTACTCCACGCTCAAGACCCCAAATTTTCCATAAGAATTTGATTATTTTGGAGTTTGGTCTGCAGTGGAGCAGTGTGAAGAGCAGCAGTGGTGTCTGGAGCAAGGCTCAGGGGGATGAAGGAGCAGTGCTGCCTTGGCATGGGAGAACAGGCACCTGAAACCCAGATCAGCCCCCGGGCCCAGAGCCTGCTTTATCACAGAATTATTAAATTCCACCAACCAGAATGCAGACAGGAACCTGTTAAATATCTGCATTGCTCACAAAACTGCACAAGGGACCATAAACAATATATATTTTTTAGTTGAACAGATAAAAAGATCCTTTTTGTAGAAAGTCCAGACACTGTTTCTAATTTTTTTGAATGGAGCCATAGATGCACAGGCACCCACAGACAACTGCAGACGTTTTAGATAAAATATATTTAATACTTGTAAAATCTGTGTCTTGCTTCCCTGTTTTCCAGGGCAGGTCTGCACAAGCAGGGCAGTGCCAGGCCTAAATGAGCTCAGCAGCAAAGCAAAGAAAATTGGTGGTACAGGTTTTAGGGGAAAGTTGGTGTCTGGGACCCAAAATCAGGTGATGAAACCCAAGTACAGAGTGGCATCACAGGTAAATGGATCCAGGGGAGACCTCCAGGTAGGGCTGGAGGTGAAAGACTGGGTGAAAGATGTTGGGCAGCAGGGATAGTAAGGGAATTTATTAACAGGAATTACAAGAACTGGCCATAGTTTTAACAGCCTTTTCCACCCAACTCAAACTTTTCCAGAGCCTTTCAAAGTGCTGCTTTAAAGGCTCAGCAGTGGTGCAGGGGCCCACAAAAACCCTTTAGAGATTAACACAGCTGGTGAGTTTGCAGCACACCCAGGTTAACTCTTGTATACCTCGAGAAATCAAAGAGGAGCTTGCAGGAATATGGGGGGACTAGAAATAGCAGGAATATTAGTTTTGGAGAGCCGATAGATCGTCAGCATCTCCTAATTTCCATAGTCACAGATTATCTCCAGCTCTGAGGCAGGGACAGAGCAGGTTCTGAGAAGTCCAGAGCTCCAGGTGTGTTTGGACAACGCTCTCAGGCACAGGGTGGGATTGTTGGGGTGTCTGTGCAGGGCCAGGAGCTGGAGTTGGATAATCCCTGCGGGTCCTGTCCAGCTCAAGATATTCCCTGACTCTCTGATTCCCTGCTGAGGAACAGCCTCACTGTCTGACACTCACATTTCGAGGCCCATTTCAGGGCTGTACCCTGTCCTGTGGCACCGTGGCTGAGCACGGCCAGTGCCACCCACCCCCTAAAGCAGCTCTTGCCCCACTGCATTCACGTGTGGCAATTATGTTAAAGGATTTCTGGTGAGGCTTGCTTTCACACCACGGGACTTGCTGAGCTGCAGGAATGACATTCCAAGCGTTTATTTATTTCTTTATTTGCCAGACCCTTAACATTCTCCCTCTGTAGCTTTTTGGCGCGCGGATTTATGGCACTGTCTAAAAGTCTAATGCTTTTCTTTGAATATACTTGTGGACGTTTCTGATCTCACTTTAATTGGGCATGCTTTAGGCTCACATAAAATATTAACATCTTAGCCAATGAAAGTCAGTGCCCAAAGCTCAGATGGTTCTAAAATTAATATAACCTTGTTTCTTGCTCACAGAAGCCACAAAAGATCAATTCCAGAATAATTTTTTTCCAGTATCTGATAGCTCATTTTATCTGGGCAAAACATGCCTGTTTCATGACCTTCTGGACATGCTGTGGTGCACATCTATTGTTTGTGGAGTTGAAATAAGGACAGAGTGAAGCTTTTGATACAAAGATTATTTGGGGAGAGTTTGATTATTTCTTCAGTTGACTTATTCTTAGGTACACACACGTAATGATTTTTCCATCTCAGAAATCAACAAGTCTATTATTATTTTAAAAGTTAAGTACTGTTGATACAACTCTTGTTTATTAGTTTGGTTTCCCTCAGCAAGAGCATTAAACTCCAGCACTGTCTCTGAGTGCAGGAGAAAAGGCTGAGCAAGGTGGGGCTGTTCAGCCTGGAGAGGAGCCCCAGCTGAGAGGGGACCTCATCCCTGTCTGTCCCTGGCTGCAGGGAGGGCTCTGAGCAGAGCCCAGGAAGTTTCTGAACCAGAAACTGGTTCCAGAACTTCTGCCCTGAGCAGAAGCCAGAGAGGGTGTGGAGTCTCCCTCACTGGAGATATCTGGACACAATCCTGTGCCATTGCTCTGGGATGATTCTGCTGGAGGAGGGAGGTGGCACCAGATGAGCCCTCTGTGGTCCCTTCCAGACTGACCCATCTTGGGATTCCCACTGCCCCACAACAAACCCATACACAAGAGCAGGTCAAGGAACTCCCATTTAGAAACCTACAGCTTCCTGGCACTTTCAGATGAGTACAGGATTAAAATTCAGCAGGATGACCATGTGATGGCAGAGCTGCAGCAGGAGCTCAGCCAGATCCCTGGGCAATGAGGATTGGCTCCAACTGGGATGGCTCCAACACAAGAACCAGAATGCCTGGAGTAGCCCATTGCAGCAAGGGACACTGGGGATGTCAAGGCTGTACAGAGTTGTGCAATTCATTTCTGCCTTAATTATACTTAATTCTGCCTTCACTGCTTTAACACTTCTGCAAAGACAAAAAAAATCAATGTATCATTTCTAAAGAGAAATCCCAAAATACAATAAACTAGGTTCAATATTGTGACCAGGTCAGATGGGGCTTGGAGCAACCTGGTCTCACGGGAGGTGTTGGGATGAGTCTTGAAAGCTCCTCCCAACCCAAATGATTCTAAGACTCTGTGACTGGCTTTGACCAAAATCAGCCATTTTTGTTTAATTTCCAGCAGTACTGGGAGCAAACAGCCACTTGTAGATAATGGTGGTTTTCCCCATAATGCGCTCTGATCCAAGAAGAATCCAACCACTTCCAACACTCAAAGAGTCAGAGGTAGTTTTGCCACATGACAAACACCATCAATTCCTAGAGCAACCACCACTGAAAGCAGAGCTTGAAGAGGCTGGGAAATGTACTTCCCTGGATTTCAGGAGAGGTTGGGAATTGTGCTTCCCTGGATTTCAAAATCTTCCAAAGCAAGGATGCACAATATACTAAAAACTATCTCCATTCCTAACAGTACCACCACGTGGGTCCTCTTTGCCAACTAAATAACAGAAATAATTAACCTTTATATTTGCTACAAATGTATTTCCTTATTTCTCCTCTGCTTTGACAGCTCTATCTTTCAAAACAGAGAGAGCCAAGTCCAGAAAACAAAGTATTCTAAGTAAAATACCTTTCCTTTTTTGTTTTGGGTTTTGTTTGGGGTTTTTTGGGGCATGAGGTAGTTGCAATTTCTTTGTAGGAAACAGGACTTTTCCTAAAAAGAAAGAGAAAGCAGTGGCTGGGGAAAAAAAAAAAAAAAAAAAAAAAAAAAAAACCAGAATTTTTATCTGTAATAGGAATGAGAACTCAGTAATATTTTTATTGTTATTTTTAATTTCCTCCATCTGAATCCACTCTGGGAATAACATTGAAAACATGAGAACATTAATCATGTAAACTTCTGTTAAACTCCTGACACCTCTCTTGTCCTCCCATACCACAAAAACCCCTCAAAATAAACAAGAAATTAAGTTCTGACCCCTCCAGAGACCTCACAAACCCCTCTGGAGGTTTTGCCATTGCTATTCATTTTACACAGAAAGTTCTGGGATGCCGTGCTGATGGTTCCAGCGTGTAACCCTGAGACAGATAAGCTCAGAGCCGGGAAACCGAGTCCAAGTCAGGAATTTATGGGAAAGCATGTGGAGCAGATGGTGGAGGAATGAGAGAGGAAAGGAGACACAGCTGAGAGAGAGTGAGTGTTGAGACTGTGTCAGATGGGAGAAGGAGGAAAATTATGCTGATCTAGAAATGCGCAGTGGAACTCTTCACTACTGAATTAGTAAATAACCAGGAAAAGGCATCCTTTTTCCTTCAGGTATTCCAGGGCTTCCATCTCCACCAGGTACGTGCAGGTATCACTAAAACTCTCACTGCACCCTGGACAGGAGAAAAGCACCATTGTTGGCCTTTTAGTGATCCCGGAACCTTCCCACCCAGTGCCGCCAAAAGTCACATTTCAGTCATCTGAATTTCAGATTCAATCCAGTTCTCCCTGACTGGGACCTTTGACTCAGTTCTCCACCCATTGCTTACCATGGATAGTGAACTCCCACCAGGATGGTCTGAAAGTCAGTTTTCAAAGAAATTTTCATTCCTAGTTTTTATGGGAGAAAAAAAAGTAGCATATCCTATAAAACAGCTCCAAAATGCTTTTGTAATTACAGTAATTTTTAATGATGGTTAGCAAACATTAGTTTCCCTCACTTCTCAGTATAACTGTTGTATAAAAAAAGTTATTCTCTTTTGAATAATTCTGAAATTACTACCTTTGGTTTGCAAGTTTGGGTATTAGGCATAGATTTTATTTTCAGCACATGCAGCACAACCTGAACTGAGAATGAAAATACATAATCTTTGAAAAGAGAAGAAATAAAAACAAATGAAATATTCTGATTACATGGCTTTTAGAAATCATGTCTGCTTGTCCATATTTTGTATTTTGAGCTAATCTATAAGCCTGATTTCACTGAAAGAAATTCCCTTTTTAAATTGGAGGCTGCATAGGAGGCCACACTGTGCAGCTGAAGAGAAGAGAAGCCTTTACACTTTACCCCCAAACACACAACCCCCCGCCAAGCCAGTTTCCCCCATGGGCAGAAATCCTTGTGTTCCCCACCGACAGGGACACCCCAAAAGCACAGCCAGGCAGCTCCAATGCCAAATTCCATTCCCACACTTCCCACCCCCAGCCTGGTGCCAAGCGATGGGCAAGGGAGAGCCAAAGTCTTGCTGCCGGCGACAAAACATTCCCGAGGGCCAGGGCCAGATTTCCACGCGCTATTCCAGGCTGTGCCATTGGCCCCAGCACATCCTGGCAGAATCCAAAGGTGTCCCAGCAGTTGGTGACGCCTCAGTCTCTGCTCTTAAGCCCAAGATCCAAGTGGCAGAGGCCGTCCCCATTCCCACCCACCGGGGCCGGGTGCTGAGAGCCGGCCGGGCACCGTCAGGGACAGGCTGTCCCAGCACCGGGGCGCAGGAGACAACAAACACCCCCAGCCTACAGGCTGAGATCTCAGGGAAAAAGCGAGGCTGGAGAGCTCATCGGGGAAACTCAGGGGGCTTGAGAGCATCAGAACCAACCACGCTGCTCTGAGAAATGTTCACAACCTGGAAAGATGTTTTCTCTCTGACACCACCCGTGAATTTGTGTCACCGCTGGGCTGCTCTGGGCTTTATAACCAGGTTTTTGATGGCAAGCAAGGGGGGCTTGAGGACACAGAGCAGCTTTGCCTTTACAAGAGTGATTTTAGACACTGAAATATTTGCTTGGAATCTGGTGCTGATTACCATGAGTATCCTGGGCTTTCCTCAGAACTCCTTCCAGCCAGGTGGAAACAAGCAGGCTTCCTGCTATCGCTTCCCTACACCTCTGGCTAGAACAACAACATAAAAAAAAAAACCCGCTAAAATCAAAAATAAGCCCTTTCCACCTGTGACACCATAGCTGCTAAACCCCTTCAGTTTCCAGGATTGTCTGAATCAGAGGGATTCCAACCAAAAAGAAGTGATGAGTTCAAGTAGCACAGCTTGATCCCAGTCTGAGGGTTAGGGCTGACCACATATTTATACCCCATGCAGGCAAAGATTCCGGGATGGAAGTTGTCATACACAAAGGGCAGACACCACGTCATCCAGGACACCTGCCAGTTATTCCTCATGATACAGCATCATTTTCTGGGAATATCAGGGAGTACACCAGTGACTACCAAAACTGCAATTGCCATTTACCCTCCAGTCCCAATAAAATAAAATAGAGTGTTTAAAAGGGGCAAATCAGTGACAAATCAAAAAAGCTGATACAAACAGCAGTCTATTTTTAAATGATATTTTTAAAATTCTGAAGTCTGAGCTCAACAACATCGAGCAGAAATTTCTATTTTCTGAAAGCAACATTCCTCTTGCTTTCTGCCCTGCCATTGAAACACTTCAATTTCAGAGCCCAGACAAGGGGCAGAAGATTAATTTTTTTTAAAAAAAATAGCAGGATCAGTATGGAATAAGCAACCAAACACACACCTCCCTTCAAAATCCTTTATAAATGGTAAAGAAAATTTCCTCATGAATAAAAATGTCATTTGCATTTTGGACATGGTTTTCTCATACCTTTTTTGGGCAATCCAGTTTGCCCATTCCTTATACAATTTTGGTTTTAGCCTAAGCAAAACTGTTTCCGTGCCCAGATGTGGCCACATCTGGAGCTGTGCCAGCCCACTCATGTGCGTGGTCTGACCATTAAAAACTGCCCTAGGGTACATCACCGTGTCCTGCAGCCGTAGGGAGGAGGAGAGAAGATCCAGCAGGCAGGAATTGTGCAGCAAGATTGATTTATTTATTTATTTTGCAAACTCTTTTATAGACTTTTTTCTTCATAGTCTAATTGGACAAAGGATCAGCCACCCCTTGGGAGTGATTGGCTAAAATCCTAAAACATCCATTGTCAAAATATTTTTCTACTGTACTATAAAGAAGACTTCTCAAGGCTGCAGGTGTTTCATTCTGTACAGAACTCTGCTACCTCTTCTGTGAGAGAGAAAAGTCTCTCACTGACTTAGAAAATAGCAAGAAAATCCTTGCTGGCAGCATTTTTGTATCCACATCTGACAGGGGGATGAGAAATGGTGAAGGGGTGGTGAGGGATAAAGGGAGTGTTTCTTTTGACTATGAGATAAAGTCAAGATTTGAAGTATTTTCCTTCAGGAAAAGCAACTCTGCCACCTGTAGAAGTATCAATTCACTTGGAAGAGTAAGTGCTACTCTTCAGACATGGACTAGAAGACAAAGATCTTTGCCTTTTTCCTTCAAAAGAAGGATGCCGGAATCTAGGTTGCAGCCAGGCTGACGATGCAGCACCGAAGATAGGGATCATCCCCCTAAAGGATGGAATAACGAGAGTTTGCCATGGAGAAATTAAATTTAAAATAAACACAAGGCTATGTACTAGAGAGTAAAAGGCTGGAACAACAGAGAGTAAGTTTAGCTCTCTTAGTGTTAAGATGATTTTTAGAAACCAAGAAAATGGCTAAGAACAGGTGGTTGAAATGACAACTCAAGAAGTTTTTTCATACATATTTACAAACTCGTGACACATTCCAAGTGTTTTCATGCAGTGAAAGGACAAGGGACAATGGCTTTAAACTGACAGAGGGCAGGGTTAGATTAAGGATAGGGAAAGCATCTTCCCTCTGAGGATACTGAGGTCCTGGCACAGGTTTCCAGAGAAGCTGTGGCTGCCCCTGGATCCCTGGAAGTGTCCAAGGCCAGGTTGGACACTGGGGCTTGGAGCAGCCTGGGATAGTGGAAGGTGTCCCTGCCCAGGGCAGGGGGTGGAATAAGATGGATTTTAAGGTTCCTTCCCACCCTGACCATTCTGTGGTTTAGTATCTCCAAGACATGTTCAATATTAACCCAAAGAATTACTGGTTGTGTTGCTCCCTCCTTCTGTTCCTTTCTGCTTCCATGAGCTGCTGTTTTCTCATTATCTCATATTTTAGTTGAAAACCAGAGTTGCTGGGGAAGGGTCATCAACTTATCTATTTACATGTTACAGTATCCATCTGTAGGGACACCTATAAATAATTAAAAATAGCAATAGCCATAATGGCTTTCTAAGAGCACAAATGAAGACACACTCAGAGTCTTGAAGACCATGCACTCTGTATATGAACAGAGCACCCAGGTTTAAGGATTGGACTCCTTCAGGTCTGCAGGAATGCTCTTAAAGGAAAATGAGAAAAAGAGCATAAGGGATTTCAAGGAGAACAGTGAGGTTGAGAGGCAAACCATTTCAAACTCTACAGATAGACAGTTGGAAGATAAAAAGGGACAGAAACCAGAAAATGAAAGAAAAATCACTCTCCCATTTGTCCCTACTATTTACACAAAAAGTAACACTATCTGAAATTATTTGTATGTCAGATCATATGATCTCCTTCTCAAAAGATAAAGAGGGAAAGTATTTCTATTTACATGGTGGACTTAAGAGTGTGCTGCTAAACTACCTCACTCTTTTTGTTGTTATTTTAATCCGTTTACAACACAGCTACTTCTGTAGTTATATATTTGTTCATCCAGTCTGTCAGTTTTTTACAGGCCAATTCCTTCAACTGCAAGTGAAATCAGTGGTGTGAGTGGTGCATTTTCTAATGACATCACTGGCTGTAAAGGATGAACAGGCCAAGTGAGCCAAAAGTCAGACATTTTTGAAGCCATTTCCTTCAAAAGCAGCATGGATCACATACCTTACCCTTTACAAACCGAGAGATTTTAATAATTTATTTCCCAGAGGGGTTTTATGACCCCGGGGATAACAAATTTAGCTGTCTAATTATTAACGTGCTCAAGTCTAGGAATAGATGATTTTTCTAATATCCCAATCGTTATCCTCATCAACACATCAGGGCTAAGATTTAACACACTCGGTGTGGCAAAGCTCTGCTTAAAAGCACTGACTGAGGTTGCTGAAGCACTTCAGAGCAGTCATAACACAGTACAGTAACAGCAATAATCATACTCTTATTTTAATTGTATCCATCTGAGTTATAGCCCAACACAGAACAGTCCACATTAGCAGTGCTGAGCTGCTTTGAGCTATTAATGTCATATTCCACCGTAGGGTATTTCAGGAGCTTGTAACTTTCTTCTAAATGTACCAGATTGTTAAAATTCATTGTTACATGTTTATCTGCAAGTAAATAATAAAGGGACTGAGAGTTTTTAAAAAACAATTTTAGCCATTACTGAGATGGTCTGGTTGATGTTTAACAGATCCTGCTATAATCCTTCCTGTGTCAGAAATTACAGCTAATGTTAAATAAGAAAGCACAGAGTTTCACAGGCTCCCGAGTACGCTGCCTTTAACAGTCCCCACATGTCTCAGCAAGATGAGTAATTGTCCATCAGCCTATGGTTCATTAGGGATCAGAAATCAATTGAGTGGGAGGGTTCAGCATAGCAGGTTACACAAACCTTGGCTGTGCTGGATTCCTGATGAATAGAGTAGTTGGGAAAGGGAAACTTTAATCTGATGGCTCCAAGGTAGTTAGGCTACTGACAGCCATGCAGCGCAAGGCTAATTGGGCTGGCAAGGAACAGAGGTAGAGGACAGGGTCCAAGCAGAGAATCAAATGCTCCTTTGGAGCTCCAAGGCCAGCAGAAAGCTTGTCTGGGAGGATGACCTACTGTATAAATGAAAGGCTCACAAAAATTAACCAAGTAGAGAAATGCTCCTTAGACGAAAAACATGTTTTATAGCTGTGGTTAAAAGTGTGCTGCTGCAAATAGCGGCTCTGTGTGTCACAGGCCAGTTTCAGCCTGGATTTTATCACCTATTAAAATTAAAATTATTCTGGCTGAATCCTCTCTCTCCATGGATGCTGCTTCCTCTCCCACTCTCTCTCCACAGCTCTGCTGTTTCAGGAAGGTAACAAATTATCAAACCAATATGATTTCTCCCCTTTTCCAGGATTCACAGCTCCTTCCCATTACCACCTTAAAAGCAGGATTTTGCTGTAGTCACCCAAACACAGGGAATGTGAGAAGAGTTCAGCATCCATTTCACTGCTCTGTTCTGTACAAAAGGAATCATGAAACAGGCAAGTATTATAAAAAGACAACGATTAAGAAAGATATTTGGGGAGCGCAGTGATCTTTAGCAACAGATGAGCTCTCTTCCTGGTGCCGAAAATATTTTGATTTATACTCTTTCAGCAGAATGAATAGGGTGAACTAAAGTGTCTACATCTGCTCAAGACTGCATGGCTTTAATCACTGCTGGCCTTAGTGGTCTGCATATGCTTGCAGAAATTCTTACAATGAGATGAATAAATACATGAAAGCATTTGCCCGCATGACGGCACAAAGCAGAGGTTCTGAATAATGATGGATGAACCTCAAAGGAGATCATAGGTTCCATTTAGCTGAGTGCTGGCGTATTAGGGTAAGAGCCCTAACTACATCAACCACTTAAGCCTGCAGAAGTGGGCTGCAAACTGATGCAGGAACTACAGCTCTGCTGCTCCTGCCTGAGTCTGGGTGAAAATAACGGGGCAGCAACTTTTCTCTTGCTGTCACAAGGCCAGCAACATCAGGAATGTAAGAACTACCTCCAAGCAAAAAACCAGAAAGTCCTTAGGGAGAGTGGAAGAAACTCAGGTCAGTTGTTGCTGCTGTACAGAGCTACATGGCATTTACAAGTTCAGGTATTTCCAGTGCAGCTCCTACTATGGGCTTCAGGAGAGCTTTGGGGAATGTGGTTTCCATCACTGTGGAGCAAGGAGCCTGTTTTCTTCATGCTATCACCATAAAATACTGATTTCCTGCCATGGAATAAGGGGAGGGGGCAAGTACAGCCATATGAGAATACGGAGGCCCTGGCACAGGGTGCCCAGAGAAGCTGTGGCTGCCCCTGAATCCCTGGAAGTGTCCAAGGCTGGGTTGGATGGGGCTTGAAGGAACCTGGGATAGTGGAAGGTGTCCCTGCCCATGGCAGGGGGTGGAATGAGATGAGCTTCAAGGTCTCTTTCAACCCAAACCATTCTGGGATTCTGTGATAAAACTCACGGAAGTCTACCAGAACTTTTTCCAGTGAAGATAAAGATCTTCCAAAGCTGCTTCTGTGGAGCTCCCAGATGAGTGCAAAAGCAGCGATTTGTAACTCTTTCTAAAGGAAATTTAATGAGTGGAATTTACCATTTTGAGGTCGCAAGTATCCTGCTTCCATATGGGACACAGCCAGGAACTTGATGATTGCTCCATTTCTTTGAACTAATACTCCAAGCATGCAGCATCTTCCCTTTGCACATACTTCACTTTCTATGAAAAATATGATGTGATTTACTCATATGAAAGGTCCTACTACATCCTGATTTGCAGGACTAAGTGCAGAGCTTGCATCCAAGAGTACTGGAATATTTACAAAGCCTCCCTATGATTTCAGCAAGCTCTGGATCTGGCTGTGTATGGGCTGTATCTTTATTACCCAAGCACATACAAGAGTAGGTAGACTTTTAAGACCTTGTGTAGACAGCTGTGATGACAAAAAATGAGTCACACACAGTGTCCTTTAAGTAATTTCTCAGATTTTCCTTTTCCCATTCTTAAGAAAAAAAAATACACATTTTAAAGCACTAGAAGTAGTACCATTAATTTAGTTTTTGTCATCTAAAAAGAAGAATTTTCTGGTTTCTGTAAGTTTTCTTTGAAGTGACTCTTGGTAAAGAAATGAATACAAGAGACTGGAATGCTCACTTCAGCACAGCCCAAATCTAGAGCTAGACAAAGACATTCCTGGTATTTAACTTTCTTTTTTTTTTTTTTTTTTCTAAAGTTGTTGTTTTGAAACTTCCATTTTTATGTGAAGCTTCATGACATCCTGAGTCAAAGCAATAAATGCAGCACATTTTCTGGGTCACAACACTCCCATCCCCTTCAAGAAATCATGCCAAATAGCTGTGTCTGTATTCACTCAAAATAATACTTCCTCTAAAAATGCATGACATCTTATATGATTTACATCATGTTATGTTGCGGATTAGGTTAATGACTTCTTGTGCTTCTGTGAACCATTCAAAGTACCACAGCCCAGATTATTATTTTATATAAAATATAAATAGAGTATATTGCTGAAGAGGTGGGTTATTTAACACATGTATTTCCACACGGGTCTAGAAAGAGGGGTGGGGACCAACAGTGTAACGAGCTCCTTCTTCCTGTGTAAAAACAAACGTATTCTACTGCTTTTCAGAGCTCACTGGGCTATTTATAGATGAGAATTAAATGCTTTTCTAGCTTTGTTCTGGGGGTTTTATTTGGAATGTGTGTGTGTGTCTTGAGTACTGAAGTGCTTCATTTCAAGCACAATGGCAATTGTAAGAGTAACAGTAAAGAGAATTTTTTGGTCATCTATTGCAGCCCTCTTTGGATGAAATCCAGGATAGGGAAAACATTTGCTTAACTAAAACACTAGTGAGCAACCAGATCACAGCAATGCCAAAGGCATCCTCATGATAACTTAATTTGAACAAATTGCTATTATTTTATTTCATTCATGAAACAATTTAAAGCATACAAATACTTCTACATAAGATACATTTAGTTAATATCAGACTTAAAACCAGAAAAAAGTTTTGGAGTCACTAAACCACTCATGGGTGGCAGGTAGGTGGCATCACAATCATCAGGTGCATTCTGAAGGTAAAATGGGGATAGGAATTAATAGAAAAGAAATATAAGAGAGGCACAAACATTACAGACAAGGTTTAGATGAGATCTTAGGAAGAAATCCTTCTCTGTGAGGATGGGAAGGCCCTGGCACAGGGTACCCAGAGAAGCTGTGGCTGCCCCTGGATCCCTGGAAGTGTCCAAGGCCAGGTTGGACATTGGGGCTTGGAGCAGCCTGGGATAGTGGAAGGTGTCCTTGCCCATGGCAGGGAGTAGAATGGGATGAGCTTTAGATCCCTTCCAATCCGAGCCATTATGGAATTCTGTGATAATTCATAATTTTTTTAAAGGAATCTGCTGTGCTCCTACACCTTTAAATCTGAATTCTTAGTTTTTCTCAACACTCTCACCTTGAAAAATGCTTAACAGGCACCAACGTGGAATAAAGAAGGGAAATCAGGATAATCAGAGCTTATCACTTCCCAAAAGAAAGGATGCAAAGAGATCAGCACTGGAAACACTTGAGAAAAGTTGGACGAAGTTGTGGACGAGGCAACGAGACACCAAAAACCCAACCCAGCAGCATCTAATAAAACAAGAAGTCAGCAACACCAAGACAAGAGGTACTGAGCTGCAACCTAACAAAATCAAGTGCTTTAGACACACAGTGCACAGCAGAGCTGTGGAGCTCACCGGGAAGATGAGAGTTTTAAATGGGGTTAATTACCAGAGTATCTGTCCCATGACCACAAAGAGTGGAGTAAACAGAACACAATGGTATGGCCACAGCTGTGTCACCTCTGATTCACTGCCAGGGTCACTGAGCGTGTGCCAAGGGGAGTTTCTCTCTTCCTGGCCTGTTCTTATACTTTTCCATAACAAGCTACATTTGTCCACTGTTGGAGACAAGCTATTGATCAGCTTTGGGCTGATCTTGGCGGAGTCACACCTTACACAGAAGTGAAGCAATACACTCACTCATGCATGTAAAATAATAATAAAACTGACATATTTTCCTGGATTTCTTGAGAAAAATAGAAATACTGGGGGGAAAAGAGCTGTTTCTGACCAAAAAAAACCCGTTCTTTTATGTACAATGTATCCTGCTTCCATGGAGCTTCTGTGAAACACGACATGAACTATAACAGATTATCATCCACAGATTAGGTAGAGGATGCTAATTAATCTTTGGAAGTTAAGAAAGACTGTTTCAACGCTTTTCTAGGCCCTTTTGTTGCAATCAACTGTAATTCACCACAGGAATAATCCACTGAGAGGAAACAGGGACAATCCAGCCCCTGATCACTCAAAACAACGATTGGATGATTGCTCCAAGACATTCTTCAGAAAAACAAAACTTACTGGGATCAATCCAGAGGTAATTCGGTGAAATTTAATGGCCTGTGGTATACAGGAGGTCAGACTGGATGATCTAATCACTCCCTTTGGCTTTAAACTTTATGAATCATGCTTGAGGTGGAACTGGTAATGGGAGTCATCTAATGGGAGTGGACATTGAAGCAACAGCCCTGGTGCTTAGGGGAGCACAGAAAGCTCACAACATTTGGCCAGAGGAAGAAGAAACCAATTAAAAAAGCCTCCCACAAGAGGAAAAAACTGCCAAAAAGGATTAAAGGGAGAGGTGTAGGCCTTGGTTTTTGGCATGAGAAAGCTAAGTCTTGAGTTAGCCTAAGCGAGGAGAGAAAAGAACATGGCCAAAGTCATGCCTGACCTCAAGTCTTATGGGCAAGAGCAATTTTTCCTGCTCTGAGCATCCCTTTACCCCCTTCACCCCTGAATGAACCCACTGGCTCCAGCAACCACACAGTCCCCTTGCTGAGGGATTTGCCACATGGAAGTTGGAGCTCCTGGTTCTCCCTTGTCACTGTATTTCCTGCCCCCATCACTTCTGCCTTTGGAAAGCACTATGGCACATAGGGCACTTAGGGCACACTATGGCACATAGGGCTTTTGGTTTTCAGCCCTCTGGTCCCCTGCATGCCACTCACACAGAGCCCATCTTTTTTTCTCCTCATACAAGGGGTTCAAAGCACCATTTGGGTTCGTTATTTTCCGAGCCCAAGGGTTGCAGACTCTCAATCGATCTGGAGATCTTCCAATCACACGAAGAAAAAGAACATTCATATTAAACCAAATGAAAATATGAATTACAGCATTGGCTTCCTAACACAACCACCCATGACACAGCGAAAACTGCAGTTTGGGCTTGAAAGGCGAAGAAAACGTGCAGCTATTTAATACAAAAACTTGCAGCTCGTGGGGAGCTTTGTGTTTGCCGAGAGTTAACATGAGAACAACAACAGCACAATTTGCTGCTCTACATTTTTTAAGTTTTTCCCTCTCAGAACTGTACATTATTTATAGAAATAGCCTGATTTACATGCAGCTCCTTCAGAGCTGCCGGACGGCACATCCAGCACTGCTACATGGCAACTTATCTCCTGGAACTATCTGTTTGAATAGCAAAATGAGTATCACTCTGATCAAATATACAAGTCCCTCTCCATGAAAATCAATCCTCTGCACAAGACATATTTTGAAGATTTAAGTGGGGTCCAAGTACTGCTTAGTCCTTGTGCATGCACAAGAGTGAATACCACCCACAGGGAAAAATATGCCATGGAAAAATTCATAACTAACTTCCAATAACAAAGACATTTGAAAATGTCATGATCTTCTTCACATATTTCATACGCAGAAAATGTAGTATAAATTCAAGGAAAACATTAATAATTACAAGTTATTTGCTCAGGCCTAACAAGCAGCAGCAGCCTAAAAAGTACCGGCAGATGTCTAAGCAAAATAAAGATAAACACAGTGGGGTTCAAACCACTTTTTAAAATTCTAGACTGAGATTTACAGGCTTTTTAGATCCTGTGACTTTATGCTGTTTGTTTACGAGTTTAAAAATTTTAAAAGAGAAAAAAAAAAATTGTTTGCTCTGCAAACATGAGCCTTACATCTTTCTTTGCAGTTTGCCTGTTTATCCAGATCAAAATATAATGTTCGAGACGTTTTCCTTCTGTTGAACATACCACTGTCAGAAGAATTTTGCCCACAGTTTATAGTTATGGTATGGAAAGTGTGCTTTGTACCAGAGATAAAAAGTTAGACTGCTCTTATTGATAGAGTGGCTGTGAAAGTGTTTTTTTTATTTAAAATATATATATATATATATATATATATATATAATATCTGCAAGGCTCTGACCTCCAGAACCAATTGTTGATTGCTTATAGTGTAGGAGATTGTTCAGCTATGAAGATACGGTTCATGAATTAAGAGGATGTGACTAAATATAAGTGGTTTTATTTAACAGATCATTATGCTGTGCCTTTTTTTTTTTTTTAATGTACTAACCCAAAAAGTCCATAACCAGCTCAACTTCTGATATTCAGACATTTATATCATCACAGAAGGAAAATATCACATATCAAAACAACAAAACACTGCTATCATCAGAACCACCACATTTACTAAACCCACATTGTTATCTAAAGAATACTACAAAGAAATGCTTTTCCATCTCTCCATTTTAACAGAAGCCTTACAAAGCTGGGGTTTTTGGATTTTGCATTTTCTGATTTCACACCTTTTTTTTTTTTTTCTTTGAACTTGGACTATTTTCCAGCTAATTCTTGGAAAGTCAGCATGCTGAATGCACTTCGCATCCCATCTTTTATTTGCAAAGCAACCCTCTGAAGGGAAATACAAATCTTTCTTTATTTTAGATTAGTAGAATCTCTTATAATTTTTTTTCTTAAAAGTGCAGTTTTTAAGGAAAACTTTGTCATAATCAAATC
This sequence comes from Coloeus monedula, assembly GCF_965178545.1. NCBI lineage: Eukaryota > Metazoa > Chordata > Aves > Passeriformes > Corvidae > Coloeus > Coloeus monedula. Next base: position 37,706,397 of record NC_138787.1, read on the forward strand.
GGAAACACTGTCCAGAAAGTAGCAGGGCGTGACACCACATACCAATGACACATCAGGGTAATGATGAATATTATAACCTATAAAGTATCATATTTTGTTTGTTGCAAACAGAAACTTGCCAAAAACAGCATGTTCTAGCTAGAGCTGTGAAAAAAAATCACTAATCTTTGTTTCCAAAGATCTGCATGAAGCCATGGCAATTTTTATGAATATTTGCAAATCAAAACCAGATTAAAGTTTCAAAAATCTGATTTTTTTTTTTTTTTTTTTTTTTTTTTTTTTTTGGTACAAGATAGGTTAAATGTTCTCCAAACAGATCAGAAATTCAGTGAGGTTTGAGAAATACTTCCCCCCCCCCAGCAAGTCATCTTTAGATTGAAAATAATTTTCTTAGATGATCTGCCTTTCTTTTCTTTTCATCCCTTCTGAAGAAGGAAATACTTCCTGTATTCATTCCGAATAAAAATAACAGCGAGGTAAATTGTATTCCAAATGTTTAACTTTTCATGAAACAGGTGAAAAGTTATTACATGCTGGTGAGATTTTTTAAATAGGATCTTTATTCCTTGCTTAAGGGGGGCAGAGAGAGAGAAAGAGAGAAGAGATGAATGGCAGTGACATCTGAAAATATACAACTCCTTTATATTAAGAGAGTTTGGTCATATAAACCTTCTGTCTTGTTGCTCTGAGACCCTTTAATAATGTTTGATACCACTAAAGTTTATTGTTTTTATTCATGAAAGAAAAGAAAAATAAGGATTTTAAATAATAGGCTGATCATAAACCTGAGCTCAATGAGTGATGAAGGAGTATTTTCCTCTGGGGAATTACAGTAGTTGGAAGGGTTTGTTTGAATGTAACCCCGAGTTAAAAAAAAAAATAGAAAAAAAAAAAGGATTAATGCTTCAGCAGGTTGAAGGGGAAAATTATTTTCTACATTAGTCTTGCTATGAGCCATCCTGAGCATTAGGTGCTACTGTAATAAGTCAAACTACTACAAGTGAAATAATGTTCTTACACATAGTTTCAGGCTATTTTATAGCAAAATATAGTGGTCTTTTTAATTAGAAGATGTATAAGAAGAAACAAAGTTCATGATTCTGGAGTCAAGACCTGATTTACACTTTGCTTCCATGGAAGAGATTTCTTTTTTTTTTTTTTTCTTTTAAACTTCAGTCAGAGAAATTATTCTCAATTATTTTTATTAAACAGGTTATAAATGTTTGAAAGGCAAACAAATCATACGTGCAATAGGAGAACAAACTATTTTGTCTCATTTTTTCGCGTGCAACTTTTAAAAGGCCTCCAAATTAGGATACTGCTTCATTAAGCTTTTGACATTTGTCCAGTTAAAACTATTGACTCATACTTTCATTTCTTCCCCCTCAAATTACTACAGTGCCACAGCTGATCTAACTATATTTTCCATTTCTTATAAATAGCCACAAGAAAAGTATTAATTATCCTTGTACGATTTAATGCACCAACTGCCTTAACCTTTCAGGTTTCCTTAAACGCCAGCATAACAAGGCATATCCATGGCAGCAAATGTGATTTATGACAGGAATCTTTAATTTCTGTTTTTAAATATGTTACCCACCGATCTGCATACATTTAAATTCGCCTGCAACACTTTTCTCTGTCTTGAGGCTGTTGTTTAATATTCAAGGATGATTTTTGTCCACATACATTTTGGTCTATGTCACCTCAGATTAAATTATTACTGTTTGCAGCCTTTTTGGAGCAGGCCTCAGGCCCTTATTTACAAGAATCAATGAAACAGTAATGAAAATCCATTTTTCATACTATCAGCTCTGGCCTGCTTTTATTTAGTTAGCTGTGTCTAAGCAAGCAATTCATTTTGTGCAAATGTCACGTTGATAAAACAGGACGAGCCAGCAAAGGGTTAATCATGAAATAAAGCCTCGGCTTTCGCCAGCACCCCCCCACAGCAAAGCACATCTGTAATGGCAAAATTAAAAAAATATTTTCTTAATGTATGCAAAGTAATGTATATTGACACATAAGCAAGCCTTTTCATGATGAATATTGAAATATATATGCAAAGCACAGGAAATGTGTAACATGTTATAGATCTTTCAGTGTACATTTAGAGGAAATGAGCCATTTATATTCCACAATTTAGTGAATACCTACTGTTTATTGGTACAGAGCACATAGGAGTATATTTGTCTTAGTAATTTATTTAGGTAAATATATTTATTCTTCTAGGGGTTCTTGTGCTTTTTCTGGTTCTATAGTACTAGACATAAATATTTAACAATGCATTGTCTCAAATGTTATTCATGTAATTTATCAGGGGAAACAGTGGAGCTGTAATAACTTTTAAGGCTGCACCTTCACTTAAACCTGAGATTAATTTAAAATGGGAAACTGGGATGTTTCTCCATACGCAGGAAGGACAGGGATGCTTTCCCTGAAGAAGCAGGGAGTGAGTCACGGAGCTTGGACGCCAGCTCGGAGAGAGGGCAGCAGCAGACGGGTCACTCCTCTCTCCTGGGCTGCCTTCTCTCATCTCCCCACAGGAAAACCAGGAGTGAAGGAGGGATTTTTTTTTTGAAACAATTACTCTTGTTCCATATCACCTCATTTCCCTCTGCAGCCTCTCTTGTCTCCAAGCCTCTGAGGTCCCCCTCACGCTCCCTCAGCTGGGGGGAAGTCACCTTCTGACTCCATCAGCAGCCATTCCAAGGTCTCCTCAAGCCCTGCCTGTGTCCGTGAGACACTCCAGACACCTCAGGTGGGAGGGCTGCTTACAGCAAAGGGTATTTTTCCCTCTGTCAACTCCTTCCTGAAGGCTCAGCCAGCCAGTTTCTGGGCATTTCAGGACAAATTTTCCCTCACTTATTCAGTGATGCCTGAACACAGAGTTTATGAGTGGGCCTGTTAGTGCCTATTAACATCCTCTGCCTCAGCGTGGGATCTTGAACTCCTCGTGAGCACATTCACACCACTGAGAGCATTTTGGTACTGACGTGAAGGCGATGAGGACATTAACTGATTATCTCCTCTCCTGGCTCTGCTTTCTCCATGTCTACAGCTCCCACCCTGGCAACCTGAGGGGGTTTGGAGACATTTCTTCCTCACCTCCTCTCCAGGCTGGCACTGCTACAGACTCTTTAGCCTGTAAATTCAGGAATATTTCCTTTCCAGCTACATGCCAAGTACTGAAAGCACTTGTCAATACCTCTTCGTTATCACTGCTGATGCAATGCACGCAGAGTTTAGTCTGAATTTATTTATTCACAGCATTACAGAATGATTTGGGTTGAAAGAGACCTTAAACTCATCTCATTCCAGTTCCTGCCATGGACATTGTCCACTAGACCAGGTTGCTTCCAACCTGGGCTTCTTCCTTCCTCTGCCTCTCTTTGTCCCAGCCCACCCATATGACTCCACAACCCCACCAAGGAAATGTTTTCCAGCTGAAGGATGGGAGAAGGTCCACACCATCCTGCTGGCAGTGTGGCACTGAACAAATGTTAAGCACACAGTGCTAGGAGGAGCAAGTGGGAAAGGAAATAACGCTGAGAGATTTGCGAGGCGAAAAATAAAGGCTCTTAAGAAAAAATTATTCATGGCATAATCTTGAAAATGCAATACTTATCACTAGACAGGCAACTGGCCTATCATTCTCAAACTAGAGATTAGAATAAAAAACACCCAGCAACTCAAGATTCATGGGGGGGGGGAAGAAAAAAACCAAGCCTCAGCTTTCTAAAAAAAAAAATACTTCAGAAACCAAGGAATTTAAATTTGGGGCGCTTTTAAATTTTGACACTTAATTTCCCCAGAGATTTATAATGGTCAGGAAGCATAGGACACCTCTATATGGAAAAACTCAAGGAAAAGAGAACTTTTTCGCCAAATCACAGTGCAACTATATAGAGAGAAACTGAGTACAATTTGGGTTAAGTGTGGAAGCTGGATCTCAGTGCTGGCACAGAAAACATGGATACTCTGGGTTACCGTAAAATTTGGCTTGGGCCAAGGAAAAAAGGCACAGGAACAATGGTGAGGTTACAGAAATAAAAAGTGCATTTAATTTGGACTAGCAGTACCCTGTAGGATCACATACATCAGATAAAAAATAATTCTTTTGTATAATCACTATCAGTGAACAGATCCCCACACTGATTTCTGTCCTTCAGGACGGGGAGGAGATGTGAAGAAAAGTAAAAAATTTCTTTTTTGAAGGACAGCTGTTCATATATGCATGGTGAATATCACCATAATTTCTCAATAAGGTACTGTGGGAATTCAGAACAGCATCCAAAGCTATAAATTAGAGAGGAACTGCACCCTGCAAGTTGTGAAACATTTTCTACACTTATGTGGCTGTGGGTATCCCAACAGCAGGTCATCAAGCCTGCTCCATAAAAAAAATCCAGAGTTCATCCAAAGCAACTCTCCAACTTTCCAGACAAAAGATCAAAGGAGCATGTACCATTCCTGAATACGGTCACCATGATAAACACTGTTTGCTTGGTTGGTTGGGTTTATAATGCCAAGTAGTATTTATTTTCACATGCTAAAACTCCTACATCCCCATCTCTCTCTGTCTTTCCTGGAAGTACATGCTGAAAGAGGAAAATAATTGCAGTCTTTTCCCAATAAAGTATAGGAAAACTAGGTGAAAGTCCTGATAATTTTCATTATAGCACAGGCTATAAACTTGAACTTCATAAAAAAAGATGTATGAGGGCACTAATAATACAAAACAAGTTGTCACAAGATCAATATCATATTACAGAGGTGGTTTTACTTGTTTTTACCAGGTCAACATTATTTTTGGGTATCACATGCTTGGTACATTGATCAAAATGGATATATTCGAATCTTATCCAGTATTTTCTTTTCCTGTTGCTTTCTTTCTGGTTAGACATCTATTTTATTTCTCGTGTTGTGCCATGTGCTCTGCTTGGCACTGACAAATTAATTTCCATTCTTTAAATTTCGAAAATTTCCAGCTGTGTAAATTTGACACCACAATTGCGAAGAACGCCTGCTTTATGTTTTTGTTTTTCATTTTTCCCCTTTTGCACTTTTTTAAGAGATGTCAGACAAATCCTCCGCTATGGTACTCGATGCTTTCAGTTAATAATAACCACCACCTCCCTCGGATTATTACAAGGAATAAATGACAGCATTACGGCAAACGTGTTCAGCATTTATCACAGTACATGACAGAACACGACCCTCGGAGCACAAATGGGGTGATTACATTTCTGCTATTGTGGTTATTTCCCGAGAAAGAGTCTTCTTGGCTCTACCAGAGCATATTAAGGCACTCTCTGGCCAAAATTATTGACTGCCTGATGGGTCAGGCAGTCCTGGAAGGCCCTGGATGCCGTTTGCAGAGCTGCTGACCTATTTACTCCCATCCAAGTTAAGTCTCTCTCGGAAGGAACCCTTAGGGTTTACAGTGTCAACAGCCCTGCATTGTTTGTTTTTCTGCTCAGCCCACTACTTATTCAACAGAAGCAAAAGAAGATCAAGAGGAGACTTAGTTAATTCGCATCAAATTTTGTCACATAGCATAAAAAAAGATAGGAATTTTAGCAACGTTGTCGGGCCCCGCCACTGGAAGATGCGATTTGTACGCATCAAGGGAGTGCCCACAGTGCCATTCCAGCCATTAGATTTCCTTTCTTCAAACCCAAATCTCACCATTTCAATGCTGTCAATGCAAAAAGCAGAAATATATTGTCAATGATGGATGAAGGTTTTTCTGCAGCTTTGAAGAATCGGAGATGAACAGAAAGTTCACCAGTTGACAGCCACCTTTAGCTGAATAAAGCTGTTACATTTAGGTATTTCTAATCACATAGAAAGAACAGAAGAAAATGGGAAGGGCAAGAAGCTTTCTCATCTTATCCTGAAATCATGAGCTCTGAAAAACACCCTCTACCCCAAGCTGGACACAGTTTCTTGAATATATCATCTGAGAACAGATTCAGATTGGCTGAATACTCCATCTAATTCAGACAACTTCAGAAGAGAATATTCCATAACAACTTCAAAGTTGCTAAATCTATTTCTTCTCAAAAACATAATTTAACAGGAAACAACACACCAGTAAGCACCTTCAGACTGAATATTTCCAGTTTTTAACAAACACATTTTTACTGTTTGCATCCAAGAGGAACTTGGAGCAAGCTGGCATCATAGTTTGGGATTGTTTGCTATTATTTATTTTATTTTCACGAGTAGACATTCAAGTTAGAGTTTGATCACTACCTCTTTTCTGTAGCTCCTTAAGGATGAGATTAGAATTAAAATTTATTCACTTCCAACCTTTGTTTATACTTTATCCTCCTCATGTTTTACAAATGGTGGCACGAGCTTCATATGCATTAATATTTGCAGCAGAAATATTTTCATATACACACCCAACTATGTACTGGGAAGAGCCACTGCCTGTCAAACCAGGGGAATGAAACCCTTGCCATGAGCACAAGTGCCACCTTCCTGCTGTGAGCTGGGAACCAAAAGAGGTCAAACAACCCATTACGGTCAAACAAAATATTCCTGAGAACCAATTTCCAAATAACAAACAGGCAAAATGTTGAAAACAGAAAAAAAAGGAACTAAAACCAGCATAACAAATATGCAATGAAAGCAAACCACATGCCAGGCACGTAATTTAGAAAGAGTCACAGAAGAGTGTTAATACCGAAATTGTTTGAAATTTCTGCATATTGAAGAGAAAAGAGCAGGTGGATGAGCTGGTAGGGATAACTATTGCTCAAGCATCCGTTGAACTCCCAAGCAGAATCTCAGCATCCCTGCAGGCAAAGGGATCACCACCAACACAAATCCAAGGAAAATGAAAACTCCCGGAGTTTTGGACTGTTCCTTTATCAATTGCTGATCAGAGTAAAGATGTCCTGTTGCAAATAATACCAACAGAATTTCATTTACCCTTCAGCCCAACACCCACATTTTGGGATTACCTACAATGGTCAGAAGTCCTTTAGTGCTCCCTTCTTCCTCTACAGCCCCAAAATTTATGCCTTCTGCAGCTATTTCTCCTCAATCTTTACTCCTTAACTTTTTTTTTTCCCTGGCATATTTATTCCATTTTGAGGTTTACCAAACTTTATTAACTTTTTATGCCCAAACAGCCAAACACGCCACACGACTATGATAAAACTCGACATAAAGCCTGTGCATAATTATATTTCATTAATTATCCCCCTCTTTTTGTTGCTTTTTTCTCTACAGGATGCTTTATCCAGGTGGAAACAGGAAAGAAGAAGAACTCAGAAACCAAGGGATTTGAATCCACAGTCCCATTGTCAACAGCGAAAGGACAAGTCCAGACCTTTCAGGCAATTAAAGGTCCTTTGATGCTTCCTAATTCTACTGATCTGGTGTTGCTCTACCAACTTGCTCAGAAGTTCAAAGTTTCTTCAAGACCTCCCTCTTAAAAGACCCTTCTGAGCATTGCAAGGGAACAATATCCTGTCTTTTATGTCACCAGCAGCAAAGTGTGACATCAAATACAAAAAACATCACTAAAAAATCATGCACAATTACTAAAAGACAAGTAAATAAAAATCCATAACCACTATGGAAAAGTGTCATTTGGAAGCTGAAAAAAAAGTAGTTTTGCTGGATAAACTATTCTGTGAATATTAAATATTTCAAATTAAAAAATATTCACATTCAGAGAAAACTGGATGATGTGAGTACACTTTATTTACTTTGCCATGTGCATGATTCAGGTACAAAATGCAAAAGTTTCTTGAAGGTTTGGGTACAGAGCAGTTCTTCAGTCCTGCAAAAAACAGTTTTCCAGGAGGGGCTGGGTACTGTACTTCAGCACAGCTTCCTTTTTAACCCTATCCCAAATCCTTGCTGCAAGGTGAGCCCTAAAAAGAGAATTAACAGAGCCTGCACAAGCTCTTTGCATGACCTGCACAGATGTCCAGTCTCACCTCCCCGTAATGAAAAGGTTGAAGGCTCCTCAGTCTAATGAGCATTAAAATCTCAGGGGTGTTTCTATCTGTGCACTTCAAGGGCTCACTCCCCCTTTAATCCTGGTGCCTTTTTAGTTCCTCCTGCAAAGCAGAGGCCAAAGGATTGAGTTTTGTGCACACCAGTGTGAGCTCTGAGAGCAGAGGCAGAAGAGAGGGTGAGGTGCCATCACCAGAGCCCTGTGCAGGGACAACTGGTTATGCACCAGTTAAACGCTCTGTGACCTATTTACAGATAAATACCTAGTGAATGATACCAGAGGTGTGAACTGGGGGGGATCCCTGGGCTCCATTAGTGCAGCTCCCATTAGTTTTAATGACTTAACATCAACAATTATCCTCTTGCAGCAGGAACACACAAGCACCTTTAAATACCCATTAGGTTCAAAATTTGTTTTTAACTTGTTTTGTTAATTTAAAACCTATCTAATACATTTATCCTAATATCAGATCCTTGGGCAAGAGCTTGTTGTATGAAATGGATACACAGAGCTTATGTTTAAAAAAAAAAAAAAAAAGAAAAAAAAGTGACTTCATCCTTGCTTTTATGGGCCCAGTCGATTCAAAGGAATAGCCCCTGGAAATAGTAACTGCTGTGATATGCTTATGGCTCCATTTACAGACTTTCTTATAGGTTCATAAATGGAGACTAGGAGGAGGAGGGAAAGGAATAAAATTTAATAACTGAATAAAAATGTAAATAAAGATTTGCCTAAAATTACTTGTCCAAGAAATAATTCTCCCTCCCCCTTAAGCTAATACTTTGATAAGCTCTGAACAGTGATCCTGATTTGGAGCGTGACCTTTGAAAATGCTCTCCAGCTTGATTAAAGATGTATTAAATTTGTTTAAATAAACCTCGTTGTAATGGCACATCATTTGTAAGAAGCTATTAGGGGGCTGGAAACTGTGCTGCTGTATTTGCATGAAAATGTGCCCTGCTCGAATTGAGGATCTCTCCTGAATTAAGCGCAAAGGAAAAGCGACACTTTCATAATTTTTTTTGACAAAAGAGGGGAAAAAAAAAAAGCCCCACAACTCACAAAACTTTATGCTAAGCTCCATGAGAAAGGAGGCAACTGCATATTAAACCAGGGCTATGAACACAACACACACTTCCCCAAACCACTCTCCTCTGGTTTTTGTCTTAGATTTTTTGAGTAGCATTTCTTCCTTTTTGCCTGCTTTCCTTTTTATTTTTTTCTCCCTGAAAAATGTCATTGAAAAAAAAAAAAAAGCCAATAAGAAAATGCTTTCCAGTGTGGTTTTTCAGCTGATTGAGAGAAAACCCATCCCATGTTAACAGCAGAAGGAAACAGTAATACAAAAACTTAAGAGAGTGGTTGACATTGATAATAACTTTCTCCTTTCAGTGGGGTTTCAGGCAGGCAGATTTTGCAGCCGTTGAGAAAAGGGAAAATGTAACCCTGGATATCACAGAATTTATGTGATTAGGCAGAAAGGTGGATAAATAGATAGATAGATCCCATTCCTGCTTGAAGCATATAGATTGCCAAATGTACTTTAATTTCTTCCAATAGCTCCCAACTGAGTGAGTAACTGCTACGCTAATGAAAAAGTCTCTCTCCCTTAAATCAAATTTTAAATTAAAACCTTTCCCATTTCCCAGCTAAAGCCAGGACTCTAGGATATGTATGTGTACTCAGGGGCTTGGAGTCTTTCTTTGTGCTCCCTGTTCCTCACCACCTATTTCACATGTCAGCCTCTACAGCCATCCTGGTGCTTGTGTCCTTTGTCACACTTCCAATAAATGGGGCCACGTGGGTTCATCTGCACATGGTGCTCAGTGCTGGGAGTGCCACCAGTGCTCAGGATCCTCTGCCCACCCCAAACCCACCCTGCAGAGCACAGGGACCTCCAATGTGCTCCATTACAGACTTTAATTTTCCTACTTCTTGTTTAATCTCGCAGACCTTATTCTCAAACTCTCCTCCAAAACCACAAAGGAACAAACGTGCAGAGTCACGAGAGTCTCAGTAAATCACAAGTCAGCAGCACTGCCTGATGCAAGAGGCCACTGGTATGGGCAGTTTGCAGAGCAGGGAATGTCTGCCCTTTGATTACAGAACAACATTCAAAGAACGAGATTTTGAGGATTCGTATCTTTCTTTGCAGCCATTCCTCCCTTTTCCCCAGCTGATTGTAAAAGCTACAAACAACAAAAACCTGAGCTTTGCAAAATCAGTATAATATAAAATATAGATAATAATCTACCAGCAGATCACTCACTGGTCCTGAACATCAAGCACATGCACCCACAGGTGACAACAACTTTGTTCTGTGAGATGAGCTGGGACACGTTAATCTGGATTCTGTTCTACAGGAACTCATGCATGTGGCAAAAATCCTTTAGGGTTTGAATAAAAGGCTTAACAAATGAATATCGAACCAGAACTAGAGGAAGATGGCAGATTAGAAACAAAACCTGCTAACCCAGAGTGCAGAACAGTCAGATGGTGTGGTTACTCTGAAAGGAAAGACAACAAATAACTAAGAGAGAGGCAAGAAATTCCCCTTTACTGAACAGTACTAAAACAATGCATCCATAAATATCACACTTTGTAGCTAATTTTGGTACTGAAAATATCATGAGGTAGCTGCATTTTCCAGGCCAGTTCTAGACCGTGGGTTATTTTTCCTTCTACCAACTTTCCTAAAACAAAGTAAAAAGTGTCACCTGTGTTATACTTGGGTCTACACTTCTGCCACATTCCTGTGTATTTACTTTCTGCTGCACTGAGCTGTCATGACCTTATAAATCTGTCTGCACGTGGGGGTTGTGCCAAACACCCATCTCTGGACTCTTCAAACCTCTGTTAAACACAGCTCTGGTGCTCGTGGGTGGATCCTCACACAGAGGAAAGGACCAAAGTGCATTTGCAAGTAGCAAAGGCCAGCTCTTCAATTCCTTTGCATGGTAAATCCATGCACATTTTTCCACTTTTCCATCTCACTCCCCTTTATGGGATGCACTGGTTAACGACTTGCTAAGAATTAACAAGAGTAAGTCACACTCTCCTTCCACTGAAACCACACCCCAGTGCAGCCAGGAATATGAGTCAGGAGAGCAAACCTGGCTCTCCAGATTATTCACAATCTCTTTGCTAGCTAAGCATGAGAACAAAATACACAGGTGGGTGTTCCAGGAGATGAAACTCAAATCCTGCCCCTGCCCAAAGGGTATCCAGAGGCACAAGCAGCCTCCCACTGCTCCTGTGAGTCCCCTTCACACACAGTGACCCAGCTTGGCCAAACCCTTCGTCATTTTTTTTTTCTGACCTGGATGGTCTCAACAATTCCTGAGAAAGGGCAGGGAGATGGAAAACATCCTCAGGAAGGAGGAAAATTTAGAGATCCACAGAGCAGAACCTTCAGGAATCACAGTTGTTAATTCACATCCCTGGAGGCAGCAAAAACCCTGATGAGTCATCTTTTATTTTGGGGACTGGCCATCCCATCTCGATGGGAGCATGGAGATCCATAAAAACCTGGCCTGCTTGGCAGCAGTGAGCTGCAGCCTCAGAGGAACCCAGTTTTCTTAAAGTCTGTGCCATCTTCCCACATTAAACAACCTCTGACATGTTCTCTCATCTCTTTTTGGTTTTAATTTGCCATTCTAAATTGAGATACTAGAGCAGGTGGAAGCAACCCAGCTCCGGGCTAATTGGTTCATCATGCACGTTAGGATAATGTTCATTCTGGATTTCGATTAGGTCAGTGTGGAGACTGCCTTGGTCAGAGTCTGTAATGATCTGCTTATTAACTCTGGTGCAGGGTCCTTGACTGTACTCATGTTATTAGAGATTGCAGCTGCCTTCAGCCCTGTGAACCATGGAGTTTTATTGGACTGTCTAATGTCCTGTGCTGGACTAAGTGCTCCGTTTCTGTCCTGGCTGGCGCCAGGGTTTTGTTTGTTCCTTTCCCATACCTCCAGCCATGCAGAACTTGTGTGTGCTGTGCTGCTGGGGTTCATCCCAGTTCCACCACTATTCATTAAATGCTGTGCACCATTAGGAAGGGTGTTTTCTTCACTGAACAGATGATCTATTTATAATTTTCCTTCAAATTCTGCTATGCCCACCTTCTAGTTTTAACTTTTTTTATTTAGGCTCAAGAAACTCTTTTTAGGGCCTGACCAAATCCAAAAAGGAATGGATCTAGTGGTTTACAGAACACAGAAAGATTATTTGTGACAAGAGGCAACACTTATTTGTGTTGTAACAACAGGTATCGTGCTTTTGGGATATTTTAGCAAACCTGGTTCATTTTTGACAGGAGGCTTTCCACATCTGAGCACACTACTAGCACCTTCATTATTTCCCCATTTAAAGTGTTTCCAGAAAAGAAGGCATTTTCTTGCTTAACTGACTCAGAGATTCTTCTTAATGCTCTCATTACAATCAGATTTGATTACTGTGACACATTTTTTCTGCTCATCTTCCTCTTGTTAGTGTTAGTTCCTTTCAGTGGTTCAGCAAAACTTCTGCCACTACCTAAAACTGCTGACAACCACAACCCTGATTTCTAGGAGAGGCATTGTTCTCTGCACTGTTTCCCTGTTTGCTGATATGAAACCCTTGGTTTCAAGGGTTTGATTTTTAAGAATGAAACTCTTTACTGGGTACACAGGCAGGATCTTCTGAGATGGGTGGGAATGTCCCAGAGATGCTGGGGCAACTTCAGGGGGGCATGAGAAGGGCACGAGAAGGTGATGGAGGGGTGTTCAACCGGTGGGAAAGCAAGACTTGATGGGGTTGTAACACTTCTCTGTGTGTGGAAGGAGTAAAAAGGAGCTTCAGTAAGTTGACCAGCTGAAAAAAGTTGTAATTTCATAAGAAAAATGGTTTTGTTAAGTAATTCTCTAAAGAACAGAGTTCTAAGCTGGGTAGTTGCCCTAAGGGTTGTCAGAATTTCAATTCAAGATCTCTTGATCTTTGACATACCCCTTTCTCACTATTTCTGTGCCCCTCAGTTCCTCTCTTATTTTCATTCTGGGAGGTGTTAATACCCCTGAAGTTTTCAACCAAGGCATCAAAGGCATTTTGATCAGACAACTGAAGTGATCAGCAGTGCTCTGATTCCACTCCACCTGATGGCTGTGCTCAAACTCACAGCAAATTTATGCAGAATGAAATGAGACGCATATGAATGAACAAGCATGAAAAATACCTCCCCCTAAGTGCTCCAAGTAAAGATCTCATTTTCACAGACATCCATGTCTTAAATTAAACTCGGCTCATGACATTTTAGCACGGAGTCCTGGATCTCTAACTGCCCAAGCCAGAAGCTCTCTGACCTGTTTAACCCTGACAAGCCTTTGCTCAGCTCCCAATTTAAACACAAATTTGTATTTTTAATATTGATTTATTTGTGAAGTTCATCTGTCCATAAAACTCTCCGAGTTTCAGTACAAATTTTGGTTACTACCATTCTCACTGATGTTTTCAGATGAGCATCTGACCACTCCAACAGCATTTGTGAGCATACTGGGCTTTCATCTTTTGTAATGGGAACCGATTTTGTTTTGGGTTTGTTTTGTTTTGAGGGTTTTCTTGAGAGGCAACAGCTTGGTGACTGTTTTAGTGGTGTTGCCACAAAAGTCATGGCTAACATCCTTCACTGAACATAAAGACTGCAGGTTAAATGGCCAAATTGATACTGCCAGAACTGAAGTAAACAAAACTGGACAAGTATTGTTGGAATCTTTGGATAAATGACCACCTCCATCTTAATTTTAGCCTGGTTTTGTTGTTGAAAGGAATTTGGCTTCTCTCAGCACCTCCCTCCCCTCCCCAAGCAATCCTGATGTCCCCAGACTCAACACTGTCTCACTTACTGTGGGCTCATCTCATTTCTTTTTAAGAAAAACCTCTCCCTCAGCCTTCTTGCATTTATCCAAGGAAGGAGGTGCCTTGATGAAGATTTGTGTCCAGTTTTTTTGGACCTATGGATTGCCAGAAATCGTATTTCCTCATGCATCCAGAGGCAGTGATTCCTTGTTTGGGAAACCTGCCATACTGAGCACAACCACCTCACTCATAGTTAAGGAACAATTTATAAAGCATCCCAAGTGCACTTGCCCTACTGAACTTCTCCTTGTCCAGCTTATCTGGCGTTTAATTAAATAATGCTCCATTGCACACCATGAAAAAATTATCAGGAAGGCTTTCTTGTAATAAGTATCTCTTTCTAAAAAGGATAAAATTTGGTCCCTGACCAACATAAAACCCTTCAGTGTATTCCTCTGGTATTGCTATTCACTGCTTAGTTTATTTGCATCCATCCAATATCTCCAGGATTCCTAAAGCGCCCACTGCAGTGGCATCAAAGGATCCATAATTTGCAAAATAAACTTGGAATGCAATAAAACTATATGAATCATGTCATCTGCAACGAATGGACCAGGGATGTGCCTTCCAGAGCTACTAAAAATTTACCTACTTCACACCTCACTTCTTTTTTGGTCATTTATTTTTACTTGCATTTGTCTAAGGTTTCATGACTTCATTTTCTCTGCAAGTTTCTGCTCCATCACACCATGCATGGAAGGGGAAAAACACCACCTCGAAGTTTTTTCATATTTTTAGATAATCTGGGAGGAGTGAGAAAATCAAGCAAAATCACAAGAAGTGATTTATCCAGAAGCTGCAAGTTTGAATCAGAAGTTTCAACACCAAGATAGAGATTTTCATAAAGTTCCAGGTATAAAACAACCCAAACAAATAAAAACTCCTAAAAGTGCATGTTTTAAAGGGAAAAGAGCAAGGAGTCACAGATTATTAATTACCTGCAAATTCTTATTAAAAGGTACCAGAAAAGTGCTCCTATGAAGAGGAAAAGGGTGGGGAACAACACGAATCATAAAATACCGATGATAATTCCTTAACCAATTTTCCTAACACCTGTAAAATTCTCCAATAGCTTATCTTGTTCTCATGCTTAAAAAAAATAAAAAAGTTTAAATGTAAGCTTTGCTGATAGTTATCACAAATTTCCATGGGATAATCACAGCATAAAGCACTGTGCAAATGCACTGTAATTGCAAATTGGCAGTAATAACGTAATGCCAGCACTGGTTAATTATGGGCTGTATTTGATCCGTATGTAACACTCTACTTGCTTCACTTTGAGTCTGTGATAGCCCAGACTGATCCTAGATGGGAAAGATTTCTATTCCAGACACAATAAATCATATGAGGGATGTTGGGCGTTATTCTTGCAAAGCTTACAACAGGTCAAGTCAAGTATTTCAACTTTACACAAAGTTAGAAATTGAGGAATAGGTCTTGGGGGAGGTGCATGAGGGTTGTTTTGTGTATGAGATGGACTTCCCTTGGTTGATGCAATGATTGCTTCAGAGAAAAACACTTTCACAGCTTTTCATGTGTCTATTTTACTTGAGGAAGCCAGAAGAGAGCTCTGAACTGTGTCACTTACAGACCCACTCGAGTACAACAGGACATAAAATCACAGAATCCCGTAGGTTGTAAAAGGCCTTTGAGACAGTGACATGTGACAGGACTGAGTATAAATGAAAAATCCTGCTGCCCTGCCAATAATTTTGCAGAGTAAACTCTGTGCAACAAGTAAAACTACATTTCTAAGCAGCAGCAGGCATTGAACTTTAAAAAAAAAAAAAAAGTACACCCCAAGCATTCAGTATGAATTAGCTCAGATGCCTTCCTTCTTTCCTTGCAAGCCAAGGTACCATCATCCACAATTTCATTTTCTCAGATTTGCTGGAAGGGCTTTACCAACTTTACCAGCAGTTTTCAGGAGCAAGAAGAGCTAAGAAGTCCTGCTGTGCCACCCCTCCAGACCAGAAAAACATTTCCCCCTCCCCACTGGACAGGCTGATCATTGTGCCCAAGTTCCACCCACTGTCATAGACAGGGAAACACAGGCAGGGAGACCAGGCTGCTCCAAGCCCCATCCAGCCCAGCCTCAGACACTCCCAAGGATGCAGGGGCAGCCACAGCTTCTCTGGGAAATCTCTGCCAGGGCCTCACCACCTCACAGGGCAAAATTTCTTCCTAGTAGCCAGTCTAAACCTAGTCTAAGCCATCCCCCCCCTTGCCCTGTCGCCTCATATCCTTATAAATATTCTCTCCCCATCTTTCTTGTCAGCTCCCTTCAGGTACTGCAAGGCCTCAATTAGGTTACCCTTAATCTTCTCTACTCCAAGCTGGACAATCCCAATTCTCCCAGCCTCTATCACTATAAAATCAGAGAGAGTCAGAACCAGCCATGCCAGTGCCACAAATCAGAGCAGAGTGGGGTCTCCCATGAGCTGCAGCCCGAGCTGGTGTGGGGCAGGGTGGCACTGGGCATGAGGGCAGAAGCACCACCACATTCCTTCCTCCCCATGGCACCAAGGTGAGGGTGAGGGAGGTTCCCAGACAGGAAGACAATTAACAAAGTGACAAAAGACATTTCCAGCCTTTTAATGCAAAGTGCAATGACACCTGTGCAGTAGGAGCTGCCACATGATGTTTTACATCATGTCACAGTGATGTCACAAAACATACTGCAGCCTTTCAGATGATGTGCTACATCCTCTTACACACCAGTCCACAAACGATGTGAACAGCCAGAGCTCATTTTGAATTAGCGTAACTGTTTGCAGAAACAAAAACAAGAGTGAGAAAGCATCACATGAGTCATGGCCATATTATGGCTATCAAGAAAAATTACTTAAAGTGATCTGTGACACCTGAGTAGTGACTTCAGGAGGAGTTACAGGTTAGCAGTCAAGTTGTGGCAGGCTCCCAGGAGCCCCCTGGCAGGAATATTATCTTTTTGAAGAGTCAAAACTTCCAAGGTGTAACACAGCAAATAAGACACAGGTGTCCTCCAAGAACCACTAAAATGCAAGTGATGCTGAGCTCACCTCACTGCCAGACAGCTGGAGCTCTACCAAGCATGCTGCTGTCATTCCCAGAAGTGCTCTCGTTGGAAGAGAATACCTCCAGGAATGTATACTAAAGGACTGGAAATGTTAATTTGCTGGCACAATTTCTCTCAAGAAATCTCCTGCCAGTGGGAAGAAAAAAATATGACAAAAATCCTAGAAATGTGTATCTTAGTTTTCACCTAAACCCAAAATACGCTTTGGGTTTTGTTTTAATCTTTTATCTTGTGGACCAAAAGTAGCATTTCAGGTTACTCCAAGCTGTCATTTATGCCAGCAACCCTGTGCACAAGAAAAGACTTCACGTGGCCACTACCTTCCTCAGTGTGTGTTTGAGAAGCTGGTAAAACAAACTGCAACTGGTCTAAAAAATGTACACACAATGGTTTTTTCTCCTTTCCTCCCCATGCTGAAATAGCCAAGCTAATAATAATCTGGTTTCATTTGCAAACTGTGTATCCTTAGGCTGACCATATGATTCAGTGATTGCAAAACAGATTTAAAAAAAAAAAAAAAAAGTATTTTAGTCACTCGAGTTATGAAAAACCAAGAAGTTACTTAACATCTACAGCCCAAATTCAATATCTTAAGGTACACAACATGTCTGGGGAGAACACAGCTCCCTGACTTGCCTGAACCCTGCTGCCAAATGCTGGAGCAGAGTTTGCCATGGGAGAATTGAGAGTGGCACTGAGCGAGGAGGATTTCCTCGCAGTCCTCGTGCAGGGAAGAGGTGCCCAGTGACCCACAGTCCTGCGGTTTGGGGACTGAAAACACACCTTTGGGCCAATCCTGACCCTCGTTTATCAACTCTGAGTGCAAACCAGATGTTCATGCACTTTCAGCAGGGAGGTTGGGAAAGACTGCTTTGCTGTGGAGAGACAATTCCATGCGAAACAGCCCAAATGAAGTCCCATCTCTGAGTTACAGGTGATCTCCAGAGAGGAAATGGGATGATGAGCTGTGCTGACAAGCCAAGGGCATCCCACACAGTGTTCATCACAGCCAGCACCCAGGCAAAGCCTCAGGAAAGCAAAAATAAACCCAAAACCTCTTCCAGAAGTCCATGCTTCAAAACCTCCCCTTTACATTTTTCCCCCACAGTTTTGCTAACACTAAATAAAGCCAACAAACAGTGTCACTCACAACACCCAGCTCAGTCTGCATCATCCCCTGCCTTCTCCCTGCTGTGATGCACAAGATTCTGGGTTTGGATGCAATCCTCCCTCTTTGCTTTGTTACTTTGGGATTTTTTCCATCAGTTGGTGTGCAATGATCACTAATGAGCCCAAAAGGCCAAATTCTCCAGTCTGCTTTTCCTGGAAAGTGGATTATTGTTCTGGCCTTCCAAAAACCACAAGTATAAAAAGGTGAATCTTTTCATTTTGGGTACTAAAAACTCCAGATCCTGCAAATCTGAGTAACAAATGCAGCTGACAAAACTATCAGTGGCTCTTTTGAGGTGAAAAATGGATTTCACAATTAAGAATCAATTAGATGCAACCCCACACTTCGATAAAGCAAAAATCCTTTATTTTCTAATAATTATTCATTGAGCACCTCCTGCATTGACCACACACTTAGTGCTGTCCACTCTGCTTAATCATCTATTCAAAGGAATTTTCTCTCCCTGATAAGAGTCAGGGTGGCTTTTAATGGCAAGAATCCTGGGTCTGCAGAGTTTGCTGTCTGACTATTGAACTCATGGTGATTTGGTAACAGTAAAATCAAGGTTACAGATCCCAGAATGAACAAATTATAAATAATTACAGAATCACAGGGATGGTTTGGGCAGGAAGGGATGCTTAAGACAATCTCATTCCACTCCCTGCCATGGGCAGGGTCACCTTCCACCATCCCAGGCTGCTCCAAGTCCCATCCAGCCTGGCCTTGGACACTTCCAGGGATTCAGGGGCAGCCACAGGTTCTCTGGGTGCCCTGTGCCAGGACCTCCCCACCCTCACAGGGAAGAATTTCCTGATATTAAGTGTTGGTAAACAGAGTCTTTTCAACCACATTTAACACATAATCAAAGCCATTTTAGTTTAGGAATCATAGAGAGAAAAATGAGAAAAATGCTTCTGCTTGTAGCAGTCAGGGACTGTCCAGGACAGAGCAGATTTCATCACTCCCCTTTGCTTGTGGTGCTTGAGTTCTTTGAAAACAAAAAAAGGAAATGGAAAGGGAAATAAAAGCTTTCCCATGCTGTCCTGGAGGCAGAGGAAGGAGAACTGAGGTTGAAATGGTGCATGTGGGAGGGCTCCTGTGCTGGATGGCAGGGCTGCTCTGCTAAACAGAACCCCAGAATGGTTTGGGTGGGAAGGGACCTTAATGCCCATCTCATTCCACGCCCCCTGCCACAGGCAGGGACACCTTCCTCTTTCCCAGGCTGTTCTGAGTTCCAGCCAACCCAGCCCTGACACTTCTGGAGAAGTTAAAAGCAATTCTAAGGCCAGACTCGTGTCCTGCCTGTGCATCTCAAACACACAAACAGGCGTCACCACAGGCCACGTAACTGATACTTACAGAAGCAGAGGTTTATACAATGCTCCAGAATATCTGCTGGATATAAATATAAATAAGCACTGCTGATACAATTGCACTGTGAGACCATTTTGAGATGAGTAGGGTTATAATGCATCTGCAAAATCAATTTTTCTATCTTGATTTAAAAGTCGAGCCCAAAGCAATTTTTGTTACTTTGAAATTTTTATTTTGCTTTATTAACTCCCCCCAACAGTTGAAAAAGCCCTTGGAATACACTTATTTAAACGTGCCTTTTGTGTTTGTCTCTGCAAAAGAAAAGTTAGTGCTGAATGTTGCCCTTGCCTGTGAACTGCACTTCTGGGGAGTAAATTCAGTCCCTTCCATTTGAGAAATGAAATTTGTTAAGTGCCTGGGCCACAAAGCAGCAATAAGACTGCTGGCAATTTGAAAGACCAAATTAAAAAGAAAAAAAAATAAAAATAAAAAGCAAACAGCTGAGACACCGAGTCTAAAAATTATCTATGACACATGCATAGCAAAATGTTTTTACAAATTCTCCAAAGGATTTTTAATTATTACAGATTGTATTAATTAGGTAATTATGCAATACATTGTTTTGGAACCATTCCCATCTATTATGTACGCAATATTATGTATTCATGTTTTTTTAAGAAATGCCCTGCTTTGTAAACCTCAGCTCCAGCCTCATCCTCAGAGGGACTACAGGGGTGCAATAAAGCCCAATTTTTGCCATGGTGGACACCTTCTTGGAAGCAGAATAATAAGTGTCCTACAGGAAAGGCAGCACAGATTTTTTTTTTTTTTTTTTTTAATTTAAAGCTACAAAATATTATCTTTAGTGAGCATCTGAGGATTAATGACCATCTGGGAAGGGCTGATGGCTCCAACTGCAGCTCAGGGCCATTAACTCCAACTGCTCGTTAAAAGGTGCTTAAGGGGGTTTATGTGCAACACTACACAGGTAAGAAGAGCTCCTGGGCAGCAAAACATTCATCTAGTTGTTTCAAGCATCAATATGGAATTATTGCCACATTTTGGACTAGAATTCCCACAAAAACATTCATGGAGGATAAAATGAGAATTTGGAAACGCCTTTTTTTTTTTTTCCCCCCCTGCTCCTCTCTTCCACTTTGTGAACTCCAATTCAAATCAACAATCGTGGAACCACGGAATGATTTTAGATGGAAAGGACCTTAAAGTCCATCTCATCCCACCCCCTGCCATGTCCAGGGACACCTCCCACTATCCCACGTTGCTCCAAACCCCATCAACCCAGCCTTAAACACGTGCAGGGATCCAGGGGCAGCCACAGCTCCTCTGGCAACCTGTGCCAGTAAACAAAACTTAAAATAACCGTGAGAGCAAACCAAGTATTCATCATTTCTAAATGAGTTTCTGCAACCTTTAATTAGTCAGAAGAGACTCAGAAATCACTCAGGAAAGTCGTCTTCTTGTCCTTACAAAAGCCACACGTTAGGTTTTACTACCTGTGCTAGTGAAACACAAACACAAAGCCCTCCCACAGCTGGAGAAGAACAAGGTGAGTGTGCACCAAGGTCTTTAATTTAGACATCTGGTGATGAATGCACATCCCAAAGTCCATATAAAATTAGAGTATGACTTCTCAGCCTCACTGCAACAGGATTTGTGTCTGCTTTATTCCCTTTCTCTAACTCTGTCCTCATCAGAGTTCATTTTTTGAGATTACACAACAGTTTGGAAAGTTTGTCCTCCAGTAAAAAAACAAAACCCAAATGACCGAACCAATAAAAACTATAGGGAAGAAAAACAAACAACAAAAAAAGCAGTAATATTGACCAGGGAAAGAGCTGGTAACTCTTTCTCTCCCCCTTCCCACATCTCATTCACCCACAGAGCAGGTCTGCTGGGACAGCCACCTGCACCACCCAGGGGCTGGAGGACAGGAGGCAGCAGTCACGTGTTTACAAATCACACATAAAAGCAGTTTTTAATTTACTTTAACTAACAGTGGTTAAGAGCAAGAGGAGACTCTGTCCATGCCTTCAAGGCAGCTTGCCTGGGAGAGACTGGAGGGAGCAGAGTTCTGCTGGTGGGAAGGCATTGGCCAGGAGGGCTGTGGAGGGCCTGGAACCCTGCGGGGAGGGTCAGATGGATCCCTAAACCTAATAGGAACTGAAAGCACTAATTGAGCCTGGAGAAGAGGCTGGAGGGGTTCCTATGACATTTGCAGGGGAAGAAAAGAACTAAGGAGAAGACAGAAAAAGAAGCTGGTTTGGGAGCATTTTGTAGGCTTTATTAAAAAACATTTAAGAAAATGTGGTTGAAGAGAGACCACAAGTTCACTAGTCCTGTAAAAACCCAGTCCTCACCATAATACCCGTTTCTAACCCAGCCATCAGGTGATAAAATCTCCTTACCACCTTAGTGCTTTTTTCCAAGAACACTTATTGATCCCTGATCAGTTCTCTTTAACCTCATTAACACTGTTTTAACTGACATTCATTCCCTGTGCCATCCAAGCTAGATATTCCATGGTTCCTTGGACTGAGGAACCATGTACAATATCAGTTCATGCTTCCAACACTGGAACTTGCTTGCCAAGTTTTCAAATGCATTAAATCCTTAAACACATAAAATAGAAAACCCTCACCTTAGATTTCTAGCCAGCACTTGATATTTTCGCTCATTTTCTGATACATTGTTCATGAAAGTGGAATGCTGGTCTTCCCCCTCCTTCCTTTTGGCATGTTTAAACATTTTAAATTGTTACTCCAGTAGCCCACTAAATGATTTTGTTCTACTTCACCCACATTGCTTCATTTCTTGTATCACTGCTTGTCCTTTGATTACAATTGCAAATGGAAAACGTTTGAAAGTTGGTTTTGTTCTGAGAGCAGCTCGAAGTGAAGTGAATTAGTGGATCAGCCTATTTGGCAAGTGAGTCCTCAGCTCTAAGGGTACTGTAATAAATTTAACATTCACACACTGAAGCTCCAAGTCCACATTGCACAATCAACACCTATTACAGTGTCTTACTTAAAGATACTTGTGACCTTTGCCCCAGATTTGCAACACCTAAATAAAAGGGGCTATTCTCATTAAACAAAACATTTCCTCAGTCCAGCTCTCATGAAACAAATTTGGCTGTTGCCCCACTTCAGCATCAGGGGACACATCTGAAATCAAAGCAGGGAAAAGAGGCACTGAGGTTATTTTGTCCACATGTCCCATTTTGAAAGTGCTTTTGAACATCTCCTGTGCCCACACGGACCTTCCCACTGCCCACAGCAGAGCTGAGACAGTGCTGGAGGCTTCCCTCCCTCCTCACCCCCTCCTTTTTTCTTACAACCACCGTGAAATTCAGATTAAATGACAGTCCCAGAATAGGCTTCTTTTTCTGCTGTTTCTAACACAGATTCCCTAAAGCATTTCCACAGTCTCCAGCATGTACTTCTGGGCAACCTGAGCCAGAAGCCTGGTGACAACTCGCTGGCAGCGGCGCGGTGCCGCTCAGGCCAAGCGTCCATCTGGACCCCGTGAGCTGCCCCTCAGCAGGGCCCTGCCCAGGTAGGGGACAGCAGGGCTGTGCCCACCAACACAGGCTGGTCCCCAGTGCTATTCCAAGTGAGGAGCAGCTCGTTAACACGGCTCCTTCCCAACCAGATGGGCTGGAGCAAAACAAACAGGAGCCATCCGCGGGCGCTTGGCAGAGCTGGCGGCGCGGCGCCGCCTGGCGCGCGACATCACGGCTGTCCTTGCTCCACACAGCACATCTGGAGCACTCTCAGGGATGTCACACTCTTGTCACCTATTCCTCGTGTGCTAAATGCAGAGATGATGGGTTGGTTTGACCTCAGCAGCAGAAGGGATGGATAGGTGACAACCACAGCGCTCCAGGATGAGGCTTCAGTGCAATGTGCAGTGCTCAGCTCTGCTCAGGTACTGTTCCCACTCTTTTCCTTCAGTGGAACAGCAGTTTGCAGGTATGAGCACCTCAGAGGAAGCTCAGTTTCCACTCTGCACAGAATGAAGAGCCACAAGTGCTCACAAAGCTGGTGCCTGGCACCCTAGGGCTTCACCCAGCACCAGACCCAGCGTCCGGCTGCAGGAGCAGCACATCTGTCATCTTACACCTCTACACAAAGCAATGGCTCCTGCCAAGATCCTACAATCCCTTCAAATGCATCCCCTTGCCTGGTGATAGAGAGTTTGAAAACATGGCCTGTCACCATAAACCTCCCAGCGTGCTGCTGCTGCCACGTGTTTTGTCAGGAGATCAGAACATTGTGGACTTGAAGACACAAAGTACAACTTCCCCAATCCATCACGGGAAGAAACACACCCAAAAGAAGGACGATATGCTTGTGATGCAGCTGGAACTACATGATCTTTAAGGCTCCTTACAAACCAAATAATTCTAGGATTCTATGCTCACTGTCAAGTTCAGTGCCAGAGGTAGGAGCAGACCACACTGCAGGTCTGGTTTTAAACCCTGTGACAGAACAACATTGCACCTACACTGAAATTGCAGACCAGTAGTGGCATCTTCACACCTCTTCCCTTCCCTAAAGCTCTTACTCTTAGATCTCATTTCCATGTAAGCCTCAAACACTAATACCTTCATAGAAAGATGGATTAAAGGGGGAGAAAAATGCCACCTTTACAGCCATTGCATTAACATTTTATAGCCAAAATCCACCTTTACGTATGCACTGAGGCAAAAGGTTTCTCTTCACTCAATTTCATGATTACAGACTTGAAATCAGGGCTGTTGCATAAAGATTCAAAGCACCCAGAGGTTTTAATCTTCAACAAGATATGAAAAGTTATCGAGTATATCAAGGTCACGCTGGACAAGGTTGAATTGCTACAGCCATAAATACGAGGTAAAGAGGGACTAAAAGATGTAACTTTGGTATGTGCAGTGATTGTTTCCTAAGAGCTCCAAGAGAAGTATCAGAGTTAGGAGTAATTTCAGAGTGCAAATATATGAATGTTAAAGACCAATGAAAAAAACAATTAAAAAAGTATTTTTCTTTTACCCCCCAGCTGAAGACAGGTGCATTTTAGCAGAAAACATTCATGCCAAACAGTCAAAGTTTGCATGGTATTCCTATTTCCCTCTCATACCTGACTACGTTTTCTAATAAATAACTAGGGCTGTACATGCACCATTAATAAACCTTTAGAAACATAAAAAGGAAGAAGAAAGTTAAGCTAGTATGGTT
The DNA here is from genome assembly GCF_965178545.1 of Coloeus monedula. Taxonomy (NCBI): domain Eukaryota; kingdom Metazoa; phylum Chordata; class Aves; order Passeriformes; family Corvidae; genus Coloeus; species Coloeus monedula. The sequence goes on from NC_138787.1 coordinate 37,731,050, forward strand.
AATTAAAATTAGTTTGTTGGAAGTTTAATCAATTAGCCCAGAGTTTTCAAGGCAATATTGCTGCTACTCACGCTCAGTGGAAGCATTTTCAGGCAGCCCTTTATTGCAACATCTCTGTTCAGATGACCTTTACTTCATAAAGCACTGAGCTAAACATTTTATACACAGGGCAAAATCTGTTTATTGAAGGATGCCAGGGGACTGTCTTTAGGAATGTGATTTGGCTTCACTTGGGTAATTTACCAAAGACAGAAGAAAGTTGCAAACCTATTTGTAGCCTTCATTTGAAAGCCATGCCATTTCTTTGTACTGCTCCCTCATCTCAAGATTTGAGCTGTGGTTCTGCAAATAAACCTTCTCCCAGACAGATGCTCCAGCGACTGTCCTGGTAAACCAAAAAAAAAACCCCACCACAAAACACAGGACAAACAAACAAACATCCTTCCACCCAGCAGATGCTTTCTCAATTACTTAATTTGACTTTTGGGTAATTCAGACATGATTTCAGGGAATAATATTTTCCAGACAGAACTTATTTATTAAGCAGTTTGTGGTCAGGCATCAATTAACCAAAACAGGCAGCACATCTTTGGGAGGCATTGGTTTCCCAATTCAGACAGGGGGAGAGATAAGGGCGTTGACATTGCCACTGGGTCCCTAATTCCGAGGGGGATCCCCTGTTGAGGGCCCACCCTGGAGCTTGTGCAAGCCCAACTCTTGAAACAGCACCTGACATTTCCCCTGAACTCCCAGAGCATTTGCTGATTCACTGCCCACACAGGGGAAAAAGCACATTTACAGCTCACAACAGTGCCCTGCCTGGCTGAGTGATGCAAAACAGATTTCTGCGCTCGCTGTGGAAATCCCAGCACTTCTTTTTTTGCTAATTTGCAGCCCAGTTTTGAACTTATCTTTTCTGCAATGAATGGGATGAGCAGCTCCGAACTGTACTTAAAAATAGGAAGAAATACGTAAATCCAAAGATAAATAGTGTGAGTTCATCCTGCTGTACTGCTGTGCTTTGAACTGCACGAAGCTGTGTTAGGGGGAGGGGTGAGGTTGATTATCAGGGAAAGATTCTTCCCCCAAAGGGTGCTGGGCACTCTCCAGGCTCCCCAGGGAATGGGCACAGCACCAAGAGCTGCCCAACCTCCAGGAGCGTTCAGACACTGCTCCTAGGGATGCACAGCATGGGATTGTTGGGGTGTCTGTGCATTGAGTTGGGCTCGATGATCTTTGTGGATCCCTTCAAACTCAGGATATTCCATGATTTTATTCTATCCTGTATTTTCAAGTGAGCCTTCCATGGGCATTTTGCACAGCACAATCACCAGAGCCTGAACCAGGATGAAATTTCTCCATTTATCCCATACAATGTTGATGAATAGCTCATGAAATGGGAAAACAGCTCTGGAGCAACCTGGTCTCATGGAAGGTGTCTCTGCCAACGGCAGGGGCTCGGAATGAGATGTGCTTTAGAGCCCCTTCCAACCCAAACCATTCTGGGATTCTATTACTTCCTTTCAGAAAACCAGGATATAGTTATAACTCCATCCATTATCTTTGCTGTATTGAAATATTACCGAGTGTTGAAGCTGATTTTAATCTTTAAATGAATACCAAAACTCATGAACAAGTTCGGTAAAAAATGATCCAGTTTGCAAAGTTGGCCAAAATTAGTTGCAAAAAAGTCTCTAAATATAAAATGTTGTACCATAAAGAGTCTATCAGAACACTCACTGCTTTCACTATCAAAATGTAATCTAATTCCCCCCTTCCACTCCCTTTTTTCTCTACTTTAACTGCAGTTTCATGGTGACTATTTTTTAAAGTTAATGCATGGTACATCTTCAGCCATAAAAGAGAAATACCAAGCCCTGTCTTTCCTAATTAGCTGTGCTTGTCTTGTACAAATTCTGGAAGAAGGAACACAACGTAGATGATTTCTAGAGGTAAGAAGAATTTCTGTGTAAACAAAAGCATCCTCCAAATGACATTGTATTTATTTTTCTCTTTGACAAAGAGGTGTTCAACCCAAATTTTGTGATTAATCAGAGCAGTTAATTGCAATGCTCACTTTCTGGATATTTTTTAAAAATATTCTTGCTTGTAAACCGCTCAGACATTCAGCTCTAGCTCTAGTTTCCTAATCATCAAGAACCTCAGTTATATTTGCCAACTCCTGTAAATGATACATTCCCATGATCTATCAAATAATACACATTTTCAGGAATGGAAACTTATGTAATATGCTATTAAAAGACTACTTGTATTAAAATAGTTATATATCTCAGCATAAAATTCTCTGTATGAACACAAATGCAGTCATTAATTCGACAGTTCCTTTAAAGGCTTGAAAATAACAAAACTTGTATTAATATTTGCCTATAATGATAAATACACCTATTCTTCGAGTCATAAAAGTGAAAGTACCAGCAATATCCTGAAAAAAGTCTTAAAAAAATTACAAGGTAGTTATGATTATTCCTAGAAGGTAAACCAGACTTTCATAAATTCCCAGCTAAATGTTGCCCAACCAAATTTTATCAGTTTCTCTCATCCAAACTTGCCATTTGCCTTCTTTTCCTCTGTTTTTTGTTTTTGTTTTTTTTGTTTTTGTTTTTGTTTTTTCTGAGACTGAAATTAGCAGTGTTTATTCAAAATCCCATTCCAAAAGGCAAGCGATGAGAAGAGGAAAAAACCCCTGTATTCATGAAATTCAGTAGAGTCAGATAGGAGAGGTTCCCAGAGCTCACTGAGAGATAAAAATCTTTAAGTTATGTTTCCTGTAAAGTCCTATCTGGCCTTTGAAGTTTGAGAATAGTGGGACAGGACAAAAGTGTGTCTGCAGCTTTTCCATAAACTGTGAGAGAGCTCCTTTCTGGGAGACGAAGAAACTTACTTTTTTTAAAATGACCCAAGTTATATACACACACATTTATATATAAAGTGTCATGAGTTATTTTGGTGATTTTGGACCAGCATCACATAAATAGAACTTAAGTGCATGAAAGTCAATATTTTTCTTTTCTACTTCTCAGCCTTTTCCATCAATTACACTAAATAATGAGAATTTGGGGGTTGTTATTACAACCCTACAGCTTCAATTACCTTCATTCCAAAGACATTTTCAAGCCAAAAAGATTTAATTTAAAAGAAGAAATTTCTAACAAGGTGCTGAAGTTGGTCCCTGTCCTGGAGCAGGTCCTCACACTCACAGCCCCATGGAAGTTAATTCTCCCTGCTGCCAAGGGTCCTTTTTTTTAATCCAGTGAGAACAGAAAACACTCAGAATTGAGACAGAGAAGAAAAATATCAGCTCCAGCTGAAGGGCACTGATGTTTTGCTGTCTGCCTGTTCTCATCCAAGTTCACCATGGTCAGAAAGAGTTAATGGAGTTCATACAGTGCACAAAGAAGTTCAGAAGGCAAAAGGCAGGTATCTGGCTTAGCTGGTCTGAAACGCTTTCTCAAGCCCATTTATCGTATTGAATAGATCCCACTGTTCAAGAAAGGTTTTAAATACCTAAATCCATGAGATAGCTCTGTCTGGAACAGAACCCAGCTACCAGCTTGCCAGAAAATCTCAACTACAGATGTAGATTAAAAAGAACCAAGAAGCAACAAAAAAAAAACCCAAACCAACCAACCAACCAAGAAAAAACAAAGCTTTAGAAACTCAGAAGATGCAGCTTTCAGTTTGAAAAGAAGTATTAAAGCATTAATTTCCATAACTCTTCAATAAAACCCCAAGTCCAGCAGTTTCTCAACTGGTAGCACCGACTTGGACTCTTGTCTACACACACAAGCACCAAAAGAAAGGTAAAACATTTTTAAAAGTACTTGGGACCTCTGATGAGGTCTGGCATGTGCATGGATCTCCATAGTCAGATTCTGTCTATTCTTCCAGGTTTCTCCTAATTAGTTTTTCCTAACTAATACTGCTACCGGAGGAATAGGTCCCCTGGTGCATAAGCAGAAGGAAAGCTCCATCATCCTTATTTCCTAGATCAGCCCACAGGTTTTTTAATCAAAAGTTTATTTAAAGTCTTCCCCATGTCCCCGCTTTCCCCTGTTTGGAGATGCCCACATCTGCTCCCAACCTCCTCTTTAAGATGATGTATTTTCACTTAGCTCCATACTTTGCAGCTCATTATGTTTTCAGACCTGTTCTGTCTCAAGGAGTTTGAGCCATCTGAACCCCTTGGGAAATACATCCTTCATGTCTGAAGCTCTCCAGGTGTTAATTTTATCTGAGACAACAGAATCAGCCTTTCAGCTAGAAGAACACTGGAGATGATGCAGGGTTTTGTCCATTCTTTATCATTCCTACCCATAACAACCGGGGTTGTAACTTCCACCCATAGAATTCAAAGGAGTTAAGAACTGAAAACTACAAATGAAGTTCTTCTACCTCTTCTCTCCTTCTTCAGCACCAGTTTTAGTGAACAAAGGCCTAATTTTCAAGGGTGTTAAACAGAAACTGCACTGACATTTAAGGATATTTCAGTTACCACTTTGACATCTAAATAAGTAGCAAGATTCGCAGCCGTGCTTAGAGCAATCGGAGCAGCAGAAGGCGGAGAACATTTGGGAAGCTCTCCCCGAAATTCATAAAAATTAGCAAGACTAATTATAAGCAACTTCACTAAGCTCAATGCTTAGACATTTCAACTGACATCACGGCTGAGCAAGGGTTTGGAATTTCTCAGGAGTACCCGAAATTTAACTGCTCATCTAAAATTCATCCTCTTTTTCCTTTTCTTTCTCTCCCCCGAGCCATTTTTCAACTCATGCAGTTAAGAGCTTGGGTTTCGTTGTGGTTACAGATAATTCCACCACGGTGTTCAAGATCATTGTCCTTGCACTGATTAAAAGGTTTTAGAGGAAATTTACTGCTCTGCTTCAACATGGCTCGGCCTAAAGTTGTTGTTTTGAAGAGGACACCCAAGATGGACAACAGCAAGCAGCTACTTATGAAGAACCAATAAAATTTTGATGCCAGGAATATTTCCACACTTTGAACTGTAAACATTATCCAGAGAATCCACTTGATCTTATATTCGCCCCAATTCCACAGGGTCTTACCATCTTTATAAACACCTATTTCTATGACTACAGTAATCCATTCAACTTTCATCAGCTGATGCCCTACAATTTTCTTTGCTTATTTCTGATCCTTCTTCATTTTTCATGTTTAAATCTTGTTGCTTTAGTCCAATTTAAGAAGAAATCTGCCTGAAAGGAAGTGCTCAAATTTATAGTTCAGTTTTATTGACTGTGTGCCTGAAAACCTACAACTTCCTGTGATCAGAAAGTAGATGAATGAACCCACTCAAGGAAAAAAAAAAAAAAGAAAATTCAAGGATGAATAAATGGCAACATACAATTCCCCACAGCAGCCTGACCTGAGCCTCCCAAGGGAGAATCATTTTGTTAAGAATGACTGCAGCATGTTTGGGAAACGGTGCACTGTCAATATAATCTTTACAATTACAGTCATATGATCAGTACATCTGGAAAATAACAGTCAAGTGATTAGTCTGAACTTTGCCTGGATCAGGCAATTTTTACACGGCTCTGTCAAATGTCAGACCTCCTTCTCCCTCACCAATTTCAGCAATGTTGCACCATGATTTCAAGCAGTGAATCATGAAGCCCTGTGCCAACCATCTGTTTCGTCTGCCCCCTCAGTGTCTGAAATTAGATGATGGAGGGCAGGGCAGGCTTTCGAGAGTGGCCATTAATGGTAGTGGAGGAGGGGCTCTGGCGACAGATTTTCCATCTGAAATCACGGACTGTTAAAAACTGGCAAGGACCAGAGAGGAGTGAGTAGAAACATAGTGCAAGGAAGAAGAATTAATAAAGGAACAGGGATAGAACCACAGGAAAGAGGAAAGGACTGGGAAAAGGAGATGGGGCAGAGAAGAGGTAAAGGAAACATGATGATATGAAGGGAGGAAGGAAAGGAAAAAGATTTGGGGGGAAAAAAAAAAGTAGAAAACCCCCCCCTCCCAAGTTCCCCTGCACCTTTTCTGTTGGGTTGGTTGTTTGTTCTTTAATTAGGAACAATTATTAAAACAGACTTGCAGCACCCACTAAAAATTCCAGCAGTCTCGGAAGAGGTAGCAGGAGCAGCAGAGGAAAACATTATGAACAACATAAAAGGAGTAAGACAATGCTCAAGAGTTCCACTTTAACCCAGGTACCTGCAGAAGAGAAGGGATTATGAAGAATACTGGGCTCCAGGAAGGTCCTGCACATGGAAACAACAGAGTGGTGGAAGGATTCTTGCAGACGCTTCCTTTCACTGTTCATGTCCTACAAACTCCAATTTTCACTCCAGCACATTTCTGAGAACCCTCAAAGTGCAGATCCAGACTTCCTTTTGACAGATGGGAGTATCTGGATAGGGAAATACCACCTTTTTTAAAAAATAATCCTCCCAATGTAGGAAAAACAAACAAACAAAAAAAAAGCAGTATTTTGGGGAGAATGATGCAAAAAAGCAGGCACAAACCAAACCTACAAACTCCATCTTTGCTCTCTGGTTTTTGACTCACACCAAGCACTGTCCTACATTGTCCCATTGTGATACTGGGAGTAAGTCTAAGAAATTCACTCCCCCAGCTATCCCTGGTCAATCTTTTATCAGCACAGAGACATCCCTCAGCTTAAAGGAGGGGTTGTGAACTGCATATGAATGAAGAGAGGTAGACCAACAAATTGGTCTCAGCTTCACTAATGAAAGCAAAATGTTGCTAGAGCAATGTATTGTGCTTTTTTTATAGTTATCAAAAATACAACATAAATCTAAGTTTATGAAAGTAAAAGCATTTCTCTGAATATTAACTAATTTTCTGAAGTAGACTAGTTGGGAAATCAAACTTACTACTATCCAGAAATAATTCATTAGCTCCATAATCCTAAATTGTACCATTTGATCTGTGGTTAGAACATTTGACATCTACATCATCATAACAATATTCAGCACTTCAATCATATATAAGGAAGCAGAACCTGAATTGTGTTGCTTGGCTAGCACAGGGGTATGGTTTTGCTGAATTTGGCCAAATCTATCACTGACTTTATCAGAAGAGATTTGTATTTCACACAAGTCAATGTGTAATGCTGCTGCTACTGAACAACACAATATTTCTAAGCATCATCAAAACATTTTTTAATATATTTTGTCAGGTAAAAACTACAAAAATCCTATTTTCATAATACTTGCTGTTTTCTGGGGTAATTATTATTAAAAATAACTGTTTGAAAGTTTATTTCTATGACAGGATTTTTAAAATACTATTTGTATACTGTATTAAAGAAAAGCTTTAAAAGAAAAAAAAGACCAGTCCAAACACTAGCTTACCTGGGGTAACTAATTTTTTTGAGGGGGAGGAAGGGGGGAAGCTAGATAAAGGCTATAAAAACACCTTGTTTACAGCACTATCACTTTTTATTTCCATTCAGTGGTACAGTATAAATACGGTATCTGCTTGCAGGTGGATCACGTATCCCTGGAAGTAAATTTTGGTGAACAACTCCAATTCTTATTAAAAAAAAATCAAAAATATTTTATTTTACGTGACAAACAGAAGTTAAAGGTTTTTGAACAGGAATGGACCAAATTTTTAAGCAATCATCAAGTTGTGCTCTGATTTTTGCCTCCTCAATTTTGCACCTGCAGTCAAGCACAAAATTGTGGGCACAGTCAATTGTGAGAGCATCTCACTGTTTGATTGTACCAGCAAATTAACCAGAATCTGGTGATGCCTGGCTGCTGTCTGCTGCACTCACCGTGGAACTCAAAGACAAAATTAGTCTGCTTTTTAAAATAAAAAGTGTTCGTATCTAAACAAAGTTCCCAGGGTACTTCCTGCATTTAATGGCACCTTCACACATTGGATTGGCTGAGGGTGGCCAAGAGACTCCTTTGTGAGCTGAACCTGCACTAAGATCCTTCTGAAAAACAAACTTATTTGGATTTACAATCCTAAGGTAAGCTCTCCTCCTGCATAAAGTTCAGACCCCAAGCTGAGTTTCAGCACCCCTTTTCTGTTGTGATCCTTCCCATCCTCGAAGTTCACAGCAAAGGCGAGTAAATACAAATATCAATTTGCTGAATTATTTACCTGCCTTGTGAGAGACAAAGCACTAAATCTGTTTAATTTGCAGTTTTAAAACCTATGGACATTTGTCCATTGCTATGGTTCACCCCATGGTACCTGCATATTCAATGCCAGATGCTATTTTCTTACCACCACCCCAAAAAGAAGTGCTATTCACAAACAGAGTAAAGTTTGCCCATCAGTTCAGCTTGACATTATGCTGCAGAGACATCTTTGTCACTGTTTTTACTTTTTGACAGCTTTCAGGAGAAGCTATTACTACTCACGGTGGTAGATTTGACAGAGAAAAATATGACTTTGATAATTAATGTATGGTGACTTTGTTGCTCTTAGAGAGGAGCGGAAGACTCATCTTTATCCCATTTCTGTTATCCCATAACACATGTTTTGAAGTCAGCAGCAGTAACAGGCTACCATAAACAGCGAAGTGGACCTGTTTGAGGCCTCTGTGCCATCCCAATCCGATTGTCTGCTTGTAGTTTTGGGAACACAAACTCTTGCTTCCATATGGAATACGGGCATTCATCACTCTCTGAGGCCAGGACACTTCCCCCTCTTTCCTACGGCTTCTGCAGTTTCCTTTCTTCAGGACTCCTGTGTTTCTCTTCTGCTCTCTCCCTCCTTTTCTCCTCACGCAAAAGGAAGTTGCTCTTGATATTCTTACAGTTTCATGAAGGGACATTTTGGTGAAAATTGTCATATATTCATGAAGTTGGTCATTCCAGTATTTTGTAAATGACAAGATCATGGAATGGTTTGGGTTGGAAGGGACCTCAAAGCTCTCCTCATTCTATCCCCTGCCAGGGGCAGGAACACCTTCCACTGTCCCAGGCTGCTCCAAGCCCCATCCCACCTGGCCTTGGACACTTCCTGGAATGGAATCTTCACAAGTGAGACACTGAATTCTTGCTCAGTGCCTCTTCCCCTGATGCTGCTACAGCTCAGTAAGGCCAGCCCATAACCCTTAACTGGGGTATACTGGGAAAAAATGATTACTTCATTTCCGTGGGAAGAGAAAAATAGCACCAAAGGGAAAGGTAAAAGATTATTGGATCATCCAGAGATTATAGTACTGTGAGAAGATACAGTGTTTTAGGAGAGAGTAGTCAATGATACCTAAAATTTCATTAGGATGGCCTCTAGACTTTGATATAAACCAGTCAGTTCACCCAACTCTGATCTGGCTTAAAGTGAATAGCATGTATCATTTGATTCATATTAATAAGAAAACAAATTTCCCTTTCCACCCAGAGAGATCAAATAGCATATAAAAGTTATTGCAGATCCTTTTTATTATTATTTTTTGAGTAAGACTGATGAGTTTGTTCTATTTCTAATATTAGCCAGAAGTCTTAGGGAGATGAGAAAGATGTAAATGTTTCCCTGAGAATTAGTCAAACAAAACAGTAAATAACCTCAAAACTTTGTTTTTCTCTTCTAAAGATTGAAAAAATAGAAAATTCTTTGCTTTCTTGTCCTCCTTTCAGTCTCTGGTGGGTGAGATTGCCCATGTTTGTAGTTAGGCAGCTGGCTAAAAGTCACGATAAAAGCAAATGTTGTAAGTACAAAGCACAGAAAAGCCCAAGTCTTCCTTTAATGCTTTACTAGCACTTCACTAATAGGCCCATGGGGTGCAGTCAGTCAATAATAACCCAATAAAATCAATAACGATAAACAAGAGTCAGTGTTCTAATAAAAATAGAATTTTTAAAATCCAAACCAGCTGTTCCAGTGTTATGTACAAACACAGGCCTGGTGCAAGGGTTCGCTCTGCTTCCAAGTATCCGTGTTCAGCTGCCAGTCCCACACGCAGTTTCCTTGGAGGAGGCAGAAGTGATGGACAACACATCATCAAACTTTACAGCCAAGGTGAACACACCCAGTTACTGCTTGCTTTCTTCTGTGATTTTAATGACACTCTTCGAGTGTGGTTGGTTTTTTTCATATTTACTTCGTGTGGTTTATTTGACACAAAAACTGGGAAGATTTTTCTCCAGTATTTTCCAAGCAGAAGAGAAGACTATCTATAAAGACTTTGGTCAACTATGAAAAACCTTCCTTTAGGGTTAAAGTTGGACCTTTTCTATGTAACTACCCAGGCAGTAAATTCACTGGTTTTGTCCCCAAAGGAATGGCCACACACTATGGAAATTCATTTCAGGAGGGAATGTTCTGGGGAGATGAGAAAGAACAGAACTGAAGAATCAGAGGTAATACTTTGGCTGTCATGCAATTAAGAAAGATCTGCTCTTATTATTTTGTCTGAGAACACCACTTTTGTTTTTAGACTCCACAGACATCTAAAAACTGAAGTATTTCAAACAGGAGAAAAACAGCAAAAAGCATCTCAAAAATAAGTCACAGGTTACTCTGTACTGCTCAGAAAAAGAGATTCTTCCAGCCTTGGAAGGTTCACTGCAACCCTGCCCATGACCTATGGCCATTCTACAGGAAGGTCTAAGACCAGAGGCTCGATCCATTTCTTAGGGAAAAAATTAACAAACTCCAAGCTTTATACAGCTTTTAAGACTAATGAAATATATTAGGAAGATTAATTAATAGTTTCTGACTTTAGAACCAAGTTTTAACATTATTCCTTTGATGTGTAGAGTTTCATTTCTTTTTACAGGGGAGAGAATTGAAACACAGGTTTGTGCTTCATCCCAACATCATACATCACACAAAGCTTTGGAGTACTTTGATTTTCCCACTAAAGGGACCTCAGTTTCCAAAAAGAAATACAGGACATTGGAGACCAGAAGTGGCTCAGCCTAGAACAGATACCGCTGATGAAAAAGAAACTACTGCTAGAAAACTATAGCTGGGAGATGGGTGGAATCAGAGAACACACAAAAGAAAGCTTAAACAAATACCAACCATCTGCACAGAGAGTAATGTTCAAATTTGTTACTACCACAAAGAGAAGGGAATGAAAGACAGGAAAAGGCTCTTAGCAAATGGAGAGTGACTAAGTGGATTGGACACATGCACTAAAAATTTTCCTAAAAAATTTTTGCAAGACGAATTTTTCACCTGACTTGTTTTGCTGAGTGTTTGGCCAGTGCACAGTTAAAGTCTGACCAGGAACTGTTACACAGAGGTTCTACCAAAATAGTGCAAAATCTGGTGTCAGATTGACACCTTCTACTCAAATATAAAGCTGAAGGAAAATAAAGAGGGTTTTAGCTCACTTGCAGTCACATAGGTAAGAAAGGAAGTCACAAAGGCTACAACTCCTGAGAAAAACATCTGGCCAAAGATGATTTTCAACAATTACACCATAGTTGGATATCCTGATAAAAATTCTTCATCAGACAGACTTGGCTCTCATTTATACTCAAAAAACCACCCCTCTAATGGCACAAAGGACATGCCCTATCTTTTTCCTATCTACCCTTAGACATATTTTCTTAACTGGGTGATGAAATTTATCTTCTAATATACAGCTTCTTCTGAATGCTCTCTGACAAACCCCATCAAAAAGTGCTCTGTTCTGCTCCAATCATGTGTAGAGTAATGGTTTACTCATTTTCTGCATGAAAAGATGGGCACAGTACTTTGCAGAAACTATCAAACCTCTCATTTCTTGTGCTCTTCCTACAGTGCTCCTTTTGCCAACATCATTAATTGCACATGCCTCTGCCGCATATACGAAGAAATACAGGCCTGGCCAAAAGCAGTTCCTGGCACCATCACCACTCTGATATACGCATTTCAGCTTAACAATATTATCAACACATGGCTTTGAGTCTTAGTCAAAAAAAAAAAAAAGTTTCACCATCTCTGCTACTAAAGAAAGGAAAAGTTCTCCAGTTTGAGGTATTGTTTAAGAGAGAGCAGAGAACACCTTATTAGCACCAACTGAGAGGCCACAGCTTATCCTTTTGGCTGGGGTAGAGTGGTACGAGGTTTCTAATATCCTTCAAGACATCCATTATTTTACCACAGAGACACAAGGCCAAGCTTTTTGTGCATTTTTATGAGGGAGAGGTGTGGACGTCCAATCAGACGGAAAGGCGCGGTTACGTGCTCGTGAAATGAATTACACCGACGTCTGTTATAAATCTTTAACACAGCTCAGGAGATCAATTAAGATGTTCAAGCAGCTACAAAAAGGATGATTGAGGCAAATGGTAACATCAGGATGACCATATGGTAAGGGAACACTAGAACTGCGTGGACGTAAAACGCGAGCCATCAGAGCGCCACCGCTAACGAAACAGCGAGCGGGAAACGAGGCAAGATAGCAAGAGGAATAGCAGGAGGAGGGAAGAACAGTATGGGATGCACATGCAGGATTCAGCGATATCAGATTTAAAGAAGGGCTAAGTGCCTTCTTCCAACAAGTCACAGGTTCAAGGTGTCGGCACGATGCAGAGATGACAATTCCAATCCCAACCCCAACTGCGTGGGTGAAGCCATGGCTGAATGTTTAAAATAACTGTATTCAAAACAAGACCATCCGCTGTAAACAGCGGTGACTTTATTATCCTTCTCCTGATCTGCAGGGATGGAATGAATTAATTGACTGGACCTTTTGAACATCTCAGACATTTCCTCTCGAGATTGCTCCTTGGGCTGCAATTCCACAAGCCATCATCTCTGCATGACACAGCGGCCGATGGACAAGCTCCTTCCCGTGCAGTTGTGTCATCATAAGGTGATAACAGCACCATTAACTCATATCACTGCTGCTCTAAGGTTAGAAGTCTTTCATTTCCTAAGGTTATTCAAACTGCTGAACTGCAATAGACAATTGAGCCTAACCTTGCCCAGCAGTCCTAAATCCATAGTGGGAATGAAGGCAGCAGCACAAGGTGCAGAACATCCTCAACACCTGATTAGGAAGAGGAAGCACTGAAGAACCCACCTTTTGCAGAGCACTCTTCCTTCTCCAAGCAAGGGACAAAGCTAATACTCTAACTATTCACAATCTCAAGAATATATAAAATAATTCCATCTTTAGTTACACTGAGTTCTGAAGATAAGGTTTACTAAATCTGATGATTAAGATCATTTCCCTCCCACACTTTAAGAATTGATGTTAAATAATCATAATAAAAATATTTCTCTCACATTTTATAAAGTTAGGATTGTTTCACACTCTTTGATGTCAGAAAAATTGAAAGGAAATAATGGATGTTAGACCATATTTAGCCCCATTCTTAACAAATTGTACTCAGGTGCCAAAAGTTTAAGAGTATTCAATATTTTTAGTATTTATTTTTCAATGATCCATCTTTAGATTAGGCTCTTTCCTCTTGCTACCCCAACACCGCATTAAATTTCAGAAATATGGTCATTTTCAATGTTAAAAAACACAAGAAACATTTAGATAGAAAAATTAATAAATTTACAAGATAATGCTACTGCCTACCCAGTATACAATACCTTTTAAAAGGAGGGGAAAATTGAATAAATTCTTTTGCTTTCAATGCTGGCTTGCATGGTGACTGGAGTCCAAACTGGTGAAAAATGAAGTTGCCAAGGTGAAGGAGAGCATTAAGACATTTTGAAAATTAAGTTCTAGATACAGAAATATCGCTAGAAAGATTTTTATTGATTGAGAGTTATTCTTTTTTACTTTCTGGGCGTGTCCTGTTCTACCCCCAGAGACAGATGCAAGGGCTTTATTTTTACACACCTTTCAGTCAGTTGACAATCATGTGAGCACCTGTCAGAAGTTCAGCAAAAGACCCAACAAACTCACTTGACTTAATAGGAAACTGAGGAGAGAAGGTCACGTTAATGTCTGAACAAATATTTTGCGCCACAGCTTAAGAGGAGGACACATATTTAGAAGAGATTTAGATTAAAGAGATATTCTTTCTGGTGAGGACAGTGAGGCCCTGGCACAGGTGCCCAGAGAAGCTTTGGCTGCCCCATCCCTGAAGTGTCCAAGGCCAGGTTGGACAGGGCTTGGAGCACCCTGGGACAGTGGAAGGTGTCCCTGCCTGTGTCAGGGGATGGAATGGGATGAGCTTCAAGGTCCTTTCCAACCCAAACCATTCTGTGATAATTGTACATGATGCAATAATAGGCCAGATCAGTCAGGCATCTCACTCCTCAGATCCTAAAAACCAAACCTGTCCATTCTGCCACAAAGAAACAGCCAAGAAAGGTTTGGGAACACCTGATTTGGGCATCTTATCACAAAGCAACCAGATAGTTTTTGCTTCCCTATGACTTGGGCACAGAGCCCTGATGGCAGCTCTCCGACTCTCTTCAATAGAGCAAAAGCTGAATTTCTGCCTCTAGTGGAGGGAGAAGCAAATAAGTGGGGGAAATAGCATCCCCTGAGTGATTGCCAAGAATTCCCACAAAAAATAAACACAGTCTGGTGGTTATGTTCTTAACAGCTGTGTTAATGGGGTTAAAGAAACCTTAAAGAAACTCTGTCTTTTTTTAAATGAGCCCTGTTCTTAAAAACCTGATACAGTACAAGTTTTGCTTTTAAAGCCGGTGTGGTTTGCAACTGAGAAAAGTGCCCCTCCAGCAGGCACAGAGATTCCTGAGGGAATGTGCAGGGGGCCTCTGTCTCAGGAGAGCCATAGGCTGCAGGCAGGACAGCAATTTCCAGCACTGTGGAAAGTTTCAGTATCTTCTTGCAGGGCTTTGCTTGTCACAAGCTCTGTGTACCTGGGTAGAGCAGCTCTATGTGGCACCTCATTATTCTCTACTTCCTTATATACCTTAATTTCAATGATACAGACATTAAAGTCAGATTTGGGGTTTTTTTTAAATCGTGACTGATGTTCCTTCTATTGAAAACTCCAAACAAAAAACCCAGCAGCACAAAACCAAAATAATGTAGAACAAAACAAGTATTTCTCACTCAGGTTTTGTTTCGCTTGTGCAAAGAGCGCACGGGATGAATAAGGAATTACCACCTCTGATCCTGTCCCCAGTCCCTTCTCAAAATAGGCAACGGTCCCAGTTCAATGCCAATAAAACCATTTTCCTCGAAATAAAGCATGGCAGGGAACGCCACGGAAGGCACCAAAGCAAACGAAAAACAACTCCACGGATTGCAAACTGTAGGTACTTCCCAGTGATTACAACATTAGCTCTTGCTTTCTCAACTTATTTATTGGTATTTCATAGCACTTAAGGTCTTGTGGCATGGCCTCGGTATCCATTGTTGTAGCATGTTTGTTATTGGATCCTCTGGATTTCTGAGGAGGTAGAAAAGCAGCATTTATGAGCAAAACTGTCTCCTTGGCTTTGTTAAGGTAGTTCAGAGCCTTAGAGTAACATCACCTTCACTGCCTTTGGTGTGTGCTTCGGGCCTAGTGAGATCCATGGGCATTCAAAGGGGACACACAGCACCCAAAATAAAGTTAACGCTCATTAGTTTAATTAAAATAACTCAGAGGAGAGAGAGTAGCTATTGATATCTCCCACAGAGTGCAAGAACACGGGTTTTGTTTGCACACTGCAAACCTTTTACCCAGGTCCCCATCCTCTACAAGGGTCTAACAACCTCTCCAGAGCCTCATCCTCTGACACCAGTTCCACCTCTCATTTGTTAAAAAACAATAAATAAACGTGGAAATACACAAGTTAACAGTCCTGTGCCTCTTTCATCTGGTCAGACTCCCCATGTGACACCTCTCTCCTGAGACCTCCAGGCATGACCCAGCACAAGGCCAGAGAGAATAAGGCAAGGGAGGTGGCCCTGGGGACAGGGATATGCCATCCCACAAAGGGACAACCACAGGCACTATGCAAGTTTCTTATCCCCTGCCCCTTCCTGGCTCACTCTGGCTGCTAAATACACCATCTCCTTTGGACAGAGAGACTGCCTTCACATTACTCCTCTGTTAGCACAGTTAGCAAAACAGCCATTATCCAAATCCCAGGCACACTTTCAAACCAAGGGCACCACGGCAGCCTCACCAAAAAGGCCAAGGAGATATTTTTCAAGCTATAATCAACCTGTCAAAAGAATACAATATTCCACAACACCTAGGACAGAAAAAATAAAACAAGTTCTCAGCACAAACAGCAACAGCAGAGGGGGTCTCCCTGAGCAGTGTATCTTGAAGAACAGTGAATCATTCCAATCTCGCTGCAAACGTCAGATGCCTGATTCTCCATGTCATCTGTGGCTCTGAAATGGTCTCAAGCAGGACCTGCTGTCACTGTAGGGGGTGAGCAGAGCTGTCACAGGAGGGATGGAGAGCACAAAGCTGCGCAGGGCCAGCAGCACGAGAGGCCTTTGCACCTCGCTGCCATCAGCCACAGCTGCACAGACACGCTGGGACCCTTCCTGGAGAGCTGGGACCCTGCCTGCAGCCAGGTCTGTGCCCACAGAGGAGCTGCTGGAGCTCCATGCATCCCTCTGCCGAGCAAAACACTGGTTTCACACTGTCTGTGCGTAAACACCCACGCAGATTCTCAGTTGGAGCACCCAATACAGGTAATGTGGTGTCTACTGTTATCAGAAATGCAAGTTCCTCCTCTTGGTGAGGTGCTGAAACAGGTATCCCAGAGATACCTGTTGGGCTGCCCCATCTCTGAGAGCATTCAGGGCCAGGTTGGATGGGGTTTTGAGCAGCCTGGTGTCATGGAAGGTGGCCTGCCTGCAGCAGAGGGGTTGAAACAAGGTGAGTGTTAAGGTCCCTTCTAACCCAAACCATTCTGGGAGTCTACTCACAGTTAGAGATGGACATGCTCAGATTGAGGCCAGCATTGCAGATTCCAGCTGCATTTCCTACAGCTGGCATCATCTGTATCATAGAATTGTGCCATGGTTTGGGTTACAAGGGACCTTAAATATCATCCCATTTCACCCCCTAGCATGGGCAGGGACAGCTTCCACTATCCCAGGGTGCTCCAAGCCCTGTCCAGCCTGGCCTTGGACACTTCCAGGGATGGGGCAGCCACAGCTTCTCTGAGTAAACTGTGCCAGGGCCTCCCCACCCTCGCAGCCAAGGATTTCTCGCTAATATCTGTTTTAAACCTGCTCTTTGTCACTGTAAAGCCATTCCCCTTGTCCTGTCACTCCAGGCCCTTGTACATAGTCTCTCCCCATCTTTTTTACAGACTCCCTTCAGAGACTGAAAGGCTACAACTGAGTCACCCTGAAGCTTCTCTCTTCCAGACTCAACAAACCCTGTTCTTTCAGCCTTCCCAAGGGTAGGTGTGGGGTCTCCAACACACAACTGCCTTGGCAGCTGTGACTCCATCAGCCACACAGCAAAAAGACCATTTTGAGAATAAGTATCACCAGCTTCTGGGTGACATCAGTGCAAGATATTTTCTCTGCAAAGCAGAAGGAAGAAGATAATAGAAGAAAAGTCATGAAAATGATCCTACTGCAACTTGTGCATGCATTAGTGGCCATGTAAGAATTGGAATAATCTCCTTCCCAGCCGAGTCATAGCAAAGCTAAAGGAGAGGTTTAGGCCTCCACAGACACATCCCTCAACTTCTACTCCATGCACATTAGATGCCCTCAGGGAGATGTTGTTGCAGCTGTGCCTGATCTTACCTTTGAGCAAGTTTTTTTCTTGCTGCCCTGAAACTGCCTGAAAGCAACTTCTTGTAACTATTTAATTAGAGGTGACTGCCGCTGCAGAGTGTGGGCTTGGGAAATAAGTCAATTTTACATTCCCACCTGGAACACTACAGTGCTGGTATCCCAAGCATGGAGCTCCATCAGGGAGCAGGGAAATGATTGGAGCAGGCTACAGGAGACTCCCGAGCTGACCACGTCCCAGAAGGGATCAGGGCCCTCTCTGCTTGTTCTGCTCTACACCCTGCCAGTGTTTCAGCTGAAGCCACAGGCTAGAGGTGGGCAATAGCTCAGCCATATCCTGCTTTGTTCAGAAAAAAGGACATGCAGACTTTGCAAGTGTGAGCTTGTCTTTAAATAAATGCACACAAACTGAAAATTATCTTCTACCAGGCAAGGAACCCTTCAGCTTTAGAGTTTCAAAACAATCTCTCCCCTTTAAGTAACTTCTCTGATTTTTTTTGTTACAGCTTGAACACCAAATTCAGCAAAATCCCCTGCTTTTTTCTCTCCTAACTCTGGCTGAAAATTGTGAACCAAAGTGACTATCAAATTTTTTTGGGGAAAAGATTTGGATCCAACTGTGGTCAAAAGCAACAGCTGTAAGAACAGACCTGCCAAGGAGTCTCCCCTGGCCCCCAGACTTTGGTACCAATTCTCCCCGACACAGCCTGATCCCAGAGAACCCTGGGGAGGAAAATGAGCAGGACACCTCTGCAAGGGCAAGAAACGCTGTGCTAGATCCTTCAAAATGGGAGGACAGGTTTTACTACAGCACCTTCACTATCCACATGCAAAATAAAACTCATGAGAAGAGTCAAAGGGAATGGGAGACCCCACCACTGGGCAGGAGACAGTTTAGTCAAGACAGAAGGCAGCCTTGAATGTTCAAAGAGCTGTTCTTTGGCCCCTTCTTCTCATACCAGATGGATTTTCTGGCTGAGATTTATCTGTAATTTTCCTCATAGCTACTTTACAGAGGGAACAGAGCAAAGAAACTACTTGGATCTGGTTTCTTAGAACAGGAGAGAGAATATCCTCAGTGCTGTTTTGGATCTTGTTAAGTCACAGGAGGCACCTTACCCCTTACCTCCCAGTTCAAGTGTTCGTTGCATTTCCTTGATCACAATCCAGTTTTTCCACTTGACTCTAAATTCCACAAAAGAGCTTGATTAGGTTCAAAAGTGGAGCTCAGGAAAGCTTCAGAAAACCTCCTGAGTCTCTTAAACGTGTGAGCTAGAAAATCCATGTGTTCCAGGTCCTCACACCAGAACATGGGAATACCAGCTTGCCCCAAAGCTGGAACTAATCCAGCAACCTAAACACCATCAAACTAGGGATGCTGGAAAGAGACTCCACACATCCAGGTTTTTCATCTGGCCTCATCCAGTGATGTGCTGGCACAGCCCCAAACGTGCCAAAATGCTTTGGTGTTCTAATCCACTTTAAAGCCCTTGCACAGAGCTCTATTCCACACTTCCCAAATCCCCTTTTCTCTTCAGCAGACAAAACCCCCTGATTGTCACACATTCCAGAAATGCCTTATGTTTGTTCCTAAAAGCAATGACAACTCCACTGTCATTTTTTGGATGTTAACAGTGTCACATACCAATGACCTTCTCACCTGATCTCCATGTGGAAAGCAAAGGGGCTACAACAGTGTTACATAAATTGCTCCCTGCAAGCAGACCCTTCTGCAGTAAAGTAGAACAAGTCAGAATTCCTGTACTTTCTGGGTCTTTAAGGGTGAATTCCAATTTGGTGGGGTTTTAGGGGTACAAACAAGGACCTGGCTTCGATGTGTACATTATCCCGGACTGCTGAACTAAAAGAAATGACACAAGATTTGTGTCACCCACACAAATCTGGCACTGGGTAGCCCCTCCAGCTATCCTGAGAACACTGGTTGGACACTGAGCTCGGTAGAGCTCCAACACTGAGCCAAAACCTCCTTGATACCCCAAAAAACCCATTGTGTGGGGGGTGCCTGTGTAGAGGAGACTCCTAAAACCTGGTCCAAAGAGTCAGGAAAAACTGGACTGGAAGTTATTAATAAAAATCCATGTGCCTCAAAAATAGCCATAGGATAATTTCTCTACCAAGTTTTAGCAAAAAAACTTTAAAAACTACTTATAAAGTCATTAAACCAGTCATTTATTCTTGCTGTCCATTTGCTTGTGAGTGTAGCAGAGACTCACTTTTTTCATGGTATCACTCCAGTACTGTATTTTCTTTTCTTTACCTTCAAATATTCCCACTTCCCATGAATTTTAATGCCACATATCAGTTAGGAAAAAAACAAACCAACATACTCAGAACACTGAATCCAGTAAGTTGTTTTTGGAAACTCTTGGAAAACTGTAACACTACCGAAAGGAACATAAAAAAATAAGTGATCCCTAAAAAAATAAAAAAAGGAAACCCCCTACACACACATGCACATCCTGATTCATTCCCCTACTACAGCAGACTTTAAGGAGAATATACTTCTATAAAAGAAACATATCCTCACTTTTGAAGCCATTTTCAATATACACAGAAATAGTATTTATACCTCCTCCATGCCTTATCTTCTACAACTTACATCTTTTACTGATGCTTACAGCTGCCTCCCCCTCAAACACTGGGTCTATTCTTCAGTGAAAGCCTTTCTAAAAATACAGAGGTGGAAAATTACCTTGCACTTTAAATCTGTTATGTCACTGAGGACGGGAAATGAGAAATAAGGGAGTTTGGAAAGACACTCTCAGGCCAGAGAGATATCCATCTGTAATACAAACCACGCAAACATGTCATCTCCAAGAGGTGCATCAGGCATAAAAGCAGTTTAACGATACACATGGCGTTCTGCAAGCCCAAAATCTTACAGGGTCATCATCATTTCCATCCTGCCACAGAGGTTACAGGCAACGGGGCCACAGCATTCCCCAGGACCTCAGAAGTGACCTCCAAATTTTTTGTGTGTCCCTTTCATGCCGTTTCCAGCTCCTGTGTGGCCAGCCCAGCATCCTCATGATCCATGAGCCCCACAGTGTGTCCCTTCTGGGAGAGGGACGCCACACAGCCACCCACGGCCCCAGCAAGACAGGGCAGGGACTAGAAGGAGGAATTATCCCAACTTGCCTTGGAAGATTAAATGCTATCTCCCAGATTTTTTCTTTTCATGCTGACAAAATATTGTTTTTCACTGTTTCAAGGATCAGGTCCTTCTAAGATCAAAAAAAAAAAAAAAAAAAAAACACCAAAAAAATGTGTAATGATTGCAAACACTGATTTTTATCCACGGAAAACTATGTGCCAGGAGACAGCAGCAAGGGTGCATCAACTTCAGTGAACTCACTGCCAGAGCAGCTTCCTGAAGTTATTACAAAATTCAGCTTCAGACTGGTTTGCAAGAAGACCACAAACCTTAATTAGTGCAATAACAGGGGAGTGGGGGAACAAGCCCAAAGCCTCCTTCTGAATAATTGTCTATTTGTTTATCGCTATCGCTTCCACAGGCTAATTATTTGCCTAAGAAAATACCTTTAAAAAGCCTCTTGTAAAAAAAAATAAATTAATTAATTAAAAAACCAGTCATTTGTTTTTCCAGTGTGGGGTTTACACTTTAAGTTTCAGCAACACAACATACCAGATATTTGATGTTACAGATGGTTGTGGGGAACCAGAAATACTTGAGGGAGTAAGGGCAGGCTGTATTTTTTGTATCTCTTATCAAGAGCTGATGCCTTTTCAGCAAGAAATTCAGCAGAATCGCAGTGGCTCACCAGCACTTCTCCAACCCTGAATGAAGGGGCAGCTCCAGAGGCCATGTTAATTGTGCTGGAGTGCCTGCTAATGTCATACTGGAAGTTGCACTTGTGGCTCTAAAATAAAAGCAAAAACTTTATCGTTTTATTTAAAAGTTTGGTGGCACTCAGGACATTCTTGGGATGCACCTGAGAAGTGGCAAAACCCAGACCCGCCCCTCCATCCCCAGCTTTTGCACAGGTACCAGGTCTCTCTTCCACATGTTCCAACTCTCCCTTTTTTGTGTTAACAATTAATTATGACACATCCTTCAATTAGCATTCCAGCCCTGCGCTCAATGACCCACGTGCCTCTGAAACACGGGCAGCTCCATCCCTCCTGGAGGAGCCACCAGAACCCTCCGTGCAGGTTCCGAAGGGTTAATCCCCGAGCGAATTCTTCAGATGTGTAATTTAATACTTCATAACTGCTGAAAACTGGAGCCCACATAATTTATTTTCTTTGGTCTGGGCACATTTGCCTCATGCTTGGCTGTGGCTGACTTCAGAGAGACACACCTAAAGCCCTCAAGTGTCCCAAGCGGCCCATGTCAGTTATGCAGAGAGATTGTGGTACTTGGAGGCAGCCCAAGGATTAGGTGTTCCTGAGAAGGTTTTTTTGGCTCCACAAAGCCCACGGATGTCATGGGAATAAGGCCGCGCTCCTCCCGCCGCCCCGAAGGCCGCGGATCCACGGGGGATCCAACCACTGCGAGCCAGCCCTCGCACAAAGGTACCCATTAAAACAAATACAACGTGCCACCAAAAAGCACGGAGAGGGAAGGAGGAATTGCTGAGCAGAGACGGGGGAACAATTGCTTCATTGTGGAACCGGAGCGAGGAATCGCAGATCCGAGCTCCACCTACAGTCCCCTTTGCAAAGCTGACTCCAGCCCTGGCTTTCCTCCACTGCCTGCCCCCGAATTTTTTTTTTTTTTGAATACTTCTATTTTAATTTCTCTAACAATTATTTTCACTGCAAAAAAGTCATCTGCATTTCTATTTCCAGCCAAACCTGTACATAGCTAAAGGTACTGCATTGTCCCAGTACTTTTAAGGTTAGTTTACTTTCTGTATTTTGAAAGTAAATAGCCTGCTTTTTCTTGGAATTTATTTTAGGATTCTGTCTCTATCGCTGGCTTTCATTTGCACCAGCTTCATATCGTCTGACAGTATTTCACATTTTTATTGCAGCTTGATTGCAGTGCAGTAGTTTCATCATTCCAGGAAAAGAAAATATATATAAAAAAATGTTTGCCTAAATTGTACTCTTGCCCTCCTTAAAAAAAAAAAATCAAATTAAATCAAGCTCTAAACATGATTGGGGTTGCAACTTTCAAAAGCAGTAGCCAGCCTCTGAAAGCATCAAGGAAAATATTACTATTTTCAACTTTAAAAAAAAAAAAAAGCAGCCTTGGACACAAATTCAAGCTTTGATGTTGGTGCTATACAATAGTGTATCTCCTCCAGAATCTGTTTGTTTGAGGCAGAGCGTGGGTCACACACGGGAACTGGTGGCCTGGTCCCCAGCCTGGGTCACCCCCGTGACCTCACTGCACTCAGATGGAGCTGCAGGACGCAGCAGGGCCGAGGTCACCAGCCCGCACTTCCCACCCCAGGGAATCTCACACAGGGTTTTCACCCACAGGGCCCCTCCCATCCCATCAGCTGGGACGCAGCTTTCCCAGGAAGGAGATGGAAATCCCTCCTGGAAAAAGCTGGATGTACATCCACTGGCCTTCAGCAGTTTGCCTGGGCAGGTGACCAGTACAAGGCCAGCCTCCCCACACCATCCATGGGGAGGAAATGCCACCGAGTGGGCAAACAGGACAGAGCTATAGCCAAAATTCATCTCCACCAGACCCAGAAGGGATTAGAATATTAAAAGGTGTGGTCCAGCTTCTGTGCAACTCCTTCATTCATCTTAATGGTTGGGCTCGATGATCTGAGAGGTCTTTTCCAACCTGAACAACTCCATGATCTCCTGCCACCTCACATACCTTATGTGTGCACCTTATACAAGGAGCTCTATTTCTTAAATGACAGAAGAAACCAAAAATAGAATAAACAGGTCCTTTGAGCACATTGTGTTCCTTTCTGTTAATTCAGGCCCACCCAAGCCCCTGTGCTGGATCAAATCAGTGAGCTCCATTTGGTACTCAGTCTCCTGGCAACACCAGGTCTGTCAAGAAGTGGAAGCCCCCTTCCATTAAAGAAATTCCTACATTCAAATTCCTGCCATAATATTGAAAGACACAAATTGGGATGGTACACCAAGTCATGAAAGGAGAAAAGGAGGTGAGCAAAACAAAAAAAGGGAAGATTTCACTCTGAATAAGGTAGGAAACCATTAATTTGTTAATTTGTAAAAGGATCTTAGGTGCTACCATGATCTACTAACACAAAATAAAAGAATGGAGCACCTCCCTGCTGAGGAGAAGCTGAGGGAGGTGGAGAGGAGCCCCAGCTGAGAGGGGCCCTCAGCCCTGGGTGTCCCTGGCTGCAGGGAGGGCTCCAAGCAGGGCCCAGCAATTGGCACCAGAGGAACAGGCAGGAACTGATCCCAGCAGTTCCACCTGGACAGCAGGAAGAACTTTCCTGTACATGACCAAGCCCTGAGCAGAGGCCAGAGAGGGTGTGGAGTCTCCCTCACTCAGATATCCCAGAACCAACTGGACACAATCCTGTGCCATTGCTCTGGGATGACCCTGCTGGTGCAAGGAGGTGGCACCAGACAAGCCCTCTGTGGTCCCAGCCTGACCCACTCTGTGATTCTGTGAAAAACCCTCTTATGCACTCAATATATGTGAAAGAGCAGAAAAGGAATTTAAAAACTCTCCAGATCTTGTGAGAATTTTTAATGACTATTATTATCTCACTTCGTGGTCCAAGATGTCCAAAATTTACATAACTCCCAAATGACAGTCTTGCATCCTAGGTGACAAAGCCAAGTAGGAAAGACTGAGCGATTTGGATGCCAGCAGGAGCTTTGGAAATGGAATACTCTGTTCCATCTCCTGTGCAGCACTTTCCCAGCAGTGCCTTCTCCGTGCACACTTTTACGAGGCAGATATTTGACCTGTTACACCATGATACATAAAATAATAATAAGTAATGAGTGGGTGGGTGATCTCACCAGTGTCTTTAAACCTCCTGCAATGTGTGGGTTACGAGGTTTGAATCACACAGAAGTAGCACCAAATTTGCCTGCTGCTTCAAAGAAACTGGAGGAGAAGGAGTGGCCAGCTCCTGAGGAATAAAGGAAATTAATAAAACCTGAAACAAGAATGAGATGAGTAGAATAGAAGCTATAACTAAAACAAAGCAAGAGTAACTACTTGTATATAAAAAAAGTAGATGGTGTTCAGTCAAGCTTCTGATGATTTTCATCCTTGACAAATGCTCCCCATTTGTGGAGAGGATATGTTGATAAATATATACTTAATCTTATCTGGAGAATAAAAGAACAGGTGACATTGATCCTTCTCATCACTGTCAACCAGAGCAACTCCCTGCCACAGCTCCCACACCAGTACAAACGAGACCAGAATTAACTCTGAAGTTCACATTACCAAAAAAAAAAAAAAAAAAAAAAAAAAAAAAAAAATTAAATTAATTTATTAAAAAAAAAAAAAAAAAAAAAAAAAGGCACCCAGGCTGAATTTCTACCCCTCCATTACCCAGAGCCCCAGGCAGCTAGGACTCAAAGGAGGTTACTTTGCCATGAGGCTGCATGGCCAGGCCCTGCATTTATGAATGAAATTGCTGCTTTTTTTCCAAATGTAAGATCTGAGACCATGGATGAGTGCCACCTTTTTTTCTTTCTACAAAACCCTTAGGAGCAGGAGTGTGCTGTATTTCTTCAATTCAATGCTGATATATCTGATTTCCCTCCAGGACAGACCAAACATTAAATAACACTGAACAGGCTGAGTGCACAGCTAAAATACTTGCACTGAAAAGTTTTCATTCTCAGCTTATTTCCTAGTTTACAAAAGCTCTTATCAAAAAAGCTCTCTAAATTGGAATTAGTTAGTGATCCAGGTCTCTAAAGCCCAGGGACTGGAAGTGAAGATTTCTTAATTATACCAGCAGGGGCTTGATTTCTATTCTTAGTGCAGCTGGGTAATGTTGTTAGGTTCTTGCAGAGCTCTGTTTCTCACTGGCAGGGGTAGCCCCTGGTTTACTTTGACAAAAATAAAAAACTTTTGAAATGGAAGCGTCTTCACGTATGTAACAAAACACGTTCACTTCATACACGCATCCAGCTCCTCAGCAGAGCCCAGATTCCTTTAAAGCTCAGCAACTCGTTACTTGGGCATCTAATCACCAGTTGCAGAGTTTTTGCCCAAAAAACTTTTGGGTTTTATTTTATTATTTTTCTCCCAATGGGCCTTTAAATACCTCTGTTTCTCTCTTCTACCTTGGAGGAACCAGTTGCTCAGCTGTAAATGCTAAATCCTAAAAGGCTAAACACCAGCCCCATAACAAACTTTTAGGATCAAGACCCACCAGATCATGAGCAGCATCACAAGAACCCCCAGCGTTAAAAATATCCACTCACAGTGACTCAACTTCTGTATAAGTCACTTCCCTCCTGCATTACAGGGATGGACCCAGCCTAGAGGACAATAACCAAAACCAGCCTTTTACTTCACGTAGAACAAAAAAATTCTGCCCCAAGATTGATATCGCCACAGACCAGCTCTAAAATCCACAAAATATTCTAATAAAAAAAAAAACCTTATTGAATAAAACATGGTGTAAAATATAGCAACACAAGCCCACAGCTGCAGTTTAAACGCATTGAGGGTAAGGGGTGGGGGAAAAGGGATATTAGTTTATCTTAAGGCTTCTGGATAGAACCCAAAAATCAGGCTGAATCCCCAACGAGGTCGTATTTCTCTCATTAAAATATCTGATTCACACTGGCAATGTTCTCTGAAGATAAATGAACTCTGGACTCAGAACAAGGTAAAGCTGTAATTATTAAAGCAACTTATTAAATCTCAATTTGAATGTCACTGGTCACTTTGTGAGAGGAGGCTGGTGGTCAGCCTTGCTTTCTCCCCCTTTTTTGCCCCCACAACACACAAAAAACTCCTGTAGGACGAGTCAACTGCACATCACAATGCAACTGGTGGTCACATGAGATGCTATTTTAAAAAAAGGCACAGAAATTTTTGTATCTTTACATTCCTATCTGCTCAAGCTATTTTATCAAAACTCCAACTTTCTTGCTGGGAAACTGTTCCCTCTTTGGTACCTTTTCTGCCAAAATCCAACTGTAACAACAAAAGTTTATAAACAATGAAAATTCCAGCTGCTTGACATCAGCAATGCGAAGCTTTCACTTCACACTGATACAAATATTTACCCTGAGCTCTGGCAAAGCTTTCCTTGCCCATGTCGCCCTTAATCATACATTTTTCCTTGATTGAGTTATGCTTTCCAGTACGTGATTTGCTCTGGTTTACTTTTTAACACATCCCAGAGGCTTCGTCAAAATCAGCTCTGTGCAGGCCATGTCATTTGGTAGCTGCCAAACGTGCTGCTCAGAAGGACCTTGGCAAACAGAAAAACAGTGTCTTTTTCTAACTGCTCTAATAAATGTGTTTGTTCTTTTCTGACCACCATTTATTTCTTAGATCCCACATATCCATAAAGCAATGAGCCAAGAAAGTAAGCAGAAACACACTCATTTTCCCTTTAATCTACTCCCTGGAGGCAATGCACTGACTCCTCTTACAGACACCTTATAGCTAAGAAGCTGCAAAGTATCGATGACTCACTTTTTATTATTATTTACGAGACAGAAAGGGTATTATCAGAGGGAGTAATAATAAAGGATCACTTGGTTGCCGCTTTAATACTCGTAAAACTAAATACACAGGAGTCAAAACAAATGTAACTCTACCTGAGCAAATAGGATCATCACCAGCCATTCTGACAATTATAATTATTCTTCCAAGAGAAAGGAAATTTGAGAGATTTCTCAGTTACATTCACATAAAGCCAAGTGCAACGAGGAGGAAAATCTCATCTGCAACATCTAACATGGAGAGAAATTTATTTCAACCTATTCCTGAAAGTGGACCCAAATCTTAACCAGTGTATTTTTGTTACCCTTTCTTTTTATACCTCTCTACATCCCACAGAGAGGACAAAGAAAAGCAGCAAAGACAAACGATGCTGAAGAACTCAGGGCCCTGGGCAGAAGTTTTCTTATTATTTTTTTATTAATTAGATAAATCTTAAACGCAAGCCTGTGCTTGGTATACTACTAAACGATGAATCAGCTCGCAGCTCTTCCTGTAGGTGGATCAGTCATCCATGGGAAGAGACAGAAAACTGCAGAAGAAGCAGCTCAAAACAACAATCAGTGGCAGCCAGCAGCTTAGGAAAGAAAATCAGCACCATTTTCAGGCTCAAACAAAGAAGAGAAACCTGAAATCCACACAAATAAAAACGAGGGTCAAAGATGAAAATAAAGAACTTCTGATCCACCTGAAAACTAACTCAGGTATTCCATATTGAGTTATTATTTCAATAAAATGTTGGTGCATGAATTACAGGATACCAGATGAGTCGGCTGAAACACAAACACTTTCATTTTGCATTTCAACGACCATTCTTTCTCCTTTTTATTTTTTTTTCTTTTTTCTATCTAAAGTTTGCTTACTACTGGTGTTTCACATCAAAAGCAAGAAAACTTAGCAAAATACTTTATGGTCCTAACAACTCACTCTAGTTCAGGTCAAAACTAGGCAGAAGATTCATCAACCTTAGTGCAATCTTAATCTAAGAATTAAATATTTCAATAAAACAGAAATATTTTGAGAATTTTAGTATTTTGGATTTAAGAAAATTTTGCTTAGTTTATGTAAGACAAAATTTTATTGAAGCATGTATCTGTGAGTCTTGGGGTCCTGGCATCCACCACAGGTTACCACTAAGGCTTTAGGGAGAAGTGGCAAAAGGGAAAAGAAATCTGGGATGACTTTCGTGTGACAAATTGTTCAGCAAGTGACAGATTCACACTTCAGGCTGGTCACAGCACATGACTTCAGCACAGCATCTGCAGTGAATTTTCACCTCTTGCTGAAGGGAGAGAATCACCCAGGGTGGTCCCTTCTCCAGTCCCAGCATGGCAGGAGAGAGAAGAGTGGTATTTGTGACATAACCACATTAGAAAAATCAACCTGGAGAATTCAGAGGACAGATGAGATCCAGTGTCTTACAGCTTCTGTACCTACCATTAGCATTAACCAGCTTCAGTCTTGGAAAAGATTTTTGAGTTTCCAGGTGCACCCTGAGTGTTTTGAAATCCTCCAGTGAAACCTCATTTAATGTCATTCAGAAGCCTCATATATTTCTATTTGCAATATATATATTTGAAATTTTTATTCCAAAAATCACACTAGGGATATTTTAACATTTATATTAATGCAGTATGACAGGAGCCCAATAATTGCACATCTTGCGGTACTGTCAGCCTTACAGATATGTGTTTTCATCACTTGAGTTTCTGGTTTCATTTGGAAATAAAAATATTTTGACCTGATGCTGGGGTGCCAGAATTCCCCTAAAGCAATGGGAAAAATGCATCAACAGAAAGAGCTAAAATGTAAATAACCCAAATATCAAAAAACAGCAAAAACCACCCCAAAACACAGCAAAATAACTAATTGCTTCATCTCACAACTATTGATGAGGTTTCCTTTATCTGTGTCTCAGCTGGTCATTCCTAAACCCCTTAAAGGTCAGTGCACATAAAAGATGCCTCTAGGAATTAATTGATTTCATTAAAAGGAAGAAACATAGAGCTTGATTCAGGTACCCAAACAAGATGATTTGTGGGTCCTGTAAGTTGCAGGACAGAAATACAGATGGAGCACATCACCACCAGAGGATGCAGCAGGAGCTCCTCATTAAACAGGTATTTGTGGCCAAAATTCACTTTATTTACCACACCTTAGAAGGCAGAATCCATCTCTGTTGACTAATTTGGGGCTGGAATTAGGTGACCCTCAAGGTCTTTTCCAGCCCAAACCACTCCAGGATAACGGTATCCCAGATGACATCCATGGTAAAGTACAGACAGACAAAGGCAGGGAGGTGAAACCCAACCCATGTGGCTCCCACAAAAAACACCCAACAGGTCACAACTAGCTGACCTGCCAAGAAAAGGGGAGTTTCACATGACCTCACAGGTAATTAACTCCTGTGACTAATGAACTAACAGAAAAACACACAACAACTGCAGCTTTCTGCAGATGAAATGTACCACCAAGAGTCCAAGGACAGACTTCCCATCCCCACATGCAAATTGCTGTTATTCCCAGAATTCATCTCATCACCACTCACTAATTAGAGGAAAAAAACACCAAAAAACGTATGAAACTGAACAAAAAAAGACCCAAATAGATCAAGTAGCTTATTCTTCAAATTACTGAAATGACATTTTTTTAAGTCACAAGTGAAACGCACATTTTGGACTGAAACCACTTTCTAATACCTCCAAGGTTCACTCCAGAGTTAAAATTAAAAGCCCTTCAAGGCTTTTGATCACATTCAGGAAAATATCAAAACTTCTACTCAGGTAAGATCTCGTTGTCAAACCAGTTCCATTTTTTACATAAGTTTCACTGACTGAAAGAAGCTCAGGTCTGAACAAGTTAAGAGACCCTCATTTTAGTCTTAATTTCTTATTAATTCTAAGGGTTTCTGTTGCTGCAATGAAAAATTTCCAGATTTCCAACCCCAAATTTCACTGTGGATTTCAATAACTTCTCTGAAGTCGTCCCTGGAGTTTCATGGGACTAAACAGATATAACAAATGACACATGTATATTTCTTCCAAAGGCTTTTATGTTCTCTATTTTCTGTGTATTCTATAATACTTTCTCTCTCCATCAAATCTCATGAAGTCACCTATTAGTGTCTCTTCCCTCACAATTGTCTCCTCACCATTTTCAAATTCTTCCCACAACCAGAAAAGAGATATTTTTCTCCTTTATCTGCAAACATCCATTTATTTTCCCTCTTGTGGTTCCAAGACTGCAAGAAATAAAGCGGAAATTTGAAAAAAAAAAAAAAAGTTGTTTTTTTATTAAAACAAGTTATTCTTCCCAGTGATGGTGTCAGGAAATTCTCTTGTAGCAGCTCTCTGTCATTCCCAGGTGGAAAGTCAGTAGAGGGAGCACAAGAGCACTCAGAAAAACATTCAAGAACTACCAAAAATTTTTACTTATATCCAATCATTATTACTGGGGGATTTGTTTTCTTGAATATTCCCATCTGCCTCCCCAGTAAACACACACTTAAAAATTATATAAAGCAATCATGTTGTTTGGAGAAAAAAACAGACCCAACCCCCCAAAATTCAGCAGTGTAAATGAAGAGCTGGAAAGCTCTGTCTCACCAAACAGAAAATCAAACAGCTTTCCTAAAATAAGCATCTTAACCCTGATGCTGAGTTAATTCCTATTTTAGTAACTGCCACAAAGCAGTTCTGGCCGTGGTCAGTGCAGAACTTGTAATACAATGTAATAATCACAGCAGAACTCAGCAGGATCCACCAGAAATGAGCAGCTCAGTCAAGACCTGGGACAAGCTTCGTTACATAACTGAAAAGCTGACAAAATTTGCTAGATTCTGTAATTTAACAGAAATCTCAGCCCACATGCATCCCAAACATGCTGGATTCCCAAAGTTTTTCAAGAATTCCTCATGTCTCACTGCCGGAAATCTCTGGACTCGGCTTGAGCAAACTTGGAACCATTTATGGGGTTTTTTTATCAAAACTATGGGAAATTCAATTATTTTTCATGGTTTTGGCTCGATCTCAACTACAACATTGCATTTCTGTGCATGCTTCATTTCAACATTTCAGTTATACTTCAGAGCATGATCAGGGGGACAAAGTCCTTCCTCATATCATTGGATATAAATCCAGAGGAACAACAGTGATTTTATTGGTGCTCTTCCTGTGTTACACTATTTTAAATGAAAAGTTTAATGTGCTTATCAAGGCTGAAGGGGGAAAAAAACCCCAGATGACTCTACCATGAATCCCTCCAAACTGTGGAGCTGAACATTCCTATCATTCCTGTGCATAAAACTGTGTTATCCTTTGGTTTACAAATCCCTACCAGAGAGCTGAACACAGTTACATGACTAAGGACATGCAAGATTATGCTCTTCCCATCATTTTAAATTAATTACATAAAATTGTGCTCTTTAGTCACGACAAAGTTCTTTGAAGACCCAGTAGCTCATTTGGAACAGCTTTAAAACAGTGAAATATCCCACTCCAGATTATTTTTCCCAAAAGTAGACAATTCAACCAAAACAAAATATCTTATTGTTATATTTTTGCTTTCCATCCAAACCAACCAAATCCCTGTGAAATAAAAAATATTAATATTTTTATTTGGAATATTTTTGCACAAGTAGTATGGAGGGCTATGGTTTTGCAGAAAAAAGGAAAGGAGACACACAGGGGGAAAAAAAAGAAAAGATAAAAGATCACAAAAGTTTTCAGTTGATAAGTGTGGTGTGCATTAAACTTTTCCAGAACTGCTACTTCCTTTTTTCCTTCTGCACCAACACCGCTCACACCCAAAGTCCTGAGACAGATATTCCACCAATTAAAAGAAAACAGATCCCTTCCAGTCTTTGCATCTTCGAGGAATTTTTACTTAGACACTAAAAATTCCAGCAAAACTTTTCTTCCTTCTGCTCCTGATAGAATCACAGAATCAAAGTCCAAATACCCAGCTCAAGGGTAGGGCTCCTATTAAAGCCCACCCAAGCATCCAGAAGAAAAGGAAAACAAGGAACTTCTGCAACATTTAAATACCTTGGTATTTTCAAAGGCCATGAAAACACCCAGCAGAATCTTCCATACAATTGCAGAATTTTATGAATTGGCCATCTGGGGTCTGAACTGCTACCACAGGACTGAGAAACTCCCATGGAGTATTTTAACAATCTTTTGAATCGAGTTACTGCACTGCTCAGCCTCTCTCTTTTCATTCATGAATCATTTCCTTCTGCTGTCCAGCTCCCATCTCGTGTGAGCCGAGGCTGATATTTCCTTGTGTGTATTCAAATATTTATTTGTATACATCCAGCAAGTATGAACTGCCCAGCACCATCACAGCCCAGTACTTCTTGCACTTGTTTAAAGCAGGGATCCATTCTGAAAGGTCAGAGTGTACAAATTGTGTGTTTATTGGCTTTCAATTGGCTTTATATCACATTTGTGCAGCTGGAATTTATCCTTCTGATAGCCAAGCTCTGCAAAAATCAAATTCATTGCATACAACATGTAACGTATATTTCATATAAGAAGTAAGCATAGTAACAAGGCTACCTTGTAGACAAAGTTCCTGCGACCTTGATCATTGTTTTAGGGTTCTGGTAGAGATTTACATCTACAAACATGAGGTGCACAAATGATTAATTATTATAGGTAATTTAAATCTTTTTCCAAGGCAAAACAAGATGTCAGCACCCGAGGGAATGGATTTTCTGAAGTTTTTTCCGGCAAGTCCAAGAGTTCAAAATTAGCATCCCAGAACCAGAGCCCCAGAAATTGATTTAAAATATCATTGCTCTACACAGTAAGTGGATAAATAGTTTATTTAAATATCAAGCAGAGGTCTGACTGATAAATACTCCCTACACTAAACTGTGTTTCACATAAATTACAAGAACAGGAGAGTGAGTATTTCTGAGTTACAGGAGAGTCTGGAAAAGCCCTACTTCCAGAAAATATTTCAGTAGCGTTTTATTTAAAAGAAGTTAATATTAAACTGATGGTAGAAGTATTTAAAAATGCTAAACCAAGAACACTGAGGCATCATTGATTATAGGAGCAACCACACACACAGGACACCTTTGTGAAATACAGGAGAGATGATGGCACTAATAGAAGATACAGCTAATCTTACTTTATGGAGACTCAGAGGAATGCACAATGCTCTACTACTGTACTGGCAGGTAATCTACTGCCTCTTGAAATAAATCTAAATATTAGGTCTAGCAGGGATCAACCTGAGAAAAATGCTAAAATATAACTGCTAAAGTTAATACTTATTTAATACTTGCTTTTCTACAAGACTTAAAATGAAAAGGCTTTCCAAACTATTGTAAGATGTACAGTCTTAATCTACATTTCAATAAGATATTTAAAGGCAATGTTGAAACTGTCAAGGACCCTTTCTTAAGCCTGGGAGAGGCCGACAAAGGAGTGCTGACAGTTCCGTTTTCCGTGACACGGAAGCATTATTTTATCAAGAAAAATGTTATTATGCTTGTATTCATCTTGGAACTCCTCTGTGCAGACTTTTCCAATCCCCCAGCTGTATTTGGTGGCATGGATGCCACTGCACCACTTGAGGTGTCAGGAGCCCTTCCCATGAAGGTAGGTGAAGGGATCAGCAGAAATGTACACTCTTCTGTCACGTTTTATACAGAAAGGCTAAAAATGAAACTACAATGAAATTTCTACAATTCCCATAAACTGTAAAAGTACTCTAAAATGTGCCTAAAA
The DNA here is from genome assembly GCF_965178545.1 of Coloeus monedula. NCBI lineage: Eukaryota > Metazoa > Chordata > Aves > Passeriformes > Corvidae > Coloeus > Coloeus monedula. The sequence goes on from NC_138787.1 coordinate 37,765,051, forward strand.
TTCAACCTGTTGTTTCCCTCTAAACAGCCAGACAATTATAGAGGATTTTCAGAAGAGATTTTCAGTATTACAATTTCCATATCTGACATTAACATTTATATATATTCACTCTTTATGCTAAATACGCTCCTTTGTATTTTTTGTTAACATCTTTTTTGTAGACATTATAAAAACAGCACATCAAGCACCTTGTTAAATTAACTCTTTCATTAATAACGTGGCTCCAGTTTGAGAATAACCCTTTCACTCTTGTGTGAACGTATACATAGAACCCATAAACAGTTTCTAATTAGTCACATGTGGATTCAAATGCAGACTTGTACACCATAAACCAACACTGAAGTGTATAAGAAACTGTCAGTCAGATCAAAAGTCAATCCAAAATCATCCCATTTGCAGAGCTGAGACGCTGTCACAGTTAGTTAGCCCGAAATGTTTAAAACAGCCACCAAACTTTTATTCTAATTGAGCATGAGTTGAAAGGCTGCACACTTTGATGTCTTTGCTTTTATCATTTGTATATAGCTAAAAACAGCAGGGTGGGGGGTGGGGTGGGGGGGTTTAGTTTCTCTTAGAAATAGGAGACATTACTTCTTATTGAAAATATACAGGTAGGTCAGGCTGTGTTTGTGGAGCCAACGTATGGTTTTCAACCACGCGTGTAATCACTTACAGCACCACTCCTCAAAAGTGCAATTAGTGGAGTTTCTCATTACTATTTAACCTTTTCTTCCTGTCCACTGTTGACAAAATCATTAAAAAAATGCATCTTCTGAATATTATCTGCAATGAGATCCTGCATCTCCCCAGGAAACCTGAGGACTTGGGCAGCAGTTGTCATTTTTCAATCCTTTCATTTTCCAGGAGGGGAGAGGGCAGCAGAGCCTGTTTGCAGGAAGCGTATTTGAGCAGATGCCTACAATCTGAGAACATGTTCACAGCAACTTGAGAGGCAGCAATGAAAAGTCCAGGCCTAATCTTATTATAGAAACACTCAGTTACAGAGAGGGAAACACACACAAAATGCCAGGCGGGTGGGGAAGCAAAGGAAGTAAAGGAGCCTCTCGCTGCACTTCCAGGCAGAGCACAAACACACCCAACCCAGGGTGTCCTGGACCACCCCTCCTCTTTTTAATGAAACATAAAAACCATCCTGCAAGGAAAAAAGTGAACAGCAGAACTTTCACACCTCTCGCTTTACTGGGACCACAAAAAAAGCCCCCAAAACTCTTACTAACTTCAATAGACACCACATTGCTCCCAAAATCCATCACCTGCTGACAGTCTGCGCCTGTGCTGGCAGTTCCAGGGGTGAAGCTTAATGCTGTAATTTTCAAGGCTGCGACTCAAATCTTGTGTTTAGCTCTGCGTCCCTCACTACAAGAAGGGCACTGAGGGGCTGGAGTGTCCAGGGAAGGGAAGGGAACGGAGCTGGGAAGGGGCTGGAGAGTTCCTGAGGGAGCTGGGAAGGGGCTGGAGAGTTCCTGAGGGAGCTGGGAAAGGGGCTCAGCCTGGAGCAAAGGCACTCAGGGGGGACCTTGTGGCTCTGCACAAGTCCCTGACAGGAGGGGGCACCCAGGGCAGGGTCAGGCTCAGCTCCCAGAAAACAGGGACAGGAGGAGAGGGAATGGCCTCAAGCTGTGCCAGGGGAGGTTTAGGTTGGATATTGGAAAAATTTCTTGACTGCAAGGGTGGTCAGGCATTGGAACAGGCTGCCCATGGCAGTGGTGGAGTCCCTACCCCTGGAGGGCATAAAAGGCCATGTGGACATGGCACTTGGGGACATTGACTAGTGGTGACCTTGGCAGTGCTGGGAGAATGTCCGGAGATCTTAGAGGTCATTTTTGACCTGCCCAGTTCCATGACTCCATGATTTATGGTGCCCCAGCAGGACTGAGGCTGTGCATCACTGTGTGCACACCTGGATTTGCTCCTCTCCTGGTAGCAAAGGAGCTCTGTCAAAAGCTCTGCTACCACCAGTGTATGCACGGAAAGGAGGGGAGGCAGAAGGACACGTCCTTCTCACCGCATCCATGGCCAACTGGCTTTAAATATCATAAAATAACAGCAGCAGGACAGACCCACTGGCTAAGCAGCCACGTCTCTGATGAACTGGTTCCTTCTGCACTTTCCCCAGCACTGACTGGTCTGCTGTAACACCACATCCCTGGTGATGGGGTTGGAAATGCTGTTCCTGAGGACAACCACCCTCCTCCAACCTCTACAAAAGTTCTCATTCCCAAAAAATCTTCTCCACTCATGTAGTTCAGCATTAGTTTAAATCCTGTCTTTCTCCTGAGACAGGAATTTATTGCAATCTGAAGAAAGCAGCTTCAGCACAGTTCTAGTGACAGAAAAGAGAAATTTAAGAAGGAACCTCAAGGCAGCTATTCCTTGGCTGGGAACTGCAACCTTCCATGCACTAAGGCCTGCACACATTTTGTGCCAAAACTCACACGGGTGTATCTGTAACCAAACCATTATGGGAACTAACCCAGGCTAACAGAAAACAAATTTACCTGGCACCACAAAAGGAAGTAACAACTGGAGACTCCAGGGGAGGAAGTGGCACACAGACTGTCCTTGAGGCTCCACAGAAGGCACGAGACAGCAACATCTCTTGACAGAAACTACCAATACAGTTCCTATGACCTGAGGGTCATCACTGAGACCAGGAAACCATTTCGTTAGGGACTGTATGAACACATGCTAAGGCACAAATTCCAGTATCTAAAAACCAGATGGGAAAGAATTATGAGAAAATTATGACTTGCATTTTCCAGATGAAGAACAGAGGGAAAGCAGATCTATTTTGTTCTCACCTTTTTTTTTTTTTGTCCTGTAAGGAATAGTGTAACTTCACTGCTCCCAACAAGAGATAAAGCAACCTTTGATGGTTTGTCCAAGGACAGCCCAGAAACCTGCAGCAAAGCAGGAACTCCACACAGCCAGAGGTCCATTCATAACACCATCCTAATTCCCATGGAGTGCTAGCCAAAAGGTGATTAGGGAGTGTCTCCTCAAACATCTTTCACAACAAAACTGTGCCCAATGTATTTCCTCCAGAAATACCATACCAGGGCTTCTCCACAGTGAGGGTGCCAGATACATCAGGCTTAGGGTGGCAGTGGGGAAGGCAGTCATCCCTACTACTTAGCTATGGTCTGAAATTAAGGAAAGGCTGCAGGATCTGTGGGAACAGGACATCTAGCAGCGACTGCAGCCATTATTTCCCCCCTTTTATAGAGCTACCTTTTAAACTATGCTTGAGATCTTTGTTGTTGTCTCGTACCCTGTGGCACTGGCCTGGCGCGATGAGACTTCGGCGAGATGCAGCACATAAAAGCATCCACTGTAAGTGTGACGAATTGCAATGACAAGGTTGGGTTGGAGGTAACTTGTGAATGATCTGGTGAATTGAAAACGCCTGCGTGCTCTGCCTAGGAGCGGTGGAAAGAGAATATGGGCAGTGCCAGTTGCGTGCTCCAGGCAGGAGCCTCGCTGAGAACACAGGAGAAACACACCATACCTTATTAACACGCCCAGCTTCTCAACGAGCTCTTTGCAAAACAAATATATAGCATCAGCAATCAACCATATTATTATTAATAATGAGGTTCAAATGTGCGGAGGAGGTGAATTTGGTACGAATCCAGCATTTGAATGACGGAGTTGGAAAATGAAAAGCTCTGCTTAGGTACCCAGAGAACACAGGCGTTGCTGTAAAAACCCAACACGCGGCATACAAAGGCGTGCAACTAACTAAAACCCAGCTCAAGTCATGAATAAAAACAATGCCATAATTCTTTGCACTCTAGAGCACCTTTCAGAAATCTTTCTGCATGCATTCCCTGGTAAATACAACATCCTTGCAAGACAGATGAGGAACAGTACCCTGGTTTTCAGGATGGAAAATAGAGTCAAAAATAATCCCACACCCCAACGTTGCTGGAAAATTATTGATGAGGGCACACGACGATCGTGGCAGATTAACTTTATGTTGCATTTTAGTGTGGCCTTTGGGGTAAGGATCTCTTCAATTCCTCCATGAAGAGGAACACCAAACCCCCTTTCCCTTCCCCAAGCCATCAAAATGGTGGTACTGAGTATCACAAACCCCCTCCTTCATTTTCTTTTTGTCATTGCCCCTTATGTGTGTCATTTTCTTTATCTACCTAAACCTACATGGGTAAAACTGTTTAGCACCTGGGATTAAACACACCTCAGTTCAAATCAAAACCTAAATTTATCATCATAAACCTCCTGGTGGCACAGTATGATCAACACTTACAGATTGACAGAAAAAGCACACCATTTTTGCTATTACAGTTAACCCCCTGAAAACACTCAAAAATCCAGGTTTAGACCAAAACACTGACACAATGCTTCAGTGTTTGCCCCCCAAAACGTAAAATGACCCAGCATTTAAAAAAAAACAGAAATTACATGTTGGTACTGTCACAGCTTATATAGATCACCTTTATGCCATGGCATATTTAGGACCTGATTTTTAACTTAAAGCACCACTGTAATACTCAAGATATTTTTCAATAAAAATCCAAGTATAAAAATGAGCAATTTACTTCCAGACGAGAGTATCAACTGGGACATTCATCATCCCAAAACCCCCTTCCTCACAACACTTCTTTTCTCCTGATAAGCCTTTCCTGGAGCACAACTAAAGTACTGTAACTCCAGGGAAGGTCTGGTATTTAACAATGATCTAACATCATGGAGGTGCGTGTTATATTTTCCCAAAGTTGTCCAACACCTTTACATTCCCTCCACCCAACAACCAATAGGCCAATATCCTCCTTTAACACTTCAATACTGTTGCTTTCCCTCTACTTAACCATTACTGGGGGATTTAAATGACTTCCAGACATAATTTTAATACTAACTTACTTTAGATTGAGGCCTCCACATACTTTTACCCCTAATCCTTTTCCATTCTGCTGCTGCTAATCTCAACCCAATATATGATGTACCTCTGCTTGGGAGAATCAGCCTTTCATTAGCTCTGTTCAGGATTTTGGATGGAATCTATGAGATATAATTTTACCTGTTTTCAACACTGTTTAAAAAACTGTTTCAAAGAATATTAATCTAAAAGATGTAATCTGTAGATAGAGTCCCTGTCCTCAAAAAAAAAATCTATTAAATACTTTTTTTTTTTTACCTTGACCTAAATAAAGTGAAATTCTATATTCTATTAGAAACTAGAGAATAAGAAAGACTGCTGGATACTGATTAAATCAGCAAAGAAACACCTTGAAGCTCTTTATTTTGTTGAGCCATGAAGATAAGTGGTTTAGTCCCTCCCATGGGAGCACAGGCCCTTATATTTATATTTTTACGCCATTTTTTGTGGGCACAAGAAGTAAAGAACCAAAATGTAAACACCATTGCATGTTTTGCAAGTATTTTAAATATGACCATTATGGAACAAGCACATTTTATCATTCCTTCAAAAAATTTTGCCTTATTAACTGCTGTAAAACCGAGAGCAATTTTCTTCTACCTTTTTGTTATGATAAGGCAAGATATCCCATCCCCATTGATTAATGATGTTAACCACTGGCAACTGACATCCAATTGCCATCCAGAATGTATTTTTTCTATTAAAAAATTGGTTCATACTTAACAGAAACATTATTCAGAAGTTATACTCCCCTATCTTAAATTTTCGAGTATTCTGTCAGGCAGAAAGAGAGAGGAAAACATGTTTCTCCCTCCTCGCTTCTCACAGAGCTGATGAAAAGAAAAATGTTCCCAGTTTTGCTGTGCATTTTGCTGTAAATTTGTCACACATCTCTAATCATTCCTACTAAATGTGGTTACCAGCTTCAGTGACAGTTTTGTTGGGAGGAAATCACGAGCTTTAAAAAAAAAAATTAAAAGATGTGCGCAGATTTTATTAGTTTCTTTTTGAAAACTGTTATCATTGCTGCAAATACCCCTCCACCAGAGAAGGGGGAACACTGAGGAAACCATGGCAGGGAGGAGGATGTGAGGCACCTTATCCCAGCAACGAGTGGGAGTGAGTTTCCTGGTCCTTGCTGGAATAGTGGTGGTAATTCTAAACTAGAAGGCCAGACTGATAACATCTAGAGCAGGCACAGGGCTCTCTTTAACCTAAGATGGATATTCCAGAGCGGGGTGATAACCAGCTGCAAATAAAACTAATTAATTCAGGAAAATTGTACAGCCTCACTCTGCATTGCTTTGCAGAGCACAGACTGGTTTGGGGTGGGCCTTGAAACTCATCCAGTGCCACCCCTGCCCTGGGACACCTCCCACTGTCCCAGGCTGCTCCCAGCCCCGTCCAGCCTGGCCTTGGACACTGCCAGGGATCCAGGGACAGCCACAGCTGCTCTGGGAATTCCATCCCACACCCTCCCCACCCTCAGAGTCAGGAATCCCTTCCCAATATCCCACCCATCCCTGCCCTCTGGCACTGGGAAGCCATTCCCTGTGTCCTGTCCCTCCATCCTTTGTCCCAAGTCCCTCCCCAGCTCTCTTGGAGGCCCTTTAGGCACTGGAAGGAACCTAAGGTCTCCCTGGAGCCTTCTCTTCCCCAAAGTTGAGAAGAGTTCTCAACTCTAAGTTGATTTCTTCTGGAACGATCCCTTTATGCTGGCAGTGGCACCGTTATCTTCCACCATAAGCAGACACCACTACTTCTATGTGGCAAAACTAAGGAGAAATCAGGATTTTATATTATTTTCCAGAAGCTCCTTGAATTTAATGTATTTTGCCTTTAAACAGGCTGAACACCACAGCTCTCCCAGACTATCTCCAGAGGAGAGGGGCTCCAGCCCTCAGAGCATCTCTGGACAAGTGAGGGCAGCTTCAAACCAGGATTTTTAAGTTGGTTTTTATTTCTTTTATGAATCATCTGAAAGAGAAAGAGCTTTGCAAGAGGGAAGCTCCAAAATTGCCATTTCAAGTGTTTTGTTTTGTTTTCAAAGCATATTTGAGTCAGAACAAAAGAAAGAGAAGGAGAGCCTAAGAAGTGCTTTCATGTAAAAAAAAAAGGACAACCGGGAGGGCAGAATTTTGGGGGAAGATTTGTGTTACATCCTGTACATCCAGTCTCCAGGCAGAACTGGGGGGAACGAGCCAAAAAACTGAACTCTGTAATGCCATTCTGAATGAATGTGACAGTGAGAGACTGTGGGAAGCAACTTAACACAAATGGAAAATTTGCAAGTGAAGAACTATAATAATCGTCTCCCATAACAGCGAGATCAGGTTTTGAGGAGGTTTTTTCTTTGCTTTTTTTGTTGTGGGGTTGGGGTTTTGGTTTTTTTTCCTTCCCCCACTCTGAGTGCAGTCGAGCTGGCACATTTTGTTCAGGATACTTCTGAGAGTGACTAACAGTTTGCTACTACTGATAAATAATTTGGGTCACAGCACAGACAAACAGCAGCAAGAGTCTGAGTGAGCTCCACTCACACACACAGATTATTCAGGTACAGAAAACACATTTTTAATTACTTCCACAGCTGCTGAAAATCAGAAGTTTTCTGTTGAATTCTGCATAGTGCAGCAATTCCCCAGCTGGGGGTAGCAGCTCTTTCCCACCCAGGCATGTGCCTCTGTACAAGCTCCACCACAGGCCTTCCCCATCCTTGTTTTAAGGGAAAAACAACAGAGTTCAATCCCCACAGCAGAGTACCACGAGCAAAATCAGTCAAAATGAGGCAGATATACCACAGCTTCTGGATTTACCCTGCTGTAGCAGCCCAGGTGCATCTCCTACCAGAGCCTATAGAAGCTGACCCCACTTTCAAGAAACTGCCACAGAAAAAGCCAAAATTTTTCAAGTTCATGTGTTAACCTGACACTGCCTAAACCTTTCCAAATTCCAGCAGCACAGCCCTGTGGCCCCTTCCCCAGCCAAAACACAACAACAGGAATTCTTACACATCCCACACACCCAATTTAAGGCACGACAATTTATTCCCCTTGGTTGCACCCAGCACCTGGACCAGCTGATTTCTTCTGGAACAATCCCTTTATTCTGGCAATGGCACCATTACCTTCCACCATAAGCAGACACTGGTACTTCTATCTGGCAAAACTAAGGAGAAATTGGGATTTCACACGATTTCCCAGTATCTATTTGAATTAAATGCATTTTTTCCATTAAACAATTAGTAGGAACTAGTGCTGATACATACAAACAAATCCCAAAACCATGAGAAACAACATAAATCCATGCTGATGTCTGATTCATCATCACATATCCCTCTTGCACTATTTGGAAAAACCAGATTAGACGTACATTAACACACTCATTGACATTTAGGCAGTTTACTGCAGGAAAATGAGAAAAGCAGTCTAGAATAGCAGATTTTTCTTCCTTTTTTTTTTTTTTTCTTCCTGCAGGACAAGCAACTCAATCCTGATTTTGCTAGAGAAATCCCTTTTTCCTGGATCTTCAGCGTCATACCCAAAGCTCTCTGTGTTTCCTTTATACCACTGGCTTTGCATTTCCATGAATTACAGGAGCAGCTGCCATATCTCTGTGTTAGATTCAGCCAAAAAGTTTGTCAATTAAGAAACTGAAATAGCAGAAACTTAGGCCCACAAGAAATATATGAACCTTTAAAGAAACACATCATGGACAAACCCTGGGAAAGCACCAGTGAGCAACCAGCCATGCTGGGCCAAGGGGTGGTGGTACAGACCAGAACAAGCCAGACGCTAACCTGGAAATGGAAATAAAACTTCCAAAAAGTCTCTTCAACACTACACAGACATGCTACGGCTCCAAGAGCCACTTACTCAGCTAAAACCAAGCCTAAAAACAAGGAGCAGCTCTCAAGGACACAACAAGAATAATTTCTACCTTCCACAACCATTGTGAATTTCTCTATTGAAAGCACTTTCCAGTTTCCTTACAATAAAACCTGAATTTAAAACCTTTTGGTCTTCATGGACCACAATGTAGAAGATAGTGCATCAAACTCACCCCAAAGCTCAGACCAACTCAGAGACACACCTCAGCCTCACATCTCTCTTCATTATTAACACCACTCAGGTTTAATCCAACTCCCCCAAAACCAAGCTAAACAACGCCATGGACTCTGTACAGTGCACCAAAACCATCAAAAAGACAAAAGCTGCATCACACTTACCCTGAGCTGCAGATGATGCTCAGAAAAAGGAGGAGGTGGAGGTGGGGGCTCTCCAGGCTCCTCTCACTCTGGTGCAATGGGAGGATGAGTGAGCACACAGCAGAGCTTCCTTCCATCACATCCAAGGTGATTTCACTGCAGGAAGTTCAGCCGCAGCTGCTGCTCCTCAACCATCACTCCCTCAGGTGAGCAGCATCAGCCTGACCCAGTCCAGGAGCTTTTTACCCTCTGATGACCTTAATTCCAAACTCCAGGTTACACCCAACCACTTTTTCAATCCCATTAGCAAATGTCCTCCAGGTGTGTCTCAGTCTTGAGAGGGCTCCAATTACCCTCACTGAAACAACAGAACTGTCTTCCTCTAACAATGACCTACTTAAGAGCAAGAATTCATTTTTATTATTATTATCAAATAAACAAAACCAAAAGCTTTTCCTATGCACTGCTAACCTGACTCCTCATCTGTATAAAGTACAACTGTTGAAGTGACCCCTCTCCCTGCATAACCCTGGACAGAGCTTTCCACCACACATGCCCAGCTCTGGGGCACGCTGCAAGGACATGGTAATCAATTTGAGATGGCCCCAAAAATAACCCACAGCTGCATCTTCAGGACCTCAGGTTCTCTGATAACCCCAGAGAGGGATGGGAGGTGAGGAGAGCACTGCAGATCTATACTTTAAATGTATGTCTGAGAGTGTGGAAGGTACAGCCTGCCCAGCAGATGAAGTGGCTGAAAGTGATGCAGTAAAGCTTGAACTGAGACAAGTTTTCTCTGGGCACATCCCCTGGGAATGCTCTTGGTTACTTTGGGTAATGAGGGAAAACAGGATTTTCCCCTGCAGGGAGGAACCCTCTTCTCCTCATGGCTGTGGAGCACACAGACTGTGGTCTCACCCACTGCTCCTCTGTGCAGACTTCTCCTTCAACAGTTTCCACCCCAGCCTAGCTCCTGGGTTATTTACATTCTCCTCCTTTAGTGCTGTGAACATATTCATGATAAAGGATTTTTTTTTTGCAAACTGCATCAGTGTCATCAAAACCCCCTCTATAAACATCACGCTTTGTAACACCTCCAGGGGTTAAAAATGTATTTTATTTTCCTTTGCCACCTACCTCAAGTGCTGAGTCATGGCCTACATGATATTTTTGTGGAAATTCTTTAATAAAGGGCTGCTAAATGTGTACAAGTATACAGTGACCTGCCAGATCCCTTCTGGGGCATCCAGTAGCAGAGAAGTGTTTGATATCAGCCATCCCCCACGTTTCTGTCCTTACAGGCAATGGAAATTGTTCCCTGTGCACATATTCTCTTATGCCCCAAACCTGCTGGGTGTTTTCCTGCAGTGTCTGTTGTGCTTCCCATACTCTTTCCCAGAGAAATTACCTGTCACAGTCCATTTTTTAGCTTCTACCTCACAGTAAAGTCTTTTTAAGAATACTGGGAAGGGCTGAGCTTTCTCAGATCCTTTTAAAGCTCTGCCCAGAGCACCCTGCCTGCAGGAGGTCAGCTTCCATCTCTCAGTGGAGTTTTTCACACCCCTGCCTTTTCCCAGCACATGGTGTTGATGAATTTTGGAACTTTATGACAAACAACTCCTTAAAAAGTTCATTCACCTATTCAAAATGCATTGATAAGTTCAGGAAAACCCACCTTCTAATTTACTCAGGTCCTGAGTTTTACTATCAAAAGCTTTCTTTAAAAGTTTTTAAATAAAATATTTATAATACCAAAACCTCTTCTAAACACAGAGTTTACTCAAGTCAAGGTTAATAAAGTGGTTTCCCCTTGAACTGGCAGAATTGATCATTTTCAAACAGGCCTCCCATAACACACTCCTTTGAAATAATAAAAGTGATTTTCATCAGTCTCCCTCCAGCTTCCCAGTGTCCCTTCTGTATCCCTTTGTATCCCTGGCATCCTCTTCCAGGCAATACCAAGGCGGACCAGCTACCCCAGTACACACAAACCCCTCACCTCTGTCTTGGCCCCACCCATGAGTGGAGCTCTCTCTGCTCCAAGAGCAGCCTGCACATTCTCCCCCCAAGATATGATTCCCCCTCCTTAGCAAATATTAACCTTTTCAAAAGTGACTTCCAAATGTTCTGTTTGCTTTCTTGTGTGTGATTTCGGCTGGTGTCAGTCTGGTACTTTTATGAGTCAGACCCCGTAACTGCGAGAGGCAATTAGCACAGTTCATCCATAGCTTCATTTTATTTTCGTGCCTCAGATTAAAGACATATTTCTCATATACTCTCTTTTTTTACGTGGCATGTTATATTCAAATCTCTGCAGCACAGTTTTATGGTTATCATCCCACAAACCAACTGAAAACAGTCCAGAAAGTGCAGTGTTTCAGAACTTATCTTCATAAATGGAGTTTTGTTCACTTCCTTCTTCCCTGCATTCCCTTATTCCAAGCAATGTTCAGTAACCACTCTGAATCACCGACCTGGAAATGGTTTGGGTTTTGGTGATGCATCTCCCTCTGCCTTCGCCCACCAGAACCCCTTTTTCTTTCGCTCATTCCCCCACAAACTTTCTGCAGAAGCCCTTAAAATCCAATTGCTTATATCACACAGATGTTCCAGAATGAGCTTAATTTTGCCCTGTATGAATAAGACCCCGTTTTCCTTTAGGAGAAAATGATATTGAAGTGATATGAGAAACCACAACTGGGTTCTCAGCTCCATCTTCCAGCTCTACTGGGTCATGAAAGACACTTGGAAAAGAAAAAAAAAAAAGGGAGGGAACTTCAGAAATAAACTGCAGCCACAACCCATCAGAGTGTTGAGGAGCTGGCCAAGTGCCACCTGATCCCCGTCTCCTCAAGGACCACAAAACACTTCAGAGTACCTGGATCACTGCCCTCCTTCAGGAATCAGAATCACAAAAAAGGCTTGGGATGAAGGGACCTTAAAGCCCATCCAGTGCCACTCCCTGTCACGGGCACAGACACCTCCCACTGTCCCCGGCTGCTCCAACCTGGCCTGGGACAATTCCAGGGATCCAGGGGCAGCCACAGCTTCTCTGGGCACCCTGTGCCAGGGCCTCAGCACCCTCCCAGCCAAGAATCCCTTCCCAATATCCCATCCATCCCTGCCTTCTGGCAGTGGGAAGCCATTCCCTGTGTCCTGTCCCGCCATCCCCTGTCCAAAGACCCTCTCCAGCTCTCCTGGAGCCCCTTGAGAAACTGGAAGGATAATCTGGACTGCTTTAAATCTTCTACTTCCCAGTTAAATGCAGACAGTGTATGAGCACTGCCAGGTAGAACCCCACTGCTAAACTGGACTTCTGGGCTGCAAAGCCCAGCTGGGAGATCCTTTCAAACCCTCAGTTTTGATCATGTGTTTGAATGTTTAGGTGAAGGTAGAAAGCAAGATGGAGAAGAAAATTCACTTTAACATTGCTTCTAAATGTCTATTAACTTGCTCAGCAAATGCCAGGTTTTTATTATAAATAAAACATTTTCTAAAAAGTTTTGTAAAAATATTTTGAAATATAAAGTGGAAAATTAAATACATATATATATGTATGTATGTGTATAAAGGTATATAAAATGCAGAGCTACAAAGACATGCACTTTACAAAGCATCCCACTAGCCACCTGTCTTATCAAAGATCTGAGTGTGGCACAAAGCAGATGGGTAATGAAAGGATACCACTTACCCACTCAGCTAATCTGTCCAAACTGGAAAGAAGACATTAAGGCTCAGAGGTACTATTTAAATAAAGGAATATGCACCGTGTGGTTCAAAGCAGTGTGTAAAATGTCATGTTAGAGATGCTAATATTCTAATAAATAGATACATCCCAGCTCACATGCCTCTGGATTTAAAGCTTTATAGTATTACAATACGCTAAGTTAAATACCCAGGGCCACAGCCAGAGGTGACACCAATGGTTGTGCAAATGTGACACTGGTGAGTGTGTAACTGGCAGCAGAGAAGGGAGAGGACAGGGCCAGGAGCACCCTGCAGCAGGGAGTAGCTGGGCAGAAGCAATAGGCAATAAATAAAATTATGCAAATGACTGCCAGGCAAATTCCCCGTATCTTTTTCAAAGGTGGTGAATTGCACAGTATCCATTTCTCCACACCAGTAACTGTCAAGATCCTGGGTGTACAATATTCAGGGGGCTGGTGCTGGGTGAATAAACTTCAGGATTCAGCATTGTGGCTGAATCCAGGACGCAAGTGGGTTTTTTTCAGGGAAACAAGAGCAATACTTGGAGTAAAACCCCACAGTAATATGGCCAGGGAAGTGCAGACAGAGGTGTCAGACAATGACAGTCAATTAAAGAGGGTTGGGTATTTTTTTCAATTGCTTTTTCAAAACTGTAACTGAAAATCTTGGGTTTCCATGGAATGCATTTGTAAATTAAAAGCACACTGCTCAAAGAACAATCATTGCTTGGTCACAAACACTTTGAGTAATGAGGAACTGCTTCCTGAGCAACTCCCCTCTGTGTAGTAACTCAGCAATGGCTACTCCATGAAGAAACTGGGATGTAGGGAAGGAAACAAGTCTTTCAAGAACTTCTGCCAGGCACTTGCTGATTGTGGAGTTAAATGTTGACTGCTGAGGGCAGAATTCCGTTCAATGATTTAACTGAGCAACTGTAGGGACAGGACACAGGGGACAGCCTCAAAGGGAAGGAGAGTAGGGTTAGATGGGATACTGGGAAGGAATCCTTCCCTGTGAAGGTGGGCAGGCCCTGGCACAGGGTGCCCAGAGCAGCTGGGGCTGCCCCTGGATCCCTGGCAGTGTCCAAGGCCAGGTTGGACGGGGCTTGGAGCAACCTGGGACAGTGGGAGGTGTCCCTGCCCATGGCATGGGTGCACCGGATGAGTTTTAAGGTCCATCCCAACACAAGCCATCCTGTGATTATTTCATTCTTCTTAAAGATAAAAAACAGGGAATTGAAACACGTAAATCCCAGTGTGTGCAGATGAAGGGCAAACCCAGCAGCTCTCTGTCCTGTTCACATCGAAAATTCCGTGTGTCCTTTGCAGACCTACTGTGAAAGCTCCTTGTCCCTCTGTGTCTGATGAATCCCTTAAAACACAGTTGGAACTTTTTACCAAGAGGTGGAAGCAGCAGAGTTTGTCGTGGTATGTGTAAAATAGGAGGGTAAGTGTAAACAAATTTATTTTAATGGATTTAACCTGAAATAGGTTATAATCTGCATCATTAACTGCGTTGTTCATTTTCATCTGCAGTTTCCTGCTAGTGCTGTAATATTTTATACCTAAATATAATACATATCTATATATAATTTGATGTGATATATACATGGTATAGATATCTTTGTATAACATACAACATATATTATACATATCTAGATTTAAAATACATACATAACAAATGGATATAATAGCTATAATAGACAATATATTGCGATCATGTATCTCTCTATAAAATATTACACATATTTCCCATATAGACATACTTCTACATACACTCACATAAATCTGTATCTCATATACACATGAATGTACATAAAATTAAGCACATCCCTGGATGTTTGCAGCAGGATTTTGTTTTCTCTGCCTGAAGTAAACACCGCTCACGTACCTCAGGGTTCACCCAGGATATTTCCATTTCCAGTGCCACTAAGTGTGTAGGTGTCTGACCACCAGCCCGACGTGTGCCTGTCGCTGGGGACAGCAGGTTCTTCCATCTTCTTAATGGACATTCCTCTCCGAATGGCTCTGGCCTACCTGACTATAATCCTTTAAATTTTAATTCACTTTACATTTAGCCGAGTCATAAATACCATTTAGGTACCAATATTCTGCTTTATGCAATCCCTAAGGTGGTGCTTTTATTTTAATGAAGCCATTTGCAACTTAAGAGGAAAAAATATTCCATCTTTGATTGAATATATTTGTCAGTTTTATTCCCGACTGGCATTTTTATGTGAAAACTTGAATAAAACTAGGGGATAGCTGCTTACCAACTGGGATAAAAGTTTCAGTCTGTTTTTGCCTTCAAAATTAGCTGAATAAATGGTCTTTGAAATTCATTTTGAAAACATCAAAGTTAACCTCGACCATAATCAAAAATAAAATCCAGAATTAAATTACATTACAAATGAAAAATTTCCTTGGTTATTCGGTATTTTAGAAGAAATTACACAAGAGCAGATAACAGAACTTTCTATTAAAAATGTTACTCTCAGTATTACAGAAAAGCAGTGACTTGCTGCACTTCCATAGTTACATGCGAAACCAAATATTTGAAGTGTTCAAATATTATTTGTTTTCTCAGGTTTTCTAATGTGCAGTAGTTTTTCTCCAGGAAGTACCTGTCATTTCAGTGGGGGAGAACCTGTGTTTAAGCAATCCTCTTTTTCCTTCATGTGCTGATACAGAAAATGAGGAGAATTAAGGTGAAATCACATAACTGACAGCAAAGTTCCAAACATGAATCTGCACAAGACCCTGGAGGGCCTCCCTGTAACAGAGTAAATAGGATTTTACTGTATTTTCACTGTCACAGACCAAAATAAGAGCAGAACAACCTGGGATAGTGGAAGGTGTCCCTGCCCGTGGTAGGGAGTGGAACTGAATGAGCTTCAATGTCCCTTCCAACCCAAACCATTCTATGATCACTTCCAATCGTGTTTAGAAGCACCCAGATTATTGTTAAAAATTATTCCAAATAGAAATATTGCCCACAGAAATTCTAAACAGGGCAAACATCAGTACAGAATAGGAAATCCTGGTTTTCGGTTCCCTTAAAATCATACCAAATTGTTTCCCTCCACATCTCTTCACAGAAAGCACAGCCACTGAATATGTTTTCCCCAAAAAGCTGTTGAAAAGTGTGCTGTCAGAAACGCTCTTAAGGACAATTCCAGCTTTAGTTTTATCCTCATAAAATTGCACTGAGGCAGGTAAATGGCATTATGGCCGTTTTATACATAGTAAATTGCATCATGGATCCCAGAGGGCAGCGTGCAGCCTGGCTCCTGCTGAAATCAGTCTGAGTTAAGCATTTGGAAATACCACAGATACTTAATATTGTGCATAAAGCAAATCACAGATCTCCAGAAGTCAGGGAACGCTGCCTATCTCGAGGTGAACACCACCTCAGTGAGGAAGAGGCACTCCAGAATTAGTCATTAAGTCATAAAGAGCTATTAACATCAGCAGTGGTCTAATCCTTACCAGAAAATTCTGTTATCCGAGGGGTAAGAAAATTTCAAAACTATTTTAAGCCTGTTTTATGAAAGCTATTGCAATACAAAGACAGGTTTGTTTGAATACTTAATGATTTTGATGAACTGGCTCCTTTTTCTCTATTAACCTGGACACTACTAACACACAAATTTGTGTCCCAACTAACTGCACAGTGCAGATATTTTCATGATTACTGCCAAAAAAAGATTCCTTGGATGTTTAAAAATGCACATTTGAAAATCTATCCAGCCTTTCAGTTTCATCTTGATCCACATCATCAGCCTCTCCTGCTCTTTGGGGAACAGGCAGTGCTGGGAAAACTGAGCACCCCCTGCCCAGGCAAAATGCTAAAAATGAGAACCACTTGATATCAATTTCCATGGTGCTGCAAAATCTGAGCATCTGTCCCTGGAGATTGGAGAGGTTGGAATACCCTGCTTAGGCCAGCACGGCCACAGCACCACCAGGGCACGGTTATCCTGTTCCCATTAACCATCCTGCTGCAAAGGAACATTAATGTCAATTACCTACTTCAGGAAACACCTAGGAAAGTCTTTTGGGCTCAGCAGCAAAAATATGATTCCACCCAGACTACCACATTTGGTTTGATCCACAGCTCCTGAAGTCAGTGGGAAAGAATGCAATTAATGTCCAACTAATTGATGGATTGGGTCAGCACTCCAGTTTTCTGCACATTCAGATGTCTATTTTTTTGAGCTCGGCCAAAAGATGTTAGAAGTTTGGCTTTAATTAATTGAATGCTAATGAGTGGTGCCAGATTCCCAAGAGTGAAATCCTCTTTCCATCATGGTTCCCTGAAGTGCTGTAGAGTCCGAGGGGGAGTAGAAGGGCTCCGTGCCCAGGGCCATGTGGGCTCAGAGGCTCCTGGTCTGACCCAGGGCTATCCATGCTGGAGCTGCTGTCTGTTCCAACATTTAAAGTGAGCACAAAAGTCTCCAGCAAAGGGATTTAGGTCAGTATTTACATATTTGTCCAGTGACATTATGGGTGCTGTCAGCTAATGCAACAAATGCATTTGTTGTTTTGATTGTTTATGTTTTGGTTGCTTAGGGTTTTAGCTCTGTTTAGATTGTTGATATCTAGCAATGCATATACTTGGAGTAAGGGCAAAGGCAAGGTCAGTGCACTGACAGATTCATTTCAGACCTTGCAGAGCTGCTGGATGCTCTTGAGGCAGTTCTTGCACCGACAGATGAGCTCAGGATCAGTTTCTCTCATCACCAGTGAGAGTCGAAGTTCTCATCAAGCAAATATTGTCAGGCAGCGAGAGCAGACAGCAGGTTTTGTCTGGGGTGGATCTTGATTTAAGGTCTTGGAGTGAAGTCTGCAATGTAACTAAAGCAGGAATACCAGACAGCCCCAGGAAAACTCTGAAATGTTCCTGCTTGTTCTTGTGAGTCGAAACAACAACAAAAATCAAAGCATTTATTACAGTAATTATTAGTGTTCTACACTGATTTTTTCTTCTTTTTTGTTATGTGTTTTCCTCTGCTACAAACCAGAGTTATAGATCTGGCTGATTTCCTATAAAGCAGGGATATCTTGCTCACCAGGAAATACCAAGATCTTCTGGAGGACACAAGCACAGTTAATTATCCCTATTTTATGGATAAAATGAGACACAGCCAGGGTGACCTGACTTGCCTGAAATCATCCCACCTGATAGGGGTTAGATGCTGCCATCTCAGTACCAGGTCAACACTTCAGGCAGTGAGTAGGACTGTCTACATCCCTCAATTATCCATTATCAGATTTATACATAATTTTATAGAGATGGTTATAAGAGTAGATGGTGAAGTATACAGGACTCTGGTCTAGTTTTAAGAATCACTTTATCTTGGCTGCATCACTTATTTGTGCTTAGACCAGATTTAAGTTAAAAGCAGATCATACACATCAGTGCCAGGTACTGAAACATCCCATTATTCAAAAAGGGATAAAATTTAAATGTATGGATACAGTTAAAACCCCAACAGATACAGTGCTTTCCTGCACACACAGGTTTGATAAATACTTCCCAAGCCATCTTTTCCAGACACTCCACCAACAAGCATCCTGAGAAAACAGAGTTTCCAAAGCATCCCAGTACAGGGGTCACCCAGGGCCATATCTCATCCCTGCAACTTCAGGTCCCTACTGGCAATCAGGACTGAGTTAAGGACAGCAGGTTTTTGCTCTTTAAGGCTTAATTAATGTTCAGGTAAGTAAACATGGACCAAGGTGGGTTTTGTCAAGGATGAACAAATGTTCTGAAATCTCATCAAGCAGTGAGTGCAACCAGAAAGACCTGAAACCACTCTTGGACTCATGGCCACCCTGGGTCAATTCTTGATTTATATCATTTTATAACATGGTTTTCTCAAACTTCTCTATTTCATCTTTATTCCAATCTGTCTCTTTTATTGCATTGATTTGTAATCATTCTTTTTACTGCTGCTATGGATTTTAACCTCTTTTGAACTCAGGTTTTGTTTTCTGCTATCTGCAACTTGTTTTAACCCAAGATCTTAGTCCAAGTGGTCTTCCACTTATGGCTCTGCAGTCCACATTTTTAGTGGCCGAGTTTGAGGCCAGAAGGAAATTTCATTATGCTTTCTAATCACAGACCATCACAGCACCCACCCTCCAAAAGCCCCTATACTGCAGCCAAGAATTTAGGTTAGAAGGAAGCATTTTAGGCCCCAAACTACTAAACCACTGTGTGGCAAGTGGGTTGTCAGCAGTTATTAGGAAAACCCATATGGCGGTCTACAAGAGAAGATCCTTGTACTGCAAGGTGCTGAGACTCTCCAAGAGAGATGAAGGAGGTTCCACAGAAAACAAAGTAAGAGGAAAGTTATATTTTTACCTGTTTACTCTTCAAAAAGGCATTTTCATCCTCCAATTTAACCATCTCTCCCCCCAACACGGAAATAAGCACCACCAGCTTTTTTGTACACTTCCCACAGCAAGGCCGTCCATAATTAGCACAAAAATTGGTGTATTTGGCAATTTCAATGCTAGAGTAAGTATCTCCTGAAGGGTGTGAGGTTGAGGTTGGGCTATTTATGACAATTCACAACAAACTGAGACACACAAAGCTGAAATCATCCCCAAAGTTTATCTGTCCCCCACAAAATCAGCAGTGTGTCTGAGTGCGCTGTAACAGGCATGTCACATCACACGCCACTTCTTTAGAAAGAAAGAAAATGCAGGAGAAATCCACACTAAGAAATTCAGTCACTTCAAATTTTAACAAATATCTTAATTTCTGCCCCCCCACTCTTCCTCTGACACGAGACCTTGCATTT
Source organism: Coloeus monedula (assembly GCF_965178545.1). Classification (NCBI taxonomy): domain Eukaryota; kingdom Metazoa; phylum Chordata; class Aves; order Passeriformes; family Corvidae; genus Coloeus; species Coloeus monedula. The sequence continues at coordinate 37,784,695 of NC_138787.1, forward strand.
TAGAAAATGTAAAAACCAAAAAGGAAATAAAAAACTTCATGAGGACCTGTCTAGAAGTTGACAAATGCTCTGATTCTGTGGAGGTAGTGTATTAACACAGCTGGCATTAACTTGGTCTGCTTGATTTTCACTCATTACCTTACACCAGCCCACCTGATGGCCCATTCCTCATTATTCCCACCAAAGGCAGGAGCCTGCAGACATCCACACTGGTCTGACTTTGGCTTTATTTAGGATTTTAAGGCAATCTGAGCACAGGCAGATTTATAGACCAAGAGCTGAGACACAGAAGTTACCACAGACTGAAAAACTTCTCAGTATCTGTTCTGCCTCATTTGCCTGATCTTGGGCCACCTCAAAAAAGGATAAACCAAGTGAGATTCGACCTTCCCTCCCTCCTTCCTTCCCTCCTTCCTTCCTTCCTTCCTCTCTTCCTTCCTTCCTCTCTTCCTTCCTTCCTCTCTTCCTCTCTTTCTTTTCTCTTTCCTTCTTTCCTTCTTTCCTTCTTTCCTTCTTTCCTTCTTTCCTTCCTTCCTTCCTTCCTTCCTTCCTTCCTTCCTTCCTTCCTTCCTTCCTTCCTTCCTTCCTTCCTTCCTTCCTTCCTTCCTTCCTTCCTTCCTTCCTTCCTTCCTTCCTTCCTTCCTTCCTTCCTTCCTTCTTTCCTTCTTTCCTTCTTTCTTTCCAGCTGATAATGTATTTTACCTTCCTGTTGCCACAGGCTATGAGGGTGCACCAAATTGGTTCCTGGGGCTCAGCTGATGTCTGTTCATTTGTCAAGCCACAGCGACTCACTCCCACAGCCAAACCTCAAGCAAGAGTCAGTGCTTGGTGCGAAGTGCCTGATGCCAGCACTCAGAACAGGGCTAAAGATGTTGATGAGCCATTATGAAACACCAGAAAACATCACACAACTTCTTCTGTTGTGGTGGTGGTGGGTCCACTTGGGGATCTGGCTACAATCCAGAGTTACATCTCAGCACCAATGGCAGTGATTCCCCTCAGAATCCCAGCATCCAGGATCTTCCTGCTCAGACGAGTGCACAAGGCAGAAGCAGGGCACTGACTGATCGCTTACAATTATTGCTTTGAACTGCAGCCTGGAGTCCATGGGAGAACTCTGCACACAGCATTTCCCTCCAGCCATGTCCACATAAGTTAGAGACATGCTGTGACCTTTTACATTTATTTTTCCCCCAGAAAAAAAAAACCACAAATCTCTATTTTTTTTCCTTTCTGATTTAAGAAGAATACTTGAGGTTCACTCTGAGATGGGATTTTCTTTTTAAAATTTTGATCTACATTTCACTGAATATTACTGCTTACATATTTAACTAAAGTTGCTGTTCCTAGGAAGAATTTTCCATCCCTATAATTTCTTTGTTTGGGGTCGGATTTTTTTGTTTTGTTAAAGCATGTACCACACCTTACAGCTCTGGGCTTCGCCTCTTTATTTCTAAACACACTCCTTAATTGACTGAGATAACACAAACAATTTCCTTATTGATACAGAACCTTGTGTGCAGCCACAAGAGGAAGGCAGGTCAGGATCTCTCCTACATGCTGAAGGAGAGGCAGTGCCAAAAACAGCATCGTGGGTGCTGAGAACAACACTGCTGTGCTCTGACACTGGGGCCTAGCTGGACACGGCCCAGGGAAGTCTGACCACAGCTCAGAATCCTGGGCTCACCCCAGGGTGAGGCAGCAAGGAAGGGGGGATTCTGCCCCTCTGCCCCGCTCAGGTGAGACCCCACCTGCAGAGCTGCCCCAGCCCTGGGGCCCAGCACAGGAAGGACCTGGAGCTGCTGGAGCCAGTCCAGACGAGGAACTCAAAGATCATCAGAGGGATGGAACAGTTCTGCTGGGAGGAAGGGCTGGGAGAGCTGGGATTGTTCAGCCTGGAGAGGAGAAGCTTTGGGGTGACCTCACTGTGGCCTTCCAGGACCTGAAGGGAGCCTGCAAGAAAGGTGGACAGGGACTATTGACAAGAGCCTGGAGTGACAGGACAATGTGGAATGGCTTCATACACACAGGAGGTTAGGTATTAGATTAGATATTAGGAAAAATTCTTGCCTGTGAGGGTGGTGAGGACCTGGCACAGGGTGCCCAGAGAAGCTGTGGCTGCCCCTGGATCCCTGGAAGTGTCCAAGGCCAGGTTGGATGCGGCTCTGAGTAACCTGGGATAGGGGAAGGTGTCCCTGCCCATGGCAGAGGGGTTGGAACAAGATGATCTCTCTGGTCCCTTCTTACTGAGGCCTTCTATGCTTATGCAATTCTTTAAAAAACCATAAATTTATTCAGCTCAATTTATTCTACTCCCAGTCCTCTCAAACTGGTGATTGAGGAAGTTAAAACATTATGGGAGTGGAATAGTGGGGTGGATTCTTCAAACCAGCCCAGGCAGATCCTGGTTTTAACTTCTGGTTGGTTTAACTTTAGCTTTTGAGAGCACAGTGGGTCCTGCTGAACCCTCCTGGAGATGTCACGGAGCTGTGCAGGCCTGGTGCAGCTGTAAGAACAATTTACAGTGAGAGCACCCCACGGTTATTTTCTTGACACACCACATAATACCCAGATACTGAGCCCTACATCAGCCAAAGTGATATTTACTTCCAGCAGTTTCAGTGAATACCTGTGAAAGGATTAACAGGGCCACTAGTGGCAGTAATGATTATCCCCTCGGCGTCACCAGGTGTGACAAAAATCTAAGGTGCAAAATTAAGTTCTTTATTAACTGAAGGGGATTTTTGGCTTAGGTGGTTATACAAGAATAGAGGACAGACCGTGCTTCACCTCACAAAAAAAATACTGAAGATCAGTAAGACAGTGCAAGACATTTAACAGGGCCTGGGTGGCCAGGAGGGATATGAAATAAAAGCTACTCTATAATAGCAAACAAATAACATGAATTATTTGACCTGATGACAAGATAGCAAATTTGATATCCCTGAATGCTATTCAACATCACAGTCACTGGGTCTTTTGGTGTAAAATCAGCCTCTCTGGTTTAGGGTAAAGATGCCAACCTTTATTTTACTTCTATTTGGCAGTTTCAGACTGTAACACAGCAGATAAACTGGCTCACACTGGGTTTTTGAAGGGTGACAGAGTGAAAAATAAGTGTTCTCCCATGTCCTCATCCACAGCACCCAGCCCTGTGCTCTGGGCTCCCTGCACACACAGGTCTGGGTGCTCCCTACACAGACTGGGTCCCTCTGCCCTTGGCACTTCTCTTGAAAGGGGCAGTTTTAGTCAACTCTGATAAATTTTGGACCAAATGTGATTCTCAGTAACCTGACTGCTATGCTGGGTTTGGGAAAATAACAGAACAAAGATTTCTCCCAGTCTTCTCAACAGCACTGGAGGCCTTTCTGCTCTGAATTTGCTGTGCTGGAGCTCCTTTGCTGCAGGATATTCCCTGCCAAGATATGCCCTTCTAGGAAGAAAATATTTTCTGGATTTAAAGTTGTGTGGGTTAGAAGCAATTCTCCATCTGAACCAGCACACGAAGTCAATCTTTAATTCAAAGTCAAGCTTTAATTCATCCACTGATGGCATGAGTGACTTCTACACAACCATGTTTCCACTGAAGAGCAGTAAGAACCACCTCTATCTCAATAAATATATGTAAACAAAACCTAAATTGATATATAACCTAAATGTAGCTAAAAAATTAGATAAATGGTGCAGTGGGTTATAAAACTGTATTCCTACATAGATGGTGAAGTTTTCATGGATTCAGCCAGAGAATGCCCATAATCCATGACAGAGAGGTCACAAAACATGACTTACACCTTGAAATCTGTGAGCTTGGTTCAACTGCTCTTGCAGTTTTTGGACTGGCCACAACCTCAAGGCTTGAATTTCTGTTTCTGACCACAGAGATTTCCCTTGGAAAAAATATAAATTAACTGACTTCTAAATATGCACCTCCGAATATGTCACTGGTAATATGGCAAGTACCAAAAAAGGTTAACCATGGGTATTTCACACATTGACTCTTTTCTTTTGGAAATAAACATACAAATAAACCTAAATAGGGTCGTGTTTTTCTCCAAGTACTCCAGTTAAATTACATTTTGACATTTGATTAGAACATTTGAAATACAGACAGTTCCAGCCATGTTTGCCAGTCACCTTACAGCATTCTTTGGGTTTGACCTCTTCCCTCAGGGTGCCCCACAGCCTTCCCAAAATCGTACAACTACCCTTGATTTTTGCCTCACATTGTCCTAAACATTAATTTCCCCTGTTTATGTGCAACAACTTCTCATGGCTTCAACTGTACCACTGCCTGAAGATAGGTTCAAATTTAGTGCTCTTTAGCAATAACACTGGGACTGTAAATCCTCATCAGACCTTTAAAAAGCCTGCCTCAGACTGGACAAAATTCCCTATTAATTCCTCTGTGTTGTCTGGCAGATATTAATGGGAACAAACTGTTCTGCTTCCCAAGATTCCCAGTGCTCAGGTCAGCATCCAACATCACCAGGACCCCACACTGCCAGCAAAGGGCAAACCAACAGGAGCTGGTAAAACCCAAGGGTTTAAGTGCGACACATCACCCTTTTTGTCTGAGAGGAAACTCTCTCCACAGTCGGGTTTCAGCCTTCAGAGCAACCACTCAAGAGGTGTTTCCTGATGATAAAGCTGGAGTCTCTCACGCTTTCCAACAGGTGAAGTATCTAGCAAGCAGCAGAATCACTGTGCTGAAGAGATTAGGCTCTGAGGTACTGAATGTAGGCAAACATTAAATTTAGCAGGTGCTCCACGTGCAGTTACTCAGTGATTATTCCCTTTCTAGTTCCCTCTGTTTTCAAAACCTTGAGCTTCCTCTTGCAATGCTCTCCCAATGTCTTTGAGCTCCCTCTCCACTGAAGAAAGAGATTCACTTCTGCTCCACCAAAGTGCTCTGTATCAGGTCCTTGCAGTTAGAAGGGATTTTGAAAGCTGAAGTTGTGCTGGCCCTGGCTCTCACACTGTGAGGAGTTTCACTCCGTGTGTTTGTGTAAATTCAGAGTCTCCACAATGCTTTACTCTCAAATTTTCCTCCTGTTCCAATGCTTTTTATTCCACGTGAAACTAAACTCAAGTCATGGAATTTTTTTTTTTATTGGAGAGGGAAGGAAGCGCTTGTAAGGAATTACTATACCTTCTATACAATAAATATATTTATTTATTTATTATTATAAATAATTCTAAATAGGTATTAAGAAAAATATATTGCTTGAAGTGACTGAACATCCCTCATCTCACTTCTGATTTTTTGCATTATTCACACACGCTTATAAGAAAATTACCTTTGCCATAAAAACTGAATTCAACTTATTCTCTATCCTTCAATACATATTATTTATGTATTTCATGTACAGCTGCAGGTACTGTGTAGAAAAAGCATCCTCAGATCAATCTATTTTCCAGATGCAAAACATAGATATATATTCATTAATTCAGATATCCTTTGTTAATTATTATTTATCAAGCAGTATAACGTTTCTTTAGCATTCATGTATAAATATATATATATATAAATTCTTTAATGGTAACTTGGTATGGCTTCACTTTTCCTTATTCTTTTCAGAGCCTGATGCCTGGGAATTATCCCACATGGGATTTAGAAACACAAGGTTGCAGATTTACCCATAAGAGCACACTTATTTTCTGATGAAAGCAAAGGAAGGAAAAACAACAGCAAACTAACAAGAACATCAACTTTAATCACAATAACCATTTTTATCAAGAGAATTTATATGAAGGAAGGTATTTTATGGCTGTCATGAGACACTTCACCTATAAAAGACTGAGATGTCTGCATTCATGCGGTACATTTGCTGCACCTTCCATTGCCTGGAGCAACTCCCTACACACAAAATTTCCCTTCTTTCTTTATTTTAAACATCCTGAAAAGCAGAATATAAAAATCCTGTGTGTTCTTCAGCATTGCTACAGGGGTTAAATTGTTAATGCTTTACTTTCACTCTAGTTTTTTATCAAACTTTCTTTTTTCTCTCCCTGGGGATAAACAAATGGACAGCTTTCCTCTCTAGTATTCCTCCTTCCATTACCATCACAGCAGAATGCATCTGAGACTATAATAATTCAGTGATGAAATACAAAATGTCGCAATGCCATCTCTCTTAAAGTGAACTGAGATTTTGTTATGCCATTTTAGGTGCACTAATAGCTCCTAAAGTCCCATGGAGTATCTTAATGTGAATTTAATGAGCTGATAGCATATAAATGACAGTACTGTGAGGGTGAAGGTGACATAACCTTTTTCCTTCTGTTTGATGTTTGTCTTTGAAAAAATACAGATCTTTTCGAAACGCGCCGCATTACTGCAACGTGCTGCATCCTTCAGCAAGGAGCCTGCCATTGTTTTAGCATTTTACAGCCCTCTTTTGCACTCTTCATGGCACTAGAAACACAGGCACTTTTTAGTTCAGCATTCAGGTAATTAAAAATCTAAATGCTTCTCCTGGTAGCACAATGCCAACAGTGCTTGTGGCCACATCGTGGAGCGTCCATCCAGTGACAACCCATCAGCTTTGTCACGCTGGGGCCAGTACTGGTGGCATGGAACTGGTGAAACCCTGTGTGAACCACATGGAAATCATCCACCTTTATTTCCTGGGCACCACCTTTCTATCTGCTAGCTGAGAGATCTCCTCTCCAGCACTGACTCCGAAACTCCGCGTGTCATTACCGGAGCGCTGTCATTTGTAAGGAGTTGCCTCCCCTCGCTCAGCGGTGTCACACCCCATTGTGCACCCAAATCCCGGCTACCTTCGGCGTGGTAATGGGCTGGAATCCCATCAGCACTGGCTTGGATCAGCACCGACACTGCCACGCACAGGGGAGGAAGATGGCAAAAGATAAATACATTGATAATCAGCAGCAGATCTATAGGAAATAGCTGGCAGATTAAGAAGGCACCTGAATGTATGAGGTTATTAAAGCCTGCCCGAGTGCAGCAATGAAGCTTTTCCACTGCAGTTTGAAGTACTGTCCTTAAAACCTTTCATTCAAACTTAAGAAATGACATCTCAGTGCGTTTTTTCAACCCCCCACCTGAGCACTTAGAGCTGTGTCAGCCAGTGATGGGATCATTTCTAGGCTAAATGTTCTGCAACTTGAAAAGTTATTAACTGTCACTTCTCTTCATATTCCTTCAAAACAATATAGAGATCCAGAAATTATCAATCTGGAACAACCTGAGTTGGAAGGGACCCACAAGGATCATTGAATCCAACTCTTGGTCTGGCACAGACCCCCCAACACTCCCACCCTGGGCATCCCTGGCAGCGCTGTCCAAGCGCTCCTGGAGCTCTGGCAGCCTCGGGGCCGTGCCCATTCCCTGGGGAGCCTGGGCAGTGCCCAGCAGCCTCTGGGGGAAGAACCTTTCCTGATATTCAACCCAAACCCCCCTGGCACAGCTCCAGCCGTTCCCTCAGATCCTGCCTCTGGTCACCAGAGAAAAGAGATCAGTGTCTTCCCCTCCTCTTCTCCTCTTGAGGAAGCTGAAGGCTGGGACAGGTCTTCCCTCAGTCTCCTTCATCTGAACAGCCCATGAGACCTCAGCTGCTCATCACACAGCTTCCCCTCAAGGCCCTTCACCATCCTCACAGCTTTCCTTTTATTATTTATTTTATTTATCCTGTTTATTTTATTAATCCTCTTACTACTATAATTTATTTTTTAAACTTTATAGAGAGACAGGCTTGTTTCTTTTAATTTTATGCTCATTTGCTGCATTTAGGTCAATCAAAGGTTTCTTGGTGTTGATTTGTTAATTTCAAAACACTTGTAAGACAGACTAAGAATCATTTCAAAGACAGAGTATTTTCTATCTTTTCATACAGTCCCAGTGCTGTTACATGAAGTATGTAAGGCTGAGTGAATTAAATTTACAAAAGCTATTTCTCTCCCCAGTAGAAATGCTAACATTTGCTCTTCTGACAGAGACGTACCTTGGGCTGCGTTTGACAAAGGGGATATAAATAAATAAAAAAATAAGCAGCTTACGTGTTTCAAAAAGTTGGAATTTTGGCAATGTGTGAAATTTGTTTAGAAAAACCTTTTCGTTGCCAGGTGACAAGGCAAAACATATCACATATGCTTAACAACCAGCTTGTACATATTTTGTCTTTCCAAGGTTTCTAGGGCTGGTCAGGCACAATGATGCATTACAGCTGAAGGAGCTTCCAGCAGGGACAAATGTTTGTCTCCTTCCAAAAGAATTTTCCTAATCCTTAAGAAAAACAACTCAATATTTCTCATTGTTGAATGATTGAGTAAGGATTAATTCTGCTCGAAATTCATCGTGTCACGAGTTGTAACATATATTTTGTGTGTGCTGAGGATGCAGACTGCTGGGGTCTTGGAGCATGGTGTTTGTGAGCACTTCATGGTGTATCTGCTAATACAGATTTCTTACAATAGTCTGACATCTCCTCTCTGTTCCACTGTCAAGCAACAGTGCAAACAGCATTAAAAAATACGGATGACTAAGGATCAGTGTGTTAAAACATGTCCCACCGCGTTCAAAAGCTGCTGCTGGCACAGTCTGAGCACCTTTGCATCACGGGTGTTTCCATTTCATCGACATTTCCTTCCAGTGATGCACACTGGCATTTCAGAGGAATGGAATAATCAGTTATGGTTTAGGAGGAAGTCAGAAAAAGCCAGAAAAACCCCAATCGGCACCAGGTTCCCCTGAAATCCAGAGGTTCATCCTTCCCATCCCAAACCTCAGCTCTTGCTGTGAACATTCACACTGATGCCATGGCCTGCAGTTGGAGTTAATGGACTTCACACATGTGAAATTAATTGTGGGGATAATTCTGGAACAATTACCTTTTCTTGGAATCCCAGTCAACAACTATTCCAATAAATCACAGTGCTGCTCATGTTATAATGACCATTGGTAATCAAATGCATCTGCACACTCAGCCTGTTTGCTGACTTAAAATACTAAAAGGGAAAGAAGAGTTTGGTGCCCAAGTTCCCACATGCCTGATGTACAAAATGGACACAGATGACCTGACTGCTCTCCTCCAACCACTCTCTGCTACCTGCAATTATTAATTGTTTGTCATTATGCAAACTTGCATCCTGATCCCAATCTCTTTAAAATGTTCATACCTACGTACTCCAAATATTTTTTCTTTCACTCTCTTTTGTTTTGCATTCCAATTTTTAGTATCCCTGAAAGAAAATTTCAGCATGACTCATGAGATTAAAATGTTTTATCTCTACCCTTGTCAGTAGAAAGCCATAAATCCCTTTTCAAAAAGCATCACAGATTCCTTTAGAACCATGAGCCATCATTTTGTTATTTTGCTGTTCCTTAGAGGGGTTGCCCTCACATCCTCTGTGCACCCAGCTAAGCACTGGATTTTTACAGGTGGATTTGGTACCAAATATTATCTTACCATAAACTTTACAAGCCTTCCAGCCCTTTCCTCCATTCTACTGCACCTATGCCCACCTACCCTGGGGGTAAAACCAAGCACACACAGAAAACTCAAAGCTAAGGAACTTTCTATTGGAGAGAACAACTTCTGGAATTAGATGGCCACCAGGAGCACTTGTGCCTGCAAATTCCAGTTTGCCCTCCCTGCCAGTGAATCACGCATGCCAGCAAACCAACTTCCTAGAATCCTCATCAAAAGACAACAACAAAGGGCTGTAACGATGGCCAAATCCAATTTATTTAAGAGGGAAAAGGAGACCACACACAAACCTCTCTGTATGACTACCCAGATGTGCTGGGTCACTACCTGTAGCCATTAATACTCACTGGCACCCCAATGCCTTAAAAGTTTAGATTATATTTATTTTGCATCCTTTTCTTTTTCATTGTGGATTATACCCTTTGAAATACAAGGCATCCATTTACTCAGTGTAAACTTAGACTGTGAGATATGATCCCAGATGAGGTATTGCCTCAAACAGAAGATGAAAAATATTCCATGCATTTTAAACATGAATCCAAGATCATAAGTTACACTAACATGTAATACATTTCTGCTGTTCTCTGGCAGGAGAGAAAAACAAAACTGGCAGCTATAGCAATTGTATAATGGTAATTATTGAGAGAAATAATTATACAAAAACCTGTTCAAACTATATACGGGATGGGATGACTCAAAGCGAGAAGAATTTAAAGTGATAGTTAATACCACAGAAAATTTCACTGTGTGACACCAGGCAGCAAAATCCGACAAATAAATGCATCTGTTGAAACCATTCTAGCCTCTGAAGTTTGTAAAAAGTGGGCAAAAAGCAACTGTTCTCAGTCAGTGGAAATTTCAGGGCAGGCTGGATTATGAGGAAGGCTCCCAGCAGCATCAAGGAATTCCTAGACAAAGAAGGAAACCCTAACGCAATTTTATTCTAAACAGGCTGTAATCAATTCTTTATATTCACTCAATAACCCTCAGCTGCAGGTGGGTTTAGAGAATTAAAGCACCTCTTCAGAGGTGAGAAATGGAGTGAGATGCTGCAATGGAGCCAGGGAGCCACTGGGTGCTGAGGCCCTGAATTCCCACATGCACCTCTAGGGTTGTTTCTGTCTGTACCCAAATGTAGATACAAAAATGCTGCCAGCGAGGATTTTCTTGCTGTTTTCTAAGTCCATGAGAGACTTTTCTCTCTCACAGAAGAGGTAGCAGAGTTCTGTAAACAACCAAACACCTGCAGCCTTGAAAAGTCTTGTTTATGGTACAGTAGAAAAATATTTTGACAATGGATGTTTTAGGGTTTTAGCCAATCACCCCCAAGGGGTGGCTGATCCTTTGTCCAATTAGACTATGAAGAAAAAAGTCTATAAAACAGTTTGTAAAATAATTAAATAAATCAATCTTGCTGCACAATTCCTGCCTGCTGGATCTTCTCTCCTCCTCCTCCTCCCTACGGCTGCAGGACACGGTGATATACCCTAGGGCCCAGGCCTACAGTAATAACCAAAGATAAAACTTCTTGTTCCAGAGGTTTCCAGCTGTGGTTCTGATGGCTGCCCTCCTCCCTTCACCCCAATGTCTGCAACACTCTGGATGAAACATGCAGCCACTGAACTGATTGCACTTGAAAAACCAAGGAAGTCCAACCACATCTTCCCCGTTTTGCTGGATCTCCTTCTGCCTTTCCCACATTGCGTGCAAGATTCTTGCTCTGTGTTCTGTTCCAGATCTTGCTTCTCAAACACCTCTCCCTACTTCAAACACTTCTGCTTTCCACATCCCCTCCCTCCTTCCACCTAATTTTTAAACCTCTGTCCTCACTTCCAACAACTGGCCAAAGCCCTTCTCAAGGGAAAAGGCTTTTCATTATGTCTACAGGAAAACACAGACAGATCTTAAATTTATCTTTATTAGCTACAAATTATTTCCTAATTGTTCCTTTTAGCCTGTTACATTACCTTATGCCTGTGTTGCTATTTCACTTCCCTCTGTATCATATCTAATTTGAAATTGGTGTGACTCAGTTGAGGATTACAAAGCAATAAAATATTACTTAAGTTTGTTTTAAAAGTTCCTCACTTTGCCCAGACCATTCACACAGGCAAAGCATCACATGCACCATCCTGTATTAATAACTTTTCAAACTTTGTATTTCAAGAAAGATGACAAATGCTTCAGGACACAAATAAAAATGGCAAAAACTGTTCTGCTGACAAACTTACAGACAGTGCAACTTGCTCAAATGGTCATATCAAAATTTGCTTTTTGCGAAAAGAAAAAGCTGTTACTTTATTTGGCAAGGTGGTTCAAAAGTCCAGCTTAGCTCAGTTCTTTTGTGCAGAGGGAAGAGTAGTGAGTGGTTTGTATCATTTACAGCTAATCCTACCATTTCTTTCAGTACTCAGATACTGTATTTATTTCTTCAATGCACATAATCAGCTCACTGCATTCTTTCTAATTAAATTAGTTTCCTCTACACAGCCCTTCAGTGTTACCCTAGGAAACAAAGACAGGGTAATAAAACCAAAAGCCCACTATGGACTCAGACAGTTAGAGAGTTGCCCAAACTTAAATCAGAATGGTGTTTGCAGGAAGGTAATAATGTATATAATTTCAAATGTAGGGTTTATGTGCCCCCCAGTGTTGTTTTCTTTGATGATTTCACCTTCAAGTCACCTCTATAAGGTAGTGAGGTGAAATTACCCCTAATTTAGGGGTACAGACCCCAAGCACAGAGTGAAGTTGGTTCACTCGAGGTGACCTGTGGAGTCTGTGCCAGCCTTGGAATCTGGGAACAGATATTCCACATTTTCCCCAAGGATGTGACCACCAGAACTAGCTGCCCTTAGTGCAGTAAGTCCTCCTTGGAAACACCACAGGGGATCCTTCTTAATGGCATTGGCAAGATCAGGGAAAGTACTTGTATTACTACAGAATAAAATACAAATCCAACCCCTGCACACAAGTGAGGGCAAGGTGGGAGAAAAGCAGCCCCTTGGGAGATACACTGAAGTTTCCAGGAGCAGGAGTGGGGTATTTAGCTTCACATAAATTTCTAAATCTTGACAAAAAGGGAAGAAGATAAGATCCAGTCATGCTGGCTTTTCCTACTTCAGCCACTGTGTAAGGAAATTGCTGAGGTTTTCAAGACCGGAAGAAAACTCAACTATTTTTATATCACTTTTATTGGGGGGGGGGGGGAAGTTATATATTTTGGAAGAGGAAAGAAAGAAGAAGCTCTCATCCCAAGAACTCAAGTCATTAATTCCTATAGCCCAAGGCAAGAACTCTCACGTGGGGGGTTACAAGGTCACCCATGAAGCTGCTGGCAGAGTTGTATTCCCCATCCCCTTTGTTGGGATTAACACCTTCTGCAAAGCACAATCAACTTTTAAGGCACAAGATAAAATTTTAACAGTGCTCCTAATTAGTGCCAACAGTGGCAGTTTCTGTGATGGCTACGAGGGCCTCGGTGAGAGTCCATAAACTCCATTTCACTTGGCTCAGCCATCTATCAGGTGATAAGCACTGCTCCCTGCTACCCACCTGGACTGGCTGCAGAAGGAGATATACAACAGTTTGATTGAAAAGGGCATTAAAGATCACCCAGTTCCACCTCACTCCACGGGCAAGGACACCTTCCACTATCCCAAGCTGTTCCAAGCCCCATCCAACCTGACCTGGAAAACTTACAGGGCAGACTGAGCAACCTGTGCCAGGGCCTCCCCACCCTCACAGTCAAGAATTCCTTCCCACAGACAAGGATGAAGCTGCAATTGCCATTGAACTGCTTATTCTTACAGCATATTGTGATAGGAGTTTTTGTCAGGATACCTGGCAGCAGGCATTGGTTTATCTTCAGGGCACAAACTTGGCTGTTGTGCAGATTTGTTTATGCCACTGTGAAATGTATATTCGGCTGTGTCGCTTGGATAAACTTTTCCCAAAAAATCCCCACTAGAACAGCAGTGAATGGGATTTACAGCTCGAGCTCCCCAGCACCTTTACTGCACAAAAACTGTTTATTAGCACAAGTTTTCCCTTTGTATGTTGTGTTTACTTGTTTCCCAGCAGGGTCTGATGATGTTAATGGACTCACAGCAGTGCATTCTACTTCTGTTATTACAGGTCTAATTCAGTCATTAACATTTCATTAATGGACTGGCCTCCTCGCTGTTTGCATGGCTGTCTAGATATTGATGAGCTTTCTAGTATAGAAAACTGGTATTTAAGGCAGACTCTTAAAGGTCTATTAAGATGCTCGTGAACCTTCATCGCATTCTGTCATTTATTTTAGCAGATAAAAGCCAAACCCTCGGATGAATTTGCATTGCAAAAGTTTTCAGCACCTGAATAGAAAATTAATTCCATGCGAAAACCCCAAGGACAGGGGGGAAAAAAAACCCCAAAGATTCCACAGTTACATCACTTGGATACAAATCTTGAGCTCCTGCCTTAAAACCAGCGTGGCTCGGCACTGCCAAGTGTGCTGCGCTCTACCTTGGAAGGAACCGCACTTCCCTGGGACACAAATTGATTCCTTTTTCCAAGGGGGTTCTGCAGCTCCACTAGCTCCCAATTTCAAACTGAACTGGAGTTCCTAATCTTTCCCACAACCCACTCCATCAGAAACAGTGTTACTGGTCCAGTGGAATTAATCAAGCTAAGAGGCTGCCTGGAATACCAAGGCAGCGGCCTTGGGGAGCTTTTGACAGGATCCCCAAAGAGGAAGATTTATCACAATTTTTAGACACCAGTAACTTTCTGGCTTCATCAACAGAGAACTGGAATCCAAAAAGAGTCTTGATAATACCTGTACCCCAGTGGAAGGTAAATATCCTTAGGAAATTGCTCAAAGGAGTTATGAGGTGCTTCCTTTTACAACATTTCTGCTTTTCCCTGCTAAAATGTGGGTTTTCAGGCACCCCAGAGAATTAAAATACACTGCATCATATCATACGAGTGTCTGATGCAAGCACTTTGTGAAAATTACTAATTTGATGTCGTAATTAGGCTTGTAATATGAAATTATTAAGCACTGTCATATTGCACAGTAAATGGAACTTATACTGGTGTAATAAAATGTATTTCAATTCCACTACAATAACTTTAGCACAGTCTTTAATGGGACCCACAGTTAACAAAAATAAGATGCAGCCAGGAAAAACACTGTTGAAGAGTACCCTGTACTGCAATATTAGGTCACAACAGATATAATTTGTGAGCTTCTTTATGCGCCAGTTTACATTTATGAACACCTGCAACTTATGTTTTCCTGACAAAATGAGATGTTAAAAAGCCGAGGTAAGATTAGAGGCCAGTAAACAAAATCCCCGGTGTAATTTCCCTTAATAAATTCTGCATTATCCATGCCTTTGACTTCAGCTTTATAAATGGAGCTATAAATATTATTGATCCTAAATTCCTATCTTTTTAAGGATCTTCCTGGCTCAGTCAGGCAGGTCTATGCCAGGATGACATGAAAATAGATCTCTTATTATGGAATCTGAAGCTTATTATTTTGATAAATGTAGCAATGTTTGAGCAATCAGAGGGGTGGAGGGCAACAAGAAAGGAAGGACACCATTTTAATATTAATATGTTCAAGTGGTTTTTCTCCTCAGCAGAACTTTCCCAGCCCAGAATGTATGAGCTACTTATTTAATGGAGGGGGAAAAAAAAGAAAAGAGGAAAAGAAAAAGGGAAAAAAAAAAGAAAAAAAATTATAAGAAAAGATGCCAAATCCCCATCTCAACATTTTTCTTTTGTCTGTCAGGGTAAATAAAATGAAAAAACAACCACAACAGGAGGGGGGGGGTGGAAAACCCAGTCAGCTAAAATGTCATGACTTGCTTCTCTGCAGGTGTCAACTTGACTTCACTGAAATGGCACAAAACTTTGATTTTCTCATCAGGAAAAAATGTTTATTCCCTCTACCAGACCTAACAGATAAGAACACACTGTGTGCAACACTGCATATTTTGATCCCGTGTCTAACTGCTCTTGAGACACATGCTAAAAATATTTTGTGTGCTTTGCCTCAAATTGTTGCCATGAATTATTGAATTGAGCTGTTGCTTTTTCATTAAACTGGCAGCCTTAATAATTTAAACACTGGTCTTTAAGAGACTTACTGTATATTGATGATCTTCATGGGAAGAAAGAGAACCTCCCAATTATTTTATATCTGCCTTGATTTTTTTTTGGTAGGGTTTTAATGCATTGCATGATTTACCCTGCATTACTGGATACCTGTATTATTTTAGCACACCAGACAACATTTTACTCCATTTGATTTGTCATTGAGAATTTAGCTCAGATATTCCTGTGGCCAGCTTTTCCAGGCATGGGGAAACTCAGACCTTCTCAATGTTCAGGTGCAGCTCATGGGTAGGGTATCAATTTACCCCAGGAAATAAGGTAGGAAAGAATCTTCAAAGTTCTATATGTCTGTGTGAGTCTGGTCCATTGGATGACAACTTTCTTACGCCTGAGGAATATCTGCTGCTGCAAAGGAAAACCAAAAACTAAGGGAAGTGTGAAAGAGTTCAGAAGTTGCAGCCTGATTCAATAAAAAGCTCAACTTTCCTCTCAACTAAATTGGTTTTTTTAAAAAATATACTTTCTGTGGGGCGACAATCACTGAAAAATGAAGGGTTTGGAAAATTTGTTGGCGAATCATTGCACTGGTGGCTTTACCAAGTCCCCTAATCTTTGGAACCTCCCTCAATTACACTGCAAAACATCAAGGCAAGAAGTGTTTCAAAGTACCTCCCCAAAACACAGAATAAACCCTCAACTCCCACAGCCTTCTTGTGGTAGAACCAGAAATGATGAAAATCAGAAATTCTGGGAGTCAGTTGATGCCTCTGATCCACGGTGATGTGTCACTTCAGTAACACCAATGCTCATTTTGCACAGCGCAACAGCAACAAAAATTACAAATATTAACTTCAAACACCACATAAAGTATGAATAATCTCCATTGCTACAAATTTTTAGAATGCATCATATTTCTTTCCCACATATGTCCTCGTAGCCTCATAAAACAAACTGTTTCATTATATGGGCTTGTGTATAGATATCACAAAATGTTAGCTACTGCTAAAAGTAAGAAAATAGATTTTGACATTGGAGAGTTATTTTCCTACTCTCCTGTGCCTCTGGATCTAAAGGCAGAGCTACTCAGCTGTTTAATCTGGCCTGAGTCCAGGACTGCATTCCATGGTGAGATGCCAGGAGCAGCGATGCCACATGAAACAGGAGTTATCTTCTGCAAACTCGCAGTGATCACAGGGCAATTTGTATTTGAACTGATAGAAAGAACAATCTCATCTAGTTTTCTTGTCTGGTCAGGAGTGATTTGCATTTGGGCAACTAAATTTTGTCTTATTAATCAGGAGATGTAGGAGATGCTGTGATCGCTTCACTACACAGCATTTGCCAACCCTTCCATCCCGCGTCCATCGAAATACCCAGCCCTGCCCTCCCTGAGCATGTCTGCAGTCCTGAATTACAGCAGTGGCTCACAAACTGCAGAGAAGAGCCATTAAATGTGGGTTTAAGTTATACAGACAAACTATTAAGTGTTGAAAGCTAAATGTATATGAAAAAGAAACGCTTTTTTGTCCAGTTTTACACTTTACCACTTGTCAAAACTGTCAAGATGGGAAAGCCTGTTTGCCTTCTGTCCTTCAACTTAAAGTAGCTGTATGTGATGCCCTTTTAATTAATTCCCAATTCAGTCTGCTGTTTAGTTTATTAGCTTCCGAAAGTTTAGATGATATAAAACGTATACATTTAAAGTGGTAAAATAAAGGAGTTTTCCTTGTGGTCTGTGAAAAACTACTTATCCTCTAACTTCTCCTCTAACACTTGAAGAAGAGTAGAGAGTCCAGGAAAAGGAAGGACTTTCATTAAAGCATTGTCCTGGGTTGCAGTGTATTCTATTCCCATCCTCATGAGCTGTTGGAACCAGGTGGGGCAGCGTTTCCTTGCCTCCTCCCTCCGGACTATCTTCTGCTAATGGCCCATCAGTGCTCTGCCCATGACTCATCATCCCATTGTGAGATGCTCTACCCAGAAGGAGGAACCAAGCATTCCATCCTGGATATAATCTGAGATTCCCAACACCAGAGACAACCTCTCCACTGGATTCCCAGAGGACAGGAGCTACACAGCCACCACTGGACCTTCTGAGGAAGAGCAGACCCCTTTCTACAGGACCATTCTTCAGCAGAACCGCATCCACCAGTTCAGGAGGACTGCAGCCACCATCTTATCGGACTGCTACCACCACCCTGACTAACAGGGTGTCAGGTTGTATCCTGGCTCTGTCAGTTTAACCCAGTGTTTTCTGCCTTTATTTTTTGATTTCCCTGTTAATTTGTTATTCTGACTTGGTGCCTCCCACTGGTTTGTTTTCAAACTAGTACAAGCATACAACTCGATCAACATACAGGTGCCACAAGAAGAAAGAGAATAAAAGCTAAGAAATTGTGTTTATGCTCACTGATATCTCAAAAAAATATCTAACCCAAACCACATGGATGAAAATAACCAAAAAACTATATAAGAGTAATATAAAGAAATTTCATCTCACCTGTGGCATCTCCACTTTTCCTCCTTAAGCTGTTGCCATTTCAAGATGACTTTGAATTTGCTAGAAATATTCAATTTGTTTATTACAGGCAATATAATCTCTTCCTGATAGGGAGACAATGAAGCACCTCCTGGTGCATTAGGGACAGCCTACGAGCAAATACTCCTTTATTCTGTGACATCCCCTGGGTAAAAATGGGCTTTAAAACCCTGGTTCCCCATTTCCTGCCCCTGGAGGGGTTTAAACAGATGTCGGGATGGGGCACACCAGGTGAGCAGGGATGTTAGGAGCCAGTTTTATTTTGATCTGTCTCAACACCGCTTGTCAGAGGCAGGCAGGGGAGGGGATGCACATGTGCCACGTGTAGGAGGCAACCGGGAGAGGATGGAGAAAGCTTTATCTCTGGGGAGGCTTTGTCCAGCAATCATTTCATGTCTCACATGGGACAGGCAGCCAGCAGGACACTGCACCCTCCGGAGAGCTTCTCCAACCGGATGCAAAAGGGTGTCTGCCAATGGACTGCGGTGCAACCTTGGACTGGGCCAATGCTCCCCTGCCAGCGGGCGGACCTTCGGAGGGGCCGGGGGTGTAAAACTGCGACACAAGCTCGGGGGATTCCTGGGTCTTGCGGTTTTGCTTTGTCTCTAACCAGCGGGGCTTTTGGCTCTTGTCCTTTTTGCCCTGCTTTCTGGCTCTTCTGCCTTTGCTGGCGCCTGCTCGCTCCCGCTGGACGCCGGGTGCCCTCCGAGCCTCGTGTGCGGCCCGTGTCCTGCCCTACCCCTCGCCCGTCCCAGCCGCCGCCTGTCCTGCCTCCCCGTGTCCCTGCCTGCCTCTTACCCTGCTCTGCCGATCCGGCCCGGCGCTGTGGCCGTGCCCAGGGTCCCGCAGCTCCTGCCCGGTCTGCCCTCACCCGGTCTCCGGCCGCCGGAGCTGTGCCCGGACGCACCGGGCCGCGTGGAGCTCGACGGCGCTGCCCGGCCTTGCACTGGGAACGCCCGCCTTTTCCCTCTGTCCCCTCCCTCTCTCTTTGGCTGGCCACCCTTTTTTCATTCTTCTTCCTCTTGCTCGGTCTTCTCTACCCTTCTGTAGTAGTAGGACAATTCCCTTTTCCTTCTCAATAAATGGCTCTCAGATACGATGTTGTCTCGTTTGACTTAATTTCATCCTAGAGCATCTGTTTTAAAAGAACTCCTCGCAGCACCCCTGACTCCTTGCCCGAAGATGATTCTTCCACAACACGAAACTATGAGTTTAAACACTAATAACATACAAGGAGGTTTTGCAAGCAGCACATGCAAGAGTGATTAATGAACTGGTTTCTGCAGCAATGTCTAGGTGTAAAATAAGCAGGTGTTTCATGATGCTGCAGGTGCTGTGTGTTTCCACATTCCCCAAATCTTCTAGCTCTCACACTCAAGGAAATCATTTTCATCTGTGCAAAGATGACACAAACATAAGTGTCCTAGCTTGGTATCATCCTGTAGTGCTTTGGATGAGAGGGAAACATGGGAAAGATGTAAGGCTGCAGAGGAGGGGGACTCGTTAGGGAAATGTACAGCAGCACATCAGAATTGTCCACTCCTATTGCCATAAAAATACTTGCAGTAAGAAAGAAACAACCAGAGAAAAACTAAAGAGATGTATTAGCATTTAGTGGGTAATTGTATACAACCTTCTAGAGACCATAAAATAAAAATCAACCAAAATGGAAAGGAAGTCCTGGCTGGTTCAGTGTATGTTAAAGGTGTTGAATTTTTTCCTGTTGAAACGAGTTGAAGCTTGGAGAGATGAGTGAAAGGAGATGGAAGAAGACGCTGGAAATATAAAATGAGCATCAGCGCAGACAACCTTGCAGTCTGCACAGTCATCTTTTATGAGTTCCACCAGTGCTGGCTCTGAGCCTGCGCTGCTGCAGGTTCCCATGGTCATGTCTACACTGGGCATCTCAGCCCCCATCCTCTCTGGAAGGATCTGGGAACACTCAGCCAAGGGCTGCAAAGGGAATGCCACCACCTCTGGATGTGTGAGCGGTGGGATTTACGTGAGGAGCAAAGACCAGCAAGCGAACACAGATGTTCCAGGCATTGCGCAGCTTTTCATCCCTGGGCGCTTGCGGGCCTCCAGAAGGACACTCTGGGAGGTTGCAGGGCACCGTGCAGGTGGAGAGGGACCTCTTTTAGCTTTTCAAAATGTTTCTCAGCCTCAGGGCTGCACATTCCAAGCAGGTTTCACTTGCACATTACCTCTTTTCCTTTGGACAGAACCGTCTTGCAGGTTCACCTGCTCTGGCTTCAAGGTTCAAGGCAAAGGCACAAGACCTTCCCAAAGCCTTGGGAAAATGTGCTCGCTTTTGAAAAGCTTTTCTTTATTGTTTTAATGAAAATTCACCATGGTTCTAATGGGAAAAAAATACCTTAAACAGACCCTTAACAAGAAATATAGGAGGGGGGGAGGACTCATTAAGTGTGAAGTTTGACAAGTATTAGTGGAACAAAAGACCCCAGCACACAAGCTTAAATACCAGATAACTCTGTCACCCTCTGATTGCCAGGAGGAGTTAAAATTCAGGTCTCCTGTCTGGAAAAAGTATTACAGGAATATATTCTGAACTTTGCACAGTTCATTTTTTGTTACGAATTAGATCCATCATGAGATTTATTGAGATGCCTCATGTTTAATAAAATACTCATAACAGTTTGTGATATTTCACAGGATAAATAACAGGATTGTTAACTGTGTTTGTATAGCAGGTCTCAGGATAATAAATGGTTCATTCAACAATGAACTGACAACAAGTTATTCAGGTTATAAATATATGGGAGATAAGAGTCAAAATAACAAAACTCAAAGGACCAGACATTCAGACAACACTGGAGTCCAAAACCAGGTTGCCCCATCATTTAAATTCTGAAACCATTTGAAATAAGAGGGTGGAAATTTCCACAGAAAGCATTTCCCAAGCCAAATCCACAACAGGACAGTGGAGACAACTGTGCTTTTATTTCCGACACAGCCCAAGACATCTCAATCTTCTCATGTTATTCAAATCTAATAAAAGATTAATACCCTTTTAGAATAAAATAATACAAAAGTATCTGAAGATAAACACATAAAAATTATTCATCCTGTCTCTGCCCCTCAAAGAACACATGAGCAGAGAAAGTTCAATACATTTTAAAAAATACATTCTTTAGAAAATATGAACAAGTGAAGACTCTCTGAGTGTATTTGACTTCTAAATAAATTGCTTTCTTTTTTGGAATTGCTGAGAAGGCAGACACAGTGAGGTCAATGAGACTTACTGATTGCACAGTGTTACGGAAAATTAGGCTACTTATTTGGGAACTAAATATGGATGCTAAGAGCATTCAGTGAAGTCACACTTTTGAGCATTTTGGAGTTGGCCTACATTTTTAAAGAAAACTTTGAGACTTTGAGCAATAACTTTTTGGAAGAACCAGATATTTATGGTGTCTTTCGTAGCAATTAAAGGCAATTCACAGAACTGAAAAGATGATTTGGGCAGGGGGGGAGGTGGCTTCAATTCCTGTAAGGAGACATCAATTTGCAATCAACTCAACTTAATTAGGGTGCTCCCAGTTCTTACCAGTTTTGACTCTGAGGTATTCAAAGGACAAGGAGTGGGTCCCCAGGATGGTGCTTGATTCCCACCTATATGTCAGGATAAAAAATGATGGAGAAGAGACAAGTTAAAGAGGAGGCACAAAGGGAAGGGTAGCAAAGAACCACTTTCTGTTATTAGGGTGTTTGTTCAAATTCAAAGAAAACTCCCCAAAAGTCATTCTCATCTATTTTTTTCCAGGCCAGTTTATCTCCAAAGTTTGCCCATCTGAGTTTCAGCAAGAAGCTGAGATGTGCATGTTGTTTAATTCTTTGATGTTCACAACAATAAAATGACCAAATATTAAAAACTCCCCTCTCCCCTCCCCAAAAAAGAAAAATAAAACTGAATGTTTGAAATGGCCATTTCAAACTAAAACAACTGCTATTGCTATCAATTTAAGTAATCACTTTCCCAGCTGACAGATGCAAAGCTCTCCCTTCAGATAATGACTTTTCCAGCTGACGAGAGTCAGGGAACAGGAAGTGTATGTGGGGATAAGTGTTTGGGAATTAGAGGACAGCCAAAGTTTGTGGCTACCTGTATTATCTGCAGGAGGTTATTTTACTTCTACTGGCACATTTTTATCTGAAATCAGCATAAATTAATCTTTAAAAATATGTTTAGTGTACCAGGATACTTTTTTTACAGTACTGGGCAATTTTAAGTTTGGTTTGGTTTTGTTTTGTTTTTTTTTTTTTTTTTCTTGAGATTAAACTCATTCCATAAGGCAGGAGCTGCAGTTTTCACCAGAGCTGTCACAGGGCAAGGAGAAAATGGTACATGGTGTTTGTTTCTGTCTGCACTCCAGCCAAACCTGTTCCCTGATTTCCAGCAGGGCTGGAAATGCAAATGCCTCCTGGCTAAAAGAAGTAAAGATCTTTTGTGAGACACGGCCCAAGCACAGAACTGGCAAACTGAGCTATATTCCTACCCCTTCACTGTCCTGTGGAGTATTCAGGAGGTTACTCCCAGTTTGCAAAAGGAGAACCTTAAGACTTATCCAACACCTGGGGCACTTTTGCCCACCATAAATCCTCAGTGCTGTTGGATGTGGCTCAAAAGATGCAGATAATCAGCCAGTTCCTAAATGATCCCTCAGCTGGGCTCTAAGAGACCATTTAGAGTTACCTGTCCAAAATGGGTGGTCTTACTCACCTGGATGTGCCAGAGAGGACCCACCATGTCCTTGTCCCATGAGAGAAGAAAGTGTTTAATTCTCTGTGCAGCAGGAAAGGAGAGGCCACGTTAAACCTCTCCCTGCATCTGTCAGGAGAAAAATCACTGAAAATCTGATGGCAGTTTCATGACCCAGCTTTTTCCTGTAGACCAACATGTCAGTCACCACTAAGTTGCCCTAAAATAACAGAACCTCCATTCTACATGAAAATAACTCTGCTGGGCTGATCATCATAAAAAGTTATAACCCAACATCAAATCTGAGCTTTTACCAGGAAAGGAAAGGCTGAGGAACTTTGGCTACAAGTCTGTAAAAGTATCACCATAAGCCTGCACATATGACTGTCAAGCTGATATGAGGTGAAATATTCCTCTTCATGATGACACACTGAAATTTTTATTGGGTTTGACCAAATCAGAAGCAAAATATTGTGGGGGTTTTAATCATGTGTTCTCTATCCTGCAATATTAATATTGCAAAAAAACAAACAAACAAACAAAAAAAAAAAAACCAAAACCAAACCAAACAAAACAAAAAACCCACCAATTTTATAAAGAAATAAAAGAATAAAAGTATCGAGTGGCTGTATCAGTCTTCATGTGAATGATACCCCAAAACTACAAGAGCAGTTACCAGTTTTTCAATCTAACTCTTGCCTTATTATGTCTGTTTCTATTTCTTATCTCCAGATAAAATTTGCTTCATAGTAATAAATGGAATATGAGGCTTGAACTTGGTGTCTGTTTTTTCTCTTCTGCTTTTACTGGAGGTATAAAACAGGGTACATGAGAGAAGTAACACAACACAGAGTATGGAATGGAAATGAACTATTAAAGTCATGATAAGAACTAGAGAGAGAGACTCTGAAATATGTGTGGAGTGAAATATGATCTCTTAAAAAAGAAAGAGTATATGCAAAAGTATGCAAAAGTAGCATTACAAGTTCATATCCCATGCTCCTTTTTTGTGAGACTGTCACATCTCATCCCAAAATTTTCACTCTATTGATATATTTTTACAGAGCTCTTTTTTATAAAAGTAGAGTTTTTTATAATAACAGCAAGGAGAAAGGAGAATTGATTGTGGCAAGATATGGAGTTTCACATATGAAAGAAGGACTGCAAAATGTAAAATGTGATGGAGTCCCCATCCCTGGAGGTGTCCAAGGAATGACTGGATGTGACACTCAGTGCTCTGGTCTGTCTACTCTGCTCTGGTGGGGATCTGGCACAGCTTGGACTTGATGATCTGGAAGGTCTTTCCCAACCTCTATGATTCTGCAGAAGAGCAACTCCAGCCTTCCACACAACCTCCCAAACATGGAAAGTCTATTCCCTCATTAAACAAAACTCCTCAGTGAAGCATAAGGGAGGTCTTGCGGCACACACTGATGACAGGAAAAGCAATCCAAAGCTCCACATATTGCTTTATTTACTTTTTAAAAAATTAAACTCCATTGCGAAGCTGCTTTGGCCTCACATCCATGGCATCACACTCTATTACTTCCCTTTGAAATGCATCTAGTAAACTTTAAAAGCCTATCCCTCCAAAAGCAGGGGCCATACAAATACTTAAGGGGTTAATAAACTCTTCCAGTGTATCAAAATTGCAAGTTCTATACCTCAACCCTGTACAGTTGGAGCTCCTAAGAGTGGAGTAATTGCTTTGTAGTAACGTTAAGGCTTGATTTAGGTTTCTCCATGGGCAGGATGAAGTGTGTCTTACTCCTCAGGTGTGAGACTTGGCCGCTCTGCCTTTTGCAATATATTATCCCAACGCTGTCAGAAAATGCTCAGCAGCGCCAGTTCTTACTAAACTGGGTGTGTTATAAATCCAGGGTAAGGAGGGATTTCTTATGCCAACAATGCTTCTCAACCTTTACCTTATTACCACACTTCTTGGCTGCTCCAAGATAAAAGTCTTTTAAGCTCTTTTTTTTTTTTTTTTTTTTACTGCTTGTGTGTGAAATCTCAGATAACAGAGCCAAACGCAGGGAAAGTTCAGGGCGGTTTTACGACTCTGTTTTATCAAAAATCTTGATCTACAAAGCCTGAACACACAAATTTGTGGCTGTGGGATGAGGTCAGTGAAACCACACCCATTCCCTCGACAGACCTTCCTTCTCCTTCAGCGGACAACTTTACGTGGGCTACAGAAATATGCCCTGAATGAGGAGAAGCACTTGCCCCTGGATTGAACGCAGTGCCAAGTAAATCAGGAATTCTCTACGTGGCGGATTTCAGCTCCGTGTGTGCTTGAGACACATTATCTGTGAGTTCTGGAGGTGAAGTCCCTTTTTAATGAGATTCAGCTGAGCAGGAATAGCCTAGAAACACCAGCAGGAACGCCGAGAGAGAATGACAGAACAGGTTTGGCACAGAGGGATGCCTGAAACAAAATAACCACTGTGAAGATTTCCAGAGGGAAAAAATGAGGATCGTCTTGTAAGAGGGAAAGTGTGTGACACGAGGAACAGGGAGGAATGGCAAACACATGTCAAGCAGCACATTTTATTTACCTTTCATTAGCATGTCTTCCTAGGAGAAGGTTAAATACTCCAGGAGAGGGATGGGATTTTTCTTATGTTAACTAATCCAGACAAAAGTGAACGGAGATTTGCTTTCTTCAGCATTCATTGATATTAATTGCTTTATTGAACTAGCTGTGGGAACATGGATTTCCCAATGCCAGCATAAAGGATCATTATTTATAAGCTAACTGATCCCACAAATTCTACACTTAGCTCAACATTTCCTTTGGAAATGCTGTAAGAATCTTTTAAAAAATCATTATATTTCATACTTTACACTAAGGCACACTAGCTAAATGATACGGGTTTTCCAGGAAAAGAAAAACAAGTTTTTAAGGCACTCATAACAGACTCCAAATCAGCTCTGAAATGCTGCATATCATTACATTTTTCCTCCCTTTAGTTTTTGTTCTCTCCCTTTTCCCCTGACTTACAGGTGTCCTTAGTTACAGCCATCAGCAAAAACAAAACACACATGCAGGCTATAAATCTGTATTTGTGTACTAATTCATAAGAGTAAAATATCTTCAGTTGCTCCTTCCAATTTCCTTTCCCTGTTCAATTCATAATTGTGCTGCAGTATATTGGGCTTAAGCTTTCAGGAACTCTACTTTGTCCCAGAAGGTTGCTTAGATGGAGACCTGAAAATGTGGATTCTGGCTTCAGGGGAAGATATTTAGCAGCAGAGAATCCAAAGCACGATAAAAGCAACTAAATAAACACTGAAATCTTTAATCAAAGCACTATGTTGTCACTGTAACTCTTTGGAGATAGATATGGATGACTCAGTCCATCAGAGTTCATGCAAAAATATACCAAGAAGTTAATAAATTTGAAAGGGAAGCCAGGAATGAATATTAAGTTCTTTTGTTCCAATACATCCTAACAACGCTTACGGCATTACTGCAGTTAAGCTCAACTTTGCTGTTCAAAGACCAATTTTGGGGCTTTATGTGCTGGTTTAAATCATAGCTGAGCTAAACATGGTATGCAAATTGCAGAGAGATAAATGTTTGTTTTACTTATAGTCCTTCCTCTTTATATCACAGTCAGAATCCTTCACCAAAGCCCCCAAAAGCAATCGTTTTTGGCATAGTTTAGATGCCAAACTTGAAAGCTACTAAGGAAGAACGAGGATATACTTTATTGTTCTGATTATTCTTTCTCTGACATAGAGAAAGAAAAAACACTTTAAATGGCCTGAAAAGAAGCAAAGTATCCTTGGAGAAGACACACTTGACTAGAAAGATCATATTATTCCACAGGATTAAAGGAGATCCAAAGGTGAGAAAACTTTTTGCCTGGGATGAGAAAAATGCCAGGATACTGATCTTACATTTGAGGATCCTTGGCCAGGTGAGACACTTCTAGGTTTGCCTTATTAATGCAAAAAGGATTATTAAAATAGATATTTTACACAGGTATTGTTGGCAATCTGTGTAGGAGAAGTGCCTCATGGTTGTGTTGATAATCAAAGCCTGGACGTGATAACCCTTGGGTTAAAGAGATGCCAGCTGGTTGGTTCCAAAGCTCTTCAGCAGAATGAAGTGAACAAGTGAACAAACATGTCCATCAAGTTTCTAGTTAAGTAACCAGGTTTGAGGACGGAATTTCCAAAATTTTCAGTTTTCAGCACGTTCAGAAGAAAGGACTTGTCCACATAGGACAACCAGGACTTGATGCGTTGTGACATGTTGAGGACTTGAGAAAAAAAAAAGAGCTTGGAGGGCTTGAGAGAGAAGGGGATCCCGTAGCCACAAAGCAAAATAGGCAGAAATTACCAGAAATCCAAAATTCTTAGAAATCCAAAATATGAAACAAAATTTCAAGTTTTCTTATCAAGACATTTCATGTTAGGCCATTACCACAAAGGAAAGGAAGCACTTAGGAGCCTCCTCTGTGTTATTTCCAAGACAGCATTTTTTAGTTCTTTCCTGTGTTCCCATTGCTGTTCCCTTTGCAGAACATTTCAAGGTTTCAGAATCCATTAAATTGAAGATTTAATTGAGTTTATGTTGCCAATACTTGGCTTAGTTTGGTATTATTTGTATGTACATGTGCAAGTGTGCACACACACGCTGCAAACTTGGAAAGGGACCCAAGGCTTGCTTAGGTGGAACTGGTCACACTTTGTGTTCAGCTGAAGTGTTCAAAGGAAAACCTAAAAAAAAGAATCTTTACGTCTTTTACTCGAATTGGGCTGGCATGGAAAATCATGTTCATATTGTACTCATTTGTGGTCTGCTTCTCAGGAATTTTAACAGATGACAATTCAAAGATAAATTTGCTTTAAAAATAAATGATGAAAAATAACTGGCTTCCCAGCTCTTATTTCATAATCTCAAAAGTATGTTCAGATTTATATAATTAAAGTAGAAAATAGAAGTCTAAAAATGAAACCCAGTTTTGCATTAGAGCAGCCGGCATTAATAGGATTCTTCTTCCAATTCCTTTGTTTCCTGCTGTAGCACCAAACTCCACCACGAGTGGGGGAAACATGGAATTCCGACCTGCTCAGTCTGTGACTAATGCTACAGCCCATTAAAACATAAACATGCTCACAACTGAGCAGGTGCTTTACTGAGCTAAAACCAAAAGCTGGGACACTTTGGAACAATTTTTTTCCGCCTATTTAGGAATTGTGGCTTTTAGCACTCCTTCCCTTCTTTAATTGAGATGGAAAAAAAAAGTAAGACTAATTTTCTTTCCTTCGCACAGCAGTAATTTGGAAACTGAGAATGTTACTCTGTAACCCCAAAATAGTCAAAAGGGCCAAAACAGCTCAAATATGATCCTCAGGGAGGTGTAGAGTCTAAGGTCTGGCTGCAACCTTCAGATCAGCTGTATCTCTGTCTCTGGAAGGCAACAGATTGCCTTCTGGATGTGGAACTGAGCAGTAATCCAGCTCTGGGGTCTCCAGCAGAGGAGGGACATGGAGCTGCTGGAACAGCCAGAGGAGACCACCAGGATGATCAGAGGGATGGAGCAGCTCTGCTGTGAGGCAAGGCTGGCAGCGTTGGGATTGTTCAGCCTGGAGGTGATCTAAGTATGGCCTTCGGGTGGCTGAAGGAGCCAACACAAAAGATGGAGAGAGAGGACTTACAGGAGAAAATAGTGACAGGACACGGGGGGATGGCTTCACACTGACAGAGAGTGGGTTTAGACAGGATACTGGGAGGAAATTCTTCCCTGTGAGGGTGGTGAGGCCCTGGCACAGATTGCCCAGAGAAGCTGTGGCTGCCCCTGGAAATCATCCCTGGAAGCATTCCAGGCCAGGTTGGAGCAACCTGGGATAGTGGAAGGTGTTCCTGCCCATGGCAGGGGCTTGGAATGAGCTCAGCTTGCAGGTCTCTTTCAAATACAACTTTTCTATGATTCTAATAGCTGCAAGATGCAGGGATGTCCCAAGAAATTAAAAAGATACCAAACAAATGAGCAAGTGAAATAACAAATGCAACAATCGATCAGTTTGTAGAACCAAAAAATCTGGGGCCAAGTAACGTGGTGCAGTTTGTTGCTCCTCTGAGTAATGTTGATACAATGACACTCACACCTGAAAGGAAAAGCAAGCACAGTTCAAACAGTGAATCACTGAAAGAAGTAATGCAAAACCACAGTCAAATTTTACCCTGGACAGGCCTCAACTCAAATCTGAAATTATTCATTTGGGCTCTGTACTTTCACCAACTCTGAGGTGTTTGGGTGAAACACAAATTGGATTTGAATTTGAAAAACCAACAGCATGTGTTAATAGAAATGTGGAAACAAACAACAATTTTATGAGCTAAAACCAACAGAAATAAAAGTGCTTATCCTTCTCTACCAATTTAAATCTTCAGGCTTCCAAATCAATTCAATGAAAATTTCAATAAAATTGTGGGATTGCCTCTTTCTCCTTTTCTGTAGGGCCTGCATAAACCCTGGGTGTTGACCATCCCTTTCTGCCTATCCTTACACCCTTTCCAGCTTTACCTTCAGAGTGTTGCCCCTCTCCTTCTTTATCATCCGCTGTTTCTTCACCTTCAGGTGACATCCATCCTCTCCCTGCCACTCCTCCCCTCATCCATACTTACATCATGCCTGGTCCCAGGCCATCTTTTCCCATTTTTCCGTGTCTGTGACTTCATGGTGGCAGTAAGAAATCAGCTTCCTGATGAACGGCTTGAGCGATGAGCGTGTATTCATTTATTGACACAGACCTTAAAATAATTGAGACCTGTTAAAATGAATAGAAATCTTGATACATGATATGAATATAACATGATTGACTGGATGATCTACAAATCTAAGTCACCACTCATTCCTTGTCATGTTCAATATTGTGTCTAGTTTTTCACCAAATTATTTGAATCAGGGTCCTGTCTTTTTGTGTGTTTTTAGAGGTTTTACTGCAATAGGATTCTGACATAAATTATAGTCTTGGGATTGTCAGCAATTTTGTTAATAAAAACAACAATAATAAAGCCAAACAATTCCTTGTGGTAGGCTAATCTTTTAAGCTGTAAAAGCCTGGATTGATAGAGGAGTACGAACTCATCTCTTGTGGATGAGAAGGACTGAACAGCCTTCTGGACACCAAAAGTAAAAGCTGAAATTGAAAACTCCTCATCTACTCACCAAGCAGAGTGGAATTCCAGTACGTGGAATCCCCAGATGGTGGGGGTTAGAAGGGACCTTAAATCTCATCTACTCCCTCTACAATCAACAGGGCCACCTGCCACTATCCCAGGTTGCTCCAAGCCCCATCCAACCTGGCCTTGGACACTTCCAGGGATCCAGGGGCAGCCACAGCTTCTCTGGGCACCCTGTGCCAGGGCCTTACTGCCCTCACAGGGAAGAATTTCTTCCCATTTATCCCTCTCAGCTTTTCCTCAGCAGAGGTGTTTGTTTCACCCCTCTAAGCATCTCCTCGTCCCTCTTTGGAACCCTCTCCAGCAGATCCATGTCGTTCCTGTGCTGAGGACCCCAGCACTGGACACAGCAGAACATTAAATTATAGTATTAAAATTCAAAAGGCCTTGTCAAATTGGAGAAAACACTCAAAATTCCTATTTCATTAAAGAAGAAAAAATATGGTTAATTTTTATGGTTAATTCAGAATAATCGGAGCATTAAATGCAGAACTGGGGATGCTCTGTTAAGGCAACAGGTCTGTAGGACACCTCCAAAAATCAGAGTCTTAAATTTTGTGATACTGTAGAAAAAGAATGCTTAACACCTCAGGAAGCCTATGGATACAACTAGAAATAATGTGGAATATTCTTCTGCATTCCTTGGTCATTAAATACCCAGGCCAAAAGAGATGTGGACAAATTTGAGACAGACTAAAAGAGAAGAGTGGGAATAATAAATATCTGGAAAATCAGAATTTCAAGGGAAAAAATAAAAGGTAGGGAATTAGAATTGTTTGCTTTATAAAATAAGAGACTGGGGTAAAATACAAAAGAAATAAAAATGCAGGCCAGAAAACCAAACCCTCTGGCTATTTTCTTTGGTGAAATTTCAGGGAAAAATAAAAAAAAAAAGTATTTGGTTGTATGGAAAACATCCCTTGAAAATGAGAAACATTTTGTGCAATTTCATTAGGATTTACATCCTTTAATGTGAGATAGACTTAAAATCTATTTTTAACCAAAGAATCTTATTAAAGTAAGAAGATTGCCTGGTTTACTACTTGTAGTTGTTTCTAGCAGTGGTGGCTGATGATGCTCTTTATAAACAATAGGGAATAAATTCAAACAAGATAAAAGATGTTTAATGTAGAAAAAAATGCAGCTTGAGAAAAAATATGTTGTTGTGGATTGCATATTTTACATGCAATTTATGCTGCAGTTTCTCTTCATTAACCACATCTCGCAGATTTTTCAAAGCACCAGCATGAATATTATTAACATGTGTTAAAAATGTGTTTAAAATAATGTATAAAGCTCTGTGTTTAAAGCAAAACTTTAGGTATAATGAACAAGGGTGTCTGTATTTTATATATTGGTTTGTGTGTGTGATATATAACCCAGAATGTGTGTGCACAAATGCACATATATATTGCTCATGTTTTAATTAAACTGAACTAGACCCTAACAAGAACATCTAATTCATAATTCTCTCATCCTGTTCTATAGATTCTTATTATTTAAAGCAGATATAATCCATTCTGAAATGTGACATATAGAAATTACCAGCATCTCCTTTTGTTGTGTTCCTTTCCTTACCATTGGTTTCCTTTTACTACAGGAATAACTTGTAGCTTTCAGCTTTAATCTGTGCCACAGCCTCGTTGTATCCATCTTCCAAAATTGCTTTTGGTGGACTGGTATTGATAGAAGTCATTGATAACGGCAGACACAGATCTTGAAAATGACAAAACCCAAGAATGTGAAGTGTGAGTGACCAACAATGCCTCTCATTTCTGGTCTTCACTTCATGCTTAATGCTGAGGCTGTCAAGCGTGAAGCCTCAGAAAGACTCTGGTTTAAGCAATCCTGGCTGATTCTTCAAGCCAAGTCTTGGTCCTGCTGCCTGGACAGTGCTGAATAGAGGAGAGCACTGCCAGTGGATTCATGCTGTGCCAGAGTTCCTGGAGTCAACACAGGTTTGAGGACATCAAAAGTATTAATTGGCCCTATAAACACTATTGTAAATCAGAATTTAATTCAGTGGGTTTATGCATCAACATGATCAGGTAATTCACCCAAATAACAGGGTTTGTTAGTACCTGTTGGGATATGGGATGTGATCTGAAGACATGACAACTCTTTTTCCACCAAAATTTCCATACCACACGTTGGAGTCGCCTCCTGCCTATTGCACTGCGCTTCTGCTTGCTCCCTAAGCATTGGTGGAAAAGACATGATCCAAGCCTCCCGGGCTTTTTGTAATATCCAAATATATTTCCCTGCCAAAGCAGAGATGAACCAAAGCTCCCACCAAACCATAAGCACAGCAGACACATTTGTCTTCCCCCACCTTGTTCGAGAACCTTGGATATCTTTGCTTCTGGTAAATGTTATTTCCATGGTTGTGTATTTCTGCCCTTTGCATCAGGCCATGTTAACCAACAGGAAGATAGCAGCTAAAAATACTGAGTTTTCTCTCCTCTACCAGCAAGCAAT
The DNA here is from genome assembly GCF_965178545.1 of Coloeus monedula. NCBI lineage: Eukaryota > Metazoa > Chordata > Aves > Passeriformes > Corvidae > Coloeus > Coloeus monedula. The sequence continues at coordinate 37,817,199 of NC_138787.1, forward strand.
CAAGTCTCTGAGGTCGATATGCAGCCCCAAATTCTCGGACTAAAAGTTAAGGCAGTCTTTCCCTGGGGAAAAGCTAACTTCATTTCTAAAACACATTTGATTTCCTTTTTCTAATCTCTCCGTAGCCTTTTTGCACTGCTGCGTGCTTTAATTTTGCTTTCAGTCAGAAGTTTAAAAACTTTAGCTTCTAATAACTGGAAAAAAATGGTTATTTAAAGATAACTGCAACTTGCTTAACATGCCAGACTATCATATGCTCGCTGCTTTGAAGCTGCAAATTAATGACGAGCAGGAACAGTGACTATCTTTCAGAGGAAACTGACCTCTTTCTAATGGCTCATCGCTAATGTCATCTGTCTGCTGCATCTCATTATGGGAATTTCACGGAGTAAGAAAGTATCTTAAGGCTGTGCACAAATAAAAAGGACCTTCTAGTATTGAGCACTTTGAAAATTTTTGATCTCTCAAAATACCTTCCTTAGATACTGGTTTCCCCTTTTGTGCATGGCACGCTGCTTATGTCATCTATTCTCTGTGACTAATTATGTTAATTTTGTGCCATAAAAGTAACTGAAGGCTGTTAAGGCATAAAAGCTTTTGAGTGGCCTTATTTCATAAACACCCCTTTTGAACAAGGCGCATTTAGTCATATTTGCAGTAACAGAAAGAGTCTTGTGCTAAAAATACAACAAAGGCTCTTGAATATGGCCATTTATTCCTACTTTATTAGGTAATTTATGAAAAGTATGAAGGGAAGCCTTTTTGTTACTATAATTTGCATAAAGCTGGTGCCCCATTAATGAGATAACTTCCTGCCTTTTGTGTACCACCAGCTGGAAATAGAAATATAGGAACTTTTCTGTCTCCCAATTACTTAACCTGCTGAGTTCAGAGTTGGAGAGTAAACAGGATTCATATCAGTCAAAGAAGTTGATTTCTGCTGCTCTATCTAAAATATTTTTATTTAATTAAGGAGCCAGTGAAACATGAAAAATACACTAAAAGTCCATCAGCTCCACGAGACCAAGGCTTTAGACCTGGCTTCAATTCTGCACCTGTCTTTTTGTGCTGTCAGTCACAATTAGTTGTGCTCCAGACTAGATCCATCACGAATCAAGGCAGACATCTAAACCCGACAGTTTGAAGGGCTGTGGGTGCCAAAGGATGCAGATGGGTTCTAGACATCATTTAAAAATCACCTAGAAACTCGATTGGCATCCAGGGCCCAGACATTCTTGGAAATCCCATTAATTGCCTCTGGTGTTAATACTTTAGATATTGTGATTTCGGCAGAAAACTCCCTGCTCCAGGAGGAACAACTGAGCATTTCCCAATGAGAAGAAAATTCCTCCTCTATACGACTGATTTGTGTGCCAAGAGTTCAATCTGCCTTTGGATTGGCTCATATGGTGCAGTGATTCTTGTCACTCTGCTTAGAGACAGAGGTATTCACATTAGCATTTTTTTTACATCAGTTTTCCAAGTTAATAGCATCATTTTGACTGCTGAATTAAAGGTATTGTTTATCAATTGTAGCATTTATACATGAGGTGATAACTTAGCCATAAAATCAATGGACCAGCTCCCCTATTTAGATATTTTTACACTGTTTACTATCTCCAAATTTATTTGAAGTGGCTTAATTATAATTAGGATAATGACAACTCCTTAAAAGTGTGCTGAAACGTAGGCAGGATACAAAGAAATCTTGGTATATAAAAGGAGTTTAAATTTCAGCTGCACAGTCTTTGTGTAGTTTGAGGTCGGTTTGTTGGAGCATTAAAAATTGTTCAGTGGTCAAATTGCTTGATTGGCCCTACCTGCCTAATTTGCTAAATCTGAATGAATAAAAGGCACCCTCTGATGTGGAATAGATCATGTGACAGGTTTGTACCCACTCTTTGGCTGTACTTTGGGGATTCCCTGCTTTCCCATTGCAGGGAAGCTGCTCTCATCGCCATTCAGCTCTAAAGGAGGAAAAGGCAATCAAAATCACCTTTCAGACAATCAAATGGATTCAGTCCCAGTTTAAAGAGGCCTTTGACATTCCCCTGAATATCTAAACAAATCACTGCAAACCCACATATCACCTCATCTAGTTAAAATATGGATATATTTAGAGTAGCTGCAATAGAGTTTCCACTGTCATTTTAACTATGAGCTAAACCACGACTGCTGACAGGCTAAAGGTTGTCACAGTCAAGGTCCTAATTACTCTACAAATTGCAGTCTGGTGATAAGATCCATCTCCTCTTGCTTGAGGCACTGGGCTGGGGAGGAAAGTCTCCAGACTGGGGAGGGAAGCCTGCACGGGCTCCTTCCGGGGGCAGCAGAGACACACAGGCACCTCCAGACTGGGATTCACAACTCCAAATGAGACATTCTCAGTTTAGAAGCCTTGAGTACAAGCTTCGGAGGTATAAGCTAAGAGCCCAATTATTTTTAGCCCAGTTTGCACTTAAAACAATAGTTTAAATTGTGTTTGAAGAGCTGTCTAAATTTGAATCTTCAAGTAGCTAATTATCACCTAATCTTCTGCACCAGTGCTGTGTTTCTACCTGTGGCAGTCAATGAAGCCCACAATTTTTCCCAAACACCTTTCTGCCAGATTTTTCTCGGACACATTATTGACACTTGTTACTCTGTGTTGTCAATTCGGTGCTAGAACAGGCTACTTTGCTAAAAGGCTGCATGAAAAAACTGCATTTCAAGAGCCTGATGAAGACTTGGGAGAAGATGAAGAGTTATATTTCCCGGTATAGGACATTTGCTGGATTAATGTGGTTGTGGTGCAGCAGCTCAGGCAGGCTGGGAGCATTTAGAGAAGTCAACAGCATTGATTCTCTCTTGGGTGTGAAATATTTTCAAGAAGAGAAACCCTGCACTGCTGCAGAGAAACCCATGGCACCAACCTCGTGTCTCAGGAGAAGGGATTCCATGGAGACCTGTGGCCAGAAGAGCAGCAAATGTTTCCTAAATATCCAGAACACCTGGAAGAAGTGACTGTTTCTGAAACACCTACAGACAGAAAATCAGGTTGTAGGGTTACAGAATAACACAGGAAACACAGAAATGGAAATGGGAGCATCTCATAGGCAATGCTGGCGTATAAAGTTTTTCTCTAGACTGACATCAGGCAAGGTCACTTAAAAAAAAACATTTTCACTCCTGAAAATGAATAAATAAATTATTAATTCAGGGGATTTTCTCTCTCCCCACTCTCAAACTTCAAGACTTGGGTTTTTTTCCTAGGTAAAATGTCTTTTTGACTCTCTCACAAGGCAACTTCTCTTTCATTTTTCTCTTCACTTTGGTCTGAGTCCTGCAAAGAGCTGGTCCATCCCCAAAGGGAGGAGACTTGTCCCCTGGGAGATGTCGCTGATGTCCTGAGGGCCTTTGTGTGCACCACCCTTGCTCCAGTCATCCCCCTGCACTCTTCAGGTTGGCTGCATCCATCATCCCCTGGTCCTGCCCACAGGTTTATCCAGCTAGAGAGGGAAAGGCCAGGGAAGGTGACATAAGGGAATGCAGGGTGCTCCTGTTCCTCCTCCTTTCCTCCTTGCCCACAGGTTCCAAACCTCAACCAAGCACTTACCTGGGAGTTATTTTTGCACATGGCTGGCCCAGAATGGTGCCAACCTGGCAGATCTTTCCCCAGCTGCATCACAATGAGAGGTCAGCTGCTGTGGAGGGAAGGGAAAAGAGAAAGAAATGCATCTTTATCTGCAGGAACATAGGAATTTGCCTAGAAAGGCTTTGGGTGTTCAGCCTTTAAAATTCAGTGGAATATGGGTCTATATAAAACTTGAAATAAAAGCAGCCCATTGACCTATTTAATGGGACTAGTCATTAAAGCCACGAGAGCCAAGGAAAAAGCAGCCTAATGAGGAATTAAAAAAATAAAAGAGGAATAAAAAAACCCACCCCTCTCCATGCCCACTAGCCCAGGGCTAGATTAATTAAAGTCAATGTAGAAACCTGCAAGAATCAAGAAATAAACAGTTAAATGTGTTATTTTTATCCCCATATTCCTGGCTGCTCATTCTCTGCAATTGGTTTAATTCTCAAATAAAGCAACAGCCTCTTGTTTGCTTTCTATTCCCTGCCTAATTTGGATAAATATAAACTTTGCTAGGCAAACCCAGAAAATCAGTTGTTACCCTGACTATGGAGCTCTGATGAAGATTGTTTTGCGATTCTGATAATTACGAATATTTATAGTACGTGGTTTCAGAAGGCAGCACTAATTGGACAACGGTTTCTGGACTCTCTTCTCAAAGCACTTAAATGATAAATCAGTCACCGAAGACAGATAATATAAATAAGACGATAGACTGGCTTTCCCTCTCTCTTCCTTTCTTCTGATTTACAAAGCAGCTCCAACGAGCTGTCTGTGGCCAGAAAGTTGGGCTTACGCCGGGGTTAGAACGTTGTTATGTCTGTTTACAGTGATTTGGGAGACTAGAGGGGAAAAGTTTGAATCAACAAATATTTTCTGCATTCCTACTGGTAACTCCGAGGCCGGTTTTCAGGGTGGGTTTGGTTTTTTTTCCTCCCTTGTCTGTTACAAGTTATGATGTGTGGATGAAGGCTTTTTCCCATGCAGTAATGACTGTATACTGAGATTTCAAGGGGCTGTTCATGACAATCCCATTTTCTGTGTAATTTCATGGTTGTCTTCTTGAATGAAGATATTGGCTGCTCTGAAGCAGGAGGTCAGATGCTCCTGCTCCCTTTCAGTATTGTTCCGGAGTATGTTTCCTTTCAGCTGATGAAAAGTAATTCATCATTTACACCCTTGAATTCTGCCAGCGTTTTTTTGAACAACTTTTCTTTCCCCGTGGTACCTTGGGCCCATGAAAGAGATAAATAGGTTCAATACAACGCCGGGCCCCGGATCCTGGGAGCAGGTTCGGCCTTGGAGGCCCTAAGCTGCCCCTTTCTCATGATGGAGTTTGTCACCTTTCTACCTCGGGAAGTCAAATCCTGTCGACTCAGCCATCTCTCAGCCTCTCTGAAGTGGCTTTGGCACCCACTGGGGCATGTGAGCTTAAAATTGATTTTTTTTTTTTTAAGATCTGTCAAGTTCCCTTACGGGAGCGGGCAGACAGCCGGCCCCAGGCCCGCACAAAGCGCTCAGTGTCCGGCGGGCGCCCGCGGAACTTCCCCGCTGGGCGCTCAGGGTCCTGAGCTGAGGAGCTGCCCCCCGACAGAGAAACCTTCCTGCCTCCTGCCCAGACCCTCACTTTTCCTTCATCTGAGAGTATCTTACATGAAGTAGAGGCGGCCAGGCTGGCTGGGGGACCTCTTGGAAGCAGGGATGCTCGTGGGTTGGGCACAACACCAGGTGGGGACTGCTCGCCTCTGCTGGGGACAATGAGATTGTGTCCCCCACATCCTGGGAATTGCTCTGCGCTGGGCAAATAATTCAGTGCAATGCCACACAAACCCTCAAAAATCAGTGCAGGACAGGGGAAATTAGGATGCAAAGAGAATAAAGATTTTCAGCTGAAAAAGAAATAAATATGTGGATATATAGATATAAAAAAAAATAAAAATAATATATAATATCTATTCCATTTGTATGTGTTCATATATTCATATATATTAGTATAAATGTCTCTAAAACACATGTACTTTACTACATATACATTATACATACACTATACGCTATATATTACATATATAGTGCATATATATAGTGTATATATAGTAAATATTATAGTATACATTAAAGTATATATTATAGAATATATAGTATTTGGTGTGTATATATATTATATATATAGTATTGATGCTATATATAGTATATATATACTACGTATACTGTATATAGTATATATTATATATACTCTAGTGTATATATAATATATATACTATAATATACATATTCTAGATGTAATATATATCTGTAGTATGTATATACTATACTGCTAGTATATATATTCAGTATACAATAGCATAAATAGCTATTATACTACCTGTATATAATACAATTTTAGATCATTCATATATATATATTTAATGTATACCCCATTCTTTAAATGACACAGGTGGTTGCAGCAAAAGGCATCTAAAGGCAGGACTGCTGATGGCAGGAAATGAAAACCCCTTTGCAGAGCGAGGCTTCAACTCCCAAAAATTCAGTCCCTGGTGGGCAGGTGGGGCAGGGGCTGCACCTCCCACACTGAGGCCATCCCACAGCCTCGCCGGCCTCTCCATGAGCATTTCAGAACCCAAACAGGTAAAGAAATTTATTTTGGAGGAAAGATGTCAGCAGATTTGATCACTGGAAAGCAAAGAAAATCTTGTTACAGCAACGCCTCTGAAAGGGCTCAGTCTAAGTAATAATTCCAAGTTATTCCAAGGCCTGCATTTAAGCATTCTCAGACACAAAGAGCTTTAACAATGTAACCCTTTATTTATTTTTTCACTAACTCTCTCTTATTTGGAGTAGTCTCTTAGAGGAGCAAATCTTTCAAGTTGATCAATTCTTGTTGAATTTTCGCTCAGCACACAGGTCTAAAATATGGAATATTCCCTGGGCTGGCTTTTTATTTAAATACTGTATGGTTCCCTCCTCCGTTTGCTGCAAGTGTTTGTTATTTTAACAAAAGTATCCTGTGCATCCACATTATCAACACACGTCTGAGTGGGCAAAAGGGTTGGTTAATCTGCTGCTGTCGTGACAGCAGGGGGAGCAAAAATCACTGCGTCGGGGGGAATTCACAATAATCCTGGCTGTTAAAAACTCACTTCTGCAAAGAAATAGACACTTTCTGGAGAAAACAACTCGTGTATGCATTTGTTATCACCAGCCAAGCTAAAGCTGTGGGGTTACCCCAACCTTTGCTATGCAAACCTTTAGCAGAAGCAAACAGCAGCTAGAAGTAATTACAAGTTTGAAACAGAAGTCAGGAGAGAGCTGAGATATTTTTAACTCATGAGGGGAGTGCTGGAACTCCCTCTGGAAGGAAAAAGGGACAGGGAATATTTGCAGCTTGCCTTTTATTTTTATTTTAGCTGCATTCTTCTCTGCAGAGGAGGGAACTTCAGCCCACCCCGTGCCAGGAGGCCTCTGGTGCTTCACCTGCAAAGATTTAAGGTTAGAAAGGGCATGGGTGGTACCACAACCCTGGCCCAAATATAGTCCCAGGAGCAAATGATATGAGACTCAATCAGTTACATGATTAAGTTAATATTTATGTCCTGGAATATATCCACACTTCCTTCTGCTCACACTTTCCTTTCGGAGTTCTGGGCTACCCTGGTGGGTTTTGTGCCTGTGGCCGTAAGCAGTGCCACCCAGAGGTCTGGTTTTCTTTAAAGTCTGATTGACTCTGGGAAATCAGATTGATTTTTTTTTTTTTTTTCTGCATCCCTAATTGCCAATCAAGCCACATTAAACGATTGTGAACTGGATATTGTGATATCTGTCGTGTTTGTCAGTTCCTCAGGTGAGGCTGCACGTGTTGCCACAGAAAGGAAAACACTCCTCCTTTGTTCAGCAGCTCTCCATCTGCCCAGCCATCCACCCATCTGCCTCTGTGTATTCACACGCAAAAATAAAACCTGCTGAACAAATCCGCGACGCCTTTGTCCACACTACAGTGATTTTTGGATCTATTTTTCCTTTCAGTTTGCTGGAGTATATTCACAGGATATTATTATCATCTCAACCATTTTTTTTCCCTGCAGTTAGCATTCAGCATTTTCTCTTTGCTTTTCTAATTAGCCTTTCAGTTTGCTTCTGCTTATTTTCTGCAGCCTTTCAACAGCTCCACCTTACCAGATTTGGTATTTTTTTTTTCAACACCTTGTGCTTACTGCTTATCTTACTCTTTACTATACAACTCTACTTAGCCACATTGGGCATTGTTACCTTTATCCTTCTTTAGACTTAAACCAGGATGAATTTCAAATGTCCTCCAACTGTTTCTGAAATATATTCCAATTTTCTTCAGTAGATTTACCATACATTATAATAAAATCCTGATAAAAATTCCTTAGCACACTCTGCACTCTCTGAAAGTCAGCCTGCCATAAGGCTTGCATTGCTTTTTTTGCTCCTCAACAAATACTTTAAATCAAATGATGTCAAGATCACTGGATCTTTCATACTTCTCCAGTTCAACACCCTTTATTACCCTTGGCTCAAACCCTTGAATTAATTCAAATAGTTTCTGAAAGACAATTCAATAAGGCCCACAAGGAACTGGAGGCAATCCTGCGTTGGCTTTAGAGACATGAGTATTCCCTGCCTAGTTCTACCTTCTCACAGTCAATAAAGGAGTAATTAAAAGCCATCTTATCAAAGTTCTGACGCTCTTGAAGGCCTCTCTCATCTGTAAGCAAAGACCTAAAAGTTCAAAGAAGCCTTCAGAAAACCACCTGACTACCTTTATTGTGCCTAACTTTTATCAGCATTGACACTGCTATGTCAGCCAAAATACTTGCAGCATTTCCCTCTGAAGACACTCATCTCCCAGGAATACTGATAGGGCTCCTCCTCCATCTACCCATCCTCTCCACAAGCCCCAGCCCAGTATCTCAAAACCTCAATTTCTTGCCTCAACCATATCTATGCTATTCCAATAATATCATGCTTATCCTCGATACTCATAGTTATCATTGATAAGTCTTTGATGTAATAAATCCTTGATATAGTATCATACTTATCCTTGCTATAAGATATAATCAAAAATGAAAGCAGAAACTTAAGATACAGAGTAAAATATATTACTTGCCAATTTTCCACAGTAACTTTTCATCATTACTCCAAAATTACTTTTTAATGCAAAGAGTAGTTCCAATCACATAGAGGCCCACATGATTCAGATACTATCATAATCACAATTAGATTACATTACTGCAATCAGGAATGGAGATCATTAAGAGAAAGAATATAAATTGCTTTAGTTTTACAAGTACTGAGCTAGCAAAATTATAATTAATCTCCATTTATAATCTTTTCTTTCATAGAACTGCAAAGCATGCTACTTTTTTTAGGCCATCAATACAAATTAGAACTAAGTAATAAAGCCCTAACTACTACTACTACTGTGCAGTTCTCAGTCGTAGAAACTTTCACATTACCCAGAGAAGGCTTTTCATGCAAACAGTGCCCTCAGCATAGAGGGGTTTTCAGTGCAATAAGTCCAGCCATTTCTACAGTCAGTTTGCGGTTTATAACACAAAATGCAATCAAAACTGTCTATCCCTTCTCGGAAAAATGGATATGAAGTCTGCTTCTGAAATTGGATGATACGTTTTGTGAGAGATGAGACAATAATGACTTAGCAGAGGCAAAAAAAAAAAAAAAAGACAAATACCAGATTTCACAAGTTTTCAGAATTTCCACTAAAAAACAAATCTGCAATGCTGTCAGGAGCTGTGAGATGGCAGACAAGGCCTCATCTAACTCCAGTACATGCAGCCACATGGAATACACACAGCTCTGATTGGAATTTTTAAGCTTGCCATGTAAGTTTATTCTTCATTTTAATTCTCCATTTTGAGAAAAAAGAGAACAGTAAACTCAGCAGCAGTATTGACTGCGTACTAAATATTCTTCTAGACCCAAACTTTGCCTTCCCTGACCAATAAGAAAAAAATTACACGGAAAAAGAAAATTTAAAACGTAAATTCAAAAGCGGCCCATTTTTAAATGCATGAGTAACTTTATCTCTTGGTTTTATACAGACAGAGCAAACCAACCTAAAATAATTGTTGGGGTTTTCCTGCTTAAATGATCATCCCAGAGAAAGCCCGCCTTGTGCTGGCTGTATGGCAAAGGAATGAGTTTTAAATCCAAGTGAAACAAATCTGCAAGAGCACTATGGATTCCCTTCAGTTTTCCAGTTCTCAGGAGTTAAGTTCTGAGGCAGTAACTGCAGGAGAAGCTACAAAACAGAGAGATTCGTAGAATCACAGAAAAACAGATTGGTTTGGGTTGGGAATGGTTTTGGTTGCTCCAAGCCCCATCCAACCTGGCCTTGGACACTCCCAGGGATCCAGAGGCAGCCACAGCTTCTCTGGGCACCCTGTGCCAGGGCCTCCCCACCCTCACAGGGAAGAATTCTTCCTGACTGCAGGGAAATTTGTACTACTGGGAGTGCAAACTGTCTTGGGATTACGTTGACCTGTTCCAATACCCTCTTCCTTCATCTGCTGCAAATAAACAGCATCCAGGATGACTTGGAGAAGCCATGTGGAAAAATCAGTGGTTGAAGTCCACTTTCTATGGGGAAAAGGCCACTGGAATGCTTTAGGTCTTCTAGGATCAAGGGTTGCCTGCTTCCAGGGGACGCCCAGCACGGGATAAAGACAAATGAGTGTATGATTTGTGGACTTCCCTAAGATCAAAAACCTGGAAAAAGCTAGAAAATTTCTAGAACAAAAAACCCTACCATGGTTTGCTGTTTACAGTAACCCACGATCAGTTGTAGATCCCAGCTCCAGCCCACCTAGGCCTTGTCAAAACCACCAATGAGATAATTACTAAGGCTGAAAACCAACTTTTATACTACATGAGCTGCGACCAGGCAGTTTGCATATTACTTTAAAAACCTGCACTCATAACAGCAGCTTATTCCCATCTAATCTGAATCCTTTAGTACTTTAATTCCGTGCATCCCATGCTCAGGACCCAATGTTTTATTGAACACAACCTCCTCGCTCCACTGCTTCCTCAGTCAACGGAGCACTTACTTCCTTTGAACTGGTTTCACTCAAACCCCTTGGCTTCTGGAGTCTGCTTTCCTCACTCCTGCTCATCAATAATTGCTGAGTGCAGCCTCTTAAAGTGTTAATACATATACGTTATAATATAAAACCACATTTCCAGTCTTCCTCAGCAGTTGCTGCAGTTCAGGTGGGGAGCAGCACACACACTGCCTCGTTCCTGTAATGATTTTCTCCCCTGCAAGCAATTAGGAGCTGTTCTGTGTGACAAGTGCCAGGCACAGATGTCCCCCTGGGACATGGTCCCTGCAGCTGGCTGGGACCAGGTCAGCAGCTCTCGCTTTCCCCCCACCAAGTTCAGTGGTGCTTCCAGGCTTAAGCCTCTCTGAACAAAGGCAGTTTTGGATGACAATCTTGGATGTAGGCCTTTAAAATCTTTGTACACTCTATTTCAGATATGCAAATGCTCTTTTGGATATGGCTCTTGATCAAGTTTTCATGAACATCCACATTCCTCTGCTGAAAAGCGTGTGAAATCAGTCATCTACCAGACTCATGCAGAAATTGCTTGATTTCAGTTTCCTTGTCTGCCTTTTCTATATGCCTGAAATTGTCTTTATCATCTCTGTCTATGCACTATTTATATTAAAATGTTTTTCTTATCTTCTGTAACCAATTCAGTTTGGGTCAACATTAAAACCATTCCACTCACTTCAAAGAGAGCCAAAAGAATGCAAGAGAAATCTGAGGAGAAAACTGTGAGCATTTTTAGCATCCAGGAAGCAGAGAAAAGCTAACATATTTGCTATTTTTTTTTTCAGTTAAAAAGTTCAGAGCATGCAGCAGTGTATTAATTAAATGAGCAAAAAATATTTAATCTAATAAGATGCCACAGACCTGGAACTGGGAAAACTCTTAATGAACATTAAAATGTGATTCACACACTTATGTTAAAACAGCTGAGGGGATACACACATTAGAGGAGTTTCTGCTTTTGGTTTGTGGGCTGTTGGTGGTTGGTTTGTTTTTTTTTTTTTTCCAAACAGCAAAAGAACACGATCTCAGTGATATGTCAGAGATAAAGTTGAAGCACCAGAATGCCCATGGCAAATTCAGGGAACAAAGACTCACTCATACAGAATAAGAATGAGTGGTTATGTACAGCATGCTATTAACTCAAGGTGTTTCTGGAAACACGAGTCCTCAACATCAGACAGATACATTGATTTTCTTACACCTACGAGTTTTCTGCCTGGTGTGGTGGAAAAGGAGATTTTGAGCTACTGTTTGGTGGACATATTGCTGGAAAACAGATAAAGGGAATATAGTTCCAAAATTATCCTGGGTATAAGGAGACAAAAGCCACAGACATAAAAATTAGGATTCTTCCTGAGGAAGAAGGAGAACTTCCCAGCTGCAGCACAGACTCACATGTAGGTTAAAAAAATAAATGGGGTAGGTAACCCACTTTCAGGTATGATGTCATAGTGAAATAAATCTCCTTTTCCAAGGAAAATCATTAAAGAAACAGATATGAAATCAGCGTGGTGCTCACTATTATTCACACTAAAAACAGTAGGGAGGGGGTGGTGTTTGCTTCTCTGTGTGTCTTTTTTAGGACCAGTCCAGTTCTTGTAGGACCTGGTGCAGAACAGACAGCAGGAAGCTCTGTAGGGCCAGCACAGTGAGAGCTGGACCACTCCAGCACCTTGCTGAGGGAGGGGAAAAACAATGCAGTGATTACACAGAAGATGTGTCAGGGAGCAGTGTCTATAGCATTAGCTCCACTAATCCTCTCCCTAAGTCGGACTTGTCTTGTGATGGACAAATTATCCAGCTTAGTGAGGTGTCTGGGGTGGTGATAGTGTCTCAGCCCTTCTTTTCCCTCGGTTCTCAGAGACCTCCTTTCAGCTCATGAGAGCACTCCAACAGCCCCCCTTTGCAGAGCACTGCACATGGGGTGAAGGTCTCATGGTCCTTATTCTCTGCCCCGGGGGGGGGGGGCGGGGAAGAAAAGGAAAAATAGAACTATTTCCTCAAAAAGTTAGCAATCTGTCCAGTGGAAATGGAGGTTTAAATGGGCACAATCTTCAACTGAATATATTCCAGGCACCGAAACTAAGTATGTGCTAGATATTCCCATTCCCACCATACAGGGTGGAGGAAAAAAACCCTAAATCCCACATCAAAAGGCAATAAGAGAAGCCAAGGTAGGACTGACACAAACAAATCCTAATTTCCCAGTTTCCAGAGATTATGCTTTACCAGTTCTTACACTGGACTTCCCAACTACACATAAACATTAAGTTGCAAACTCTTAGTAAACTACTCTGGCAAACACCACCTTTGGTACAGTGATGTGCTCATAAAAACGTGCCTTGAATGCTCCCTGCCCAGCTATCATTTGTTTTGTTTTTAATTAATTAAACTTACAGAAAATTGAAATTATTTGGGTAATGTAGGGAAACAAATAAAAACAATTACATCAACTTTATGTGAATAAAGTAATAATATTTGTGGGTTTTTTTAAGTCAAAGTAACAAAATTTTGTGGCAGCTTACCAGAGCTGTGGGTTTACCATCAACACATGTTTAAATTAGAGTTATGTTTTTTTAAAAATATACAAGTTTTTGAGTGGGAACTAATTTAGGGAGCCCTATAATCTATACAGCGTAGGTCAAACTCTATCCCTGCAATGGCTCCTTCTGACCTGAATTAGATTAATAAATGGTTTAGTGACCAAAACACTATCTTAAAAATTAAAAATACTCTCTCCAAAATCACAGATTTCAATACTAGAAGGGTTCAGCCAGTTCTTTATCATGCAGATGTAGATAAATTGAGTCCTTGCACTTTTCTCCCTATCTCTCTCTCATAAAATCTAAGTTCTGTCTGTTCTACGTAGATATTCATGACATTTTCTCACAAGAGCTGTGATTTACTCCAATATCCTCAGCCAAAAATATTTCTTCTCCCCTCTGTTCTGTGTTATGTGCTTGACTAAAATTAAGTGGAAATAAGTAGGATGGTAGTGGGAAAACAGCAACAGAAAGGCCAATATTGCCAAATAAATATAGTTTCCCATCTATTTTTTAAAGAACTGAAAGTAATATTTTTTGCTCAAAAAATCTTGAAAATGTAAAAATCAGAAATATGTGTTATACTAATAAGAGAATATTTTTATGAGGAAACAAACCAGAGTAGTTCTAAAACATTTCTTCAAGAAAACCAGATGAAAAACCAAAGGAATGGGAATCATACCTTGAAATGGAAGTTTTCTGAATTCAGAATTCCTGCTGCCCATGGAACGTGAGTTCACCAAAAATGGCCTAACCTGGAACAGGAGAAAAGTAATATATTGTATCTGCAGTATACACAGTACACATCACTAGGTATTTTGGGTAGTTACCCTTCTTAATTAAGTTACAACAATACTTCTGTTGTTAAAAATAAAATCTATAATCAGTGCTCTAAGAAAATTATTTGGATTATTTTTCTTTTCCACAGGAATGTATTGCATACTAGTGAATAATATAATTCAAGAGAAGCTATGTCCCAAAATAAAATTACATTTGAAAGAGAAAATGTAGGTGCGTATTTTCAGGGGGAAAATTATTAAAGCATCAAGGTTTCTGTCAAGGATGGCAAGAGACTAATTCCAAATAAATTGAAAATGCATTTGTTTTGTTCATTGATCCTGAAGGTAAAATTTAGTAGTTTTAAAGAATTCACCAAATAAATAAAAAATGAGAAAAATGACAAAACATTGAGACATTTTAGAAGTCAAACAACACAAATGAAATAGAAGCAATTAACAAAAAATCAACTCAATTGTCCTCCAGGTCTAGGGCTGAGGTACAGGTCAAAAATGTAGCTGTGTAAATAAAGCTTTAAATACCCAATAAAAAAAAGCCATTCTGGAAAAGAGTCTTATTTATGCCTTAATTAAAACCTGGTAATGCAGAAAAAAAAATTTAAAAAAATTTTAAAAAAGCCAACTTTGGGATTGGTGCAATGACCTGAAAATGGGTCCTGTCTCCATGAGGAAGATCTATTGTGTCCCAGGAGAACGTCTGAGGATGGGCCAGCTGAGATTTCTGCTTCCTGCTGTTGTGTGTCCCATGAATGCAGGGCTCATCAAGGGGTTAGTAAATCCCTTGGGAGCTGAAATGGTGGGAATCTGCCAGTTGAACTCTTCCTGGCTGTCCTAGGCCATCCTCTGTTTAGCTTTCCTGCTAAACCCTCCTTATAAAATATCCTCCTCCCAAAACTACCACCGTTTTCTTGCAGGAGATTTTTCTACAGCTGAAATTTCCATCAGGGTCAATTTTGCCCATAACTCTTCACAAGAGAATGATTTATGGATTGTTTAGGAAGTATTATGTGGGCTGATATCTTGGAGAAGTTTGGCATCTCCTTGTACCAAACTTCGTGTGATTAGATAGGACTGTCCCCTTCATAAAACAGCCTGTAAACTAAAAATAACTAGTAACCTCTTGCAGCAGTTTGGGTGAAATGATTTCAAATTACTTTCACTTGTGTGTGAAACTTGCTATAGGTTTGCAGAAATATTTCACCCTACAGAACATTTGCTTTCTTTAAAGTGTAATTTTTTATCTTTATTATCTGTACATTGTGTGACACGTAGCAGGATTAGCTCCACCTTTGGCAACGTACAGTCCCACAGTCATTTTTAGCGGTTAATATTTTCTCGTGGTCATATTTGCAGCTGAATACTCAAACTTTTAAATGGCAACTGAAGAAGAAACATGGTGAGGTCTGGAAAGTGGCATGGTTTGCCTTGATATACTAATATATAAACTCACTGTGAGAAGCAAAGCCAAAAGCCTAAAGATACCAAAAGTTATTTGTTTAGATGGTAGAAAAATAGGTGGGCCCATAAACACTGGCTTTCATCTTTCATTAATGAAATAGTCCAATATTGGTGTAACTTGTAAGCTACAGCTTCCTGAAGCTGAACTTAAGTTTGTAGCAACTGAGTTGAGGGCATTGTTCCACTCTGTCATTTTTAGCCGCAGTTCAGTATAAAATATTCACTGACAAGTACCTTTAGCTAAACTTAGTAGTGGTTGTGTATATATATATATAAAAATTACCTGTCCACCTATGAGCTGTAACCCAACTCCTGGCTACCACTGAAACTATTTCATAGAATCATAGAATTCCAGGCTGGTTTGGGTTGAAAGGGACCTTAAAGCCCATCTCATCCTACCTGTGCCATGAGCAGGGACACCTTCCACTATCCCAGGTTGCTCCAAGCCCTGTCCTGCCTGGCCTGGGGCACTTTCAGGGATGGGACAGTCCCAGATTCTCAGCCCAGAGATTCTAAAAACAGTTCTAAATACTCAAAGTTGCAGAATTAACCAGTATTAACCATAACCAGTACACAATCATAGATAATCTCTTCAGGTACAAGAGAGAATGTGCTTTCATGAGAACTCTTGGGGCTTCATTTAGAATCTGAATGAGGAATAAACCTGAACTTTATCTGAACAAGGAGGAAGAAATCTTGCTTTTTAGAGCTTCTGTGGTCATTCTTAGTGGAAAAGGAATGAATGGCAAGGAAGGTAACTGTTTCACCCAAAAGATGTGGTAGCAATTTTCAGAAATGATGAAAGGTATCTGTGATGCCACTGGACTGATTTCTTGATACTTCTTACGAATATAAGAGAGAACTAAATTGCAGAAAGAAGAAAGTTATGGTAAGGAGTCAGGGAAAACTTCTGGACTATCAGGAGCGTTCCCAACTGAAATAATATTATGAGGAAGTTAGGAAATCTCTGTTAATGCAGGCATTTGAAAAGAATTAAGCGAACATCTGTTGAGACCGACATAGGTACTGTTGATCTTACCTGGAGGCAGGGGTGCATTAGGTGACCTCTCTTTTGCTGTACCCTCTTTGATTGCTGAGCCATGTCTTTCTTCTCCACCTCCTTGATGTCTTTCCTTATGCTACCAGACAGGAATGTTCACTAATCAGTTCGATCCCTAGAGTTAATGCTTTTTCTTTATATAGGCAGTTGGCTTGGGGAATCAACTGCAGCCTTAATCAAAACAAATTCTTAATAAAAACACTCAACATATGTGAATCACTCTTCACTCACTGCTATGGAGTTGTGATGTAGGATAGACTGGAGCCACAAACAACACTTGGAATAAAAAGAAAACGACTCAAAGCATAACTTACACCATTTAGGAAACCACTTCTGTCCTTCAAGACAGCTTTTCATCATTTTCAAAAGAAATAGGTGTAGGTGCTCTCAATCTAAAGATATCTGCTTTCTTTTACTCGTTATTTTCGTCAAAAATGAAAGAATATCACAGTTACAAAGTTCTTCTTACTTATAAAGATGTATTTTACAGCCCTAAGGATTAGCAGCAGATATTTATTTCTGCTCTTTTCATTTTCTAGCTTTCCTGTCTTCAAAGTCACCAAATGATTCTTAGCAATGTTTATATTTTACTGGAGAACACTGCTGCCATATAGAATATTTTGCAGTTTTTTCTTCAAGGTTTGAATATCAAACTTTCTTACAGGTGAATAAAACATTCTTTCCTAGACATTCTTGACACTAAAAATAGGTTTATTATATTATGGAGAATGAACTTAGAAAGTTCAATTTTCATTCGGAAAGGCCAAGAGTCCTGAAACAATATTTTTATAGATCATATAACATTAATTTAAATTAAGTCATTTGCCCCAAGAAAGAGTATACCTGTCTAAATTGGGTTCAGGAGTTCTTGGATAAATATAAAAGATTAGGAGTTTTTTGCTTACATTTGTATTTATTTTCTTTCTCTTTTGGAAAGCATTTCTTTATCCCTGCTGGGCTCAGACAACACATAAATATTTTCTTTCCTTCATCATCCAATGTCTACACAGAGGGAAGAACAGAAACTTTATCAGCATTTGCTTTTATCTCACTGCCCTTTTTGCTCTAGACACATTTTTGCCAAGTTAATAACTCAATAACGGCAACTGGTAACTCAATAATAATCACATTTGATAGTGCATTATGTAGTAGGTTTTCATTTGTCAATCTTAAAACACTTCTCCAAGGAAGCCAAGTCTTACACCGTGTGATCCTACCGAGATACAGACTCCTGATGTAACTTGCTCAAGGGCAGACAGCAGGCCAGGGTCACAACAGGAACAGAGCTGACATTTCCTTCAGCTTTCCTTCAGCCTCACATTCCCAGGCCTTTTTGCCTCAGCACTCAGCCCCCATGTTGTATAATTTGGACGTATCATTCCTATTTATGCATTCACTTATTTTTTTTAGGATAAAAATGCCCAGCTGATGTCAGTCATTAGCAATGTGTGATATTAGGAATGTGTTACTTCTGAAGGTGGTGAAGGGTCTGGAGTGTGAATCCCCTGTGGAGCAGCTGCGGGAGCTGGGGGGGCTCAGCCTGGAAAAAGGAGGTTCAAGGGGGACCTCCACAGCTCCCTGACAGGAGAGGGCCATTGGGGAGGGTTGGACTCTGCTCCAGAGAACAGGGACAGGACAAGGGGAACGGCCTCAAGGTGCACCAGGAAAGGCTCAGGATGGACATCAGGAAGAATTTCTCCATGGAAAGGGTGGTCAGGCCTTGGAAGGGGCTGCCCAGGGAGGTCTGGAGTGCCCATCCCTGGAGGCGTTCAAGGAAGGCCTGGACGTGGCACTCAGTGCTCCGGGCTGGTGGCAAGGTGGGCATTGGGCACAACTTGGACTCGATGGTCTTGGAGGCCTTTTCCAACCTCAGTGATCCAGGGATTATCTAGTCTATTTCCACAACAACAGAAAATGACAATCAGAGTAGGCCACAAAGATCACTTTTAACACAAACAAATTCCAGCTCTGTTTGCGAATAACAAAAGTATCCGTATTATTTATGTCCTTACTAGAGGCTATTGAAATGCAAAATACCTACCTTACTATCAGGTTGCTACGCTATTACTCACTGAGTAAGAAGCCTACATCAAGGAATCATATGGGGATTTTACTTCCTATACTTTACACCAAATTAACTACCTATTTTCCTGAGTAATAATAGGCTGCCCTAACAGTAATAAAGCATTCAAATATCAAACCAGTTTGAAATATGTGCACATACACAACATTTCATAATACTGCACTCAAAAAATGCACACCCTTGTAAAAACAACTTGGTGGAAATTGTACAGGTCCCCAAGACAAGTTCCTGTACTAGAACATGTACTAAAGATGTGCAAAATTCAGGAGATTATATCTGGACAGCATTTAAATCAAAGCAAAAGGACTCCTATTAACTTCCATGGGACACGGAATTTACTCAAATCTATAAATTAGCTCAAAAGAATTAATTGATTTCTTCCTATTTATACCCAACTTTACTCTGTAAACTTTGAGGAAAAGAAAATCTGATTTCATAAAAATATTCCAGGAATTTGATCCTTCAAGTTATTAGCATACTTTTAAAATGCAAAACTAGAGTAAAATTTTTTTAAAGCCAGCTCTTTAGTGCTTCTCTTCAAATAAAATCACTGGTTTAGTTGCTGAACTGGAGTTTAGAATCAAATTTTTTTTAAATGTTGCACAAAGGAAAAAATAGCTAGTTAATGAACAGCTTTATATATAATTTTCTGTAAAATATTAGCATTTCGGGCAACATCCAAACGTTAGCTCCCTTTGTAGAGCAGATATGTTGCAGAGATATTCACTGCTATTTAAGTAATCTCATATTCAAACTACAACACAAGACAGTGTTTAATGTTCCAGAGCTTCAAACGATGGAAGAGAGGGGTGTTGAACCAGTTGTGCTGACTGGAAGATGGCATTAAATTAGTTGTGAGAAATCCAGTGCAGACTATTTAAACTTCATCTTGAAGGACTTCTTTTAAAAATTAGCTCAAAAAAAAAAAAAAAAAAAAAGGAAAAAGCACAACTCAAATGCTGATTCTGCAATCCAAGGCACACTTTAAATGTGAGAATTGGTACTTACTTTCTGCAAAGGATTTCAAGCCTGAGGTTGCCTGAAGGATGGATCTCACAGGTTGAGAAATAAAGTCAGTGCAGTTGTGTCAGATACCTGTTTAGCACGTCTGACTGGGGTGTGTCCAGCATAGTATTTCCTCATTATCCTTGTTTCTGGTGCAATTGCTGTAAACCACTCTTTTTTTTCAAATGGAAATATTTTGATTTTGCATCTGACACGCACATGATTTCTTAGTTACCATCAGTTAATGTGTATGATGGAGGAGTAAAGTTTAGGACTAATTGCCTACCATATTTCATGGCAAGAACAAAAATAAGTTGCATTAAAGTTTCATAAACACAAAAATGTACCTTGAAACTAAATGAAACAGTTCAGGCAGTTTTTTGTTCTTTGATGGTAAAAAACCTGACTAAGTTTCCTTAAAGTAGCTGAACAACAAAAACCAAAAATCAAACAAAAACCAACCAACCAAAAAAAAAAAAAAAACCAACCCCAAGCAACCGGATTGGCTTTGGATTGCCTGTGGTCTGCAATTTTATGTGCAAAGTTGGAATCCAGAGGGAATCTCAAGCCTTCGTATATAAACTTTATAATGGAAATGCTGTCAAATGCTTAAGTACAGCAAGGCAAATGGCACAGCTCTAACATGTTAAAAAAATATGAAAATGCTCTGAACCCGGGGTGAAGGCGAGCTGTCTTGACACTGAACATAGAAAGGTAAATGATTGGAACTTTAATTACTTTGATCCGTCATGCCTTGTAGCTATATGTCAGCTAAGCCAACAAAACTGACACAGAACAAAGGCCATGACTGTTTCAACATCTTAACTCATTTCTTATGGTTGATTAATAAGTGTATTGAATGAAACATGTGATGAGAATGGAGAAAAACATCAAGCGTGTGGTTTTGCACACACACAAATCCCATGAGTGGGATCGTACCTCAGGGAATGTTGGAGGCTGGGGCAAGGTGGGGATCGGCCTCTCCTCCCAAGCAACCAGCAGGAGAACAAGGTGAAATGACCTCAAATTGCACCAGGGGAGGCTTAGGTTGGACATGAGGAAAAACTTTTACAGTGAAAGAGTGGTTGAGCACTGGCACAGGTTGTCCAGGGAAGTGGTGGTCGCCATCCTTGGAAGCGTTCAAGAAACAAGTGGACGTGGCAGTTTGGGGTATGGTTTAGTGGCCGTGAGGGTGTTTAGCTGAAGGTTCGACCTGGTGATTTTGGAGGTGTTTTCCAACCTTAATGATTCCATGCTGTGTTGTTTCAGACTGTGGAGGAGCAGGCAGTGGCTGCACCCAGCACACGGCTCTTACCGTGAGTGTTGTTCCTGGGAATGAAGGTCCATGAGCCATCCAAGGGCATCCTTTCGTGGGATGTCATCCTTCTCTAGAATACGCCTATGTTTCCATGAACCCACATGCAGTAACTTCTGGAATATCTCTGACTCCTTGGTCTCTCAATAGCTATGGATTAGCCTTACTTCTTGACAGACTGAAAGTCCATGACCACCAGCAGTTTCTTTGATAATCGGAAAGCCCCCAAAGACAGAGAAGAGCCTGTACTGATATAAACACACTGTTCACAGGGATCTTGCATCCTAGACCACTGTCTTCTTCCCTTTCCAAACTCCATCCTCTCTCCGAGTCCCTGACAGCACTTCAGTCGTCTCTCACAGAAATCCAACAGGACAGCTCATGTTTACGACTCGTACTCCAGTGATCTCTTTCATTCTTGAAGGATGCTGTTGATCTGCCAGAATGAGGCAACCACGAACTTCTGACCCAAACCTGGATATAAAGCTTTCATTTTAATTTCCTCTTTGCACAAACTTTTTAGTCCAGTGCTGATTTCAGGGGTGCTCCTATCGCTCTACTCATGCTACATATGCTCGGTGTTAATAAATGTGGTGTCCAAAATTATGATCTAATGGACACAGTCATGATGAGCCAGAATTTGGCCCCTGTAGCAAAACATAAAGCCAATCATGGTATTTATAACAGAATATGATGACATTTGTTCTGATCAAAAACTTTGGGGGGTGTAGCAGAGACTGATTTCTGAATTTGATTTATATTTGAATCCAAGCATGAATTCAAACAGTAAGCGCTACTTTTGCCAGATTAGAGAAGAAAAATGGGGTTTCATTAAATCAAACATTTAACTTGTATCTTGGGAACAGTGTCCACTAACTAAATACAACAAGAACATGTTGAAAAATAAAATTAAAAAAAATAAAAAAGGAAAAGAAAAATCAGGAATGAAATAACCCACAATTAGTGAAAGTGACTGTCTGCTGGAGCGTTGCCTTCTCTTTCTCCACAGCAGGCCTGCACTGACTGGCTGGATCTACTTTTCATCATGGTTGCATAGGTCCTTGTACGAGACTGGCATTAGGCATTTGACAAATTTTAATTGAAGACCCTTTATACATGGTCAGATACTGGTGATCCACTCAACTCTAACACAGGGAAAAGATAATTTTCCATGGTTTTCTATAAAGTAAAATGTTGGATAGCTTTACAAACTTTGCTTTCACAAAGCTCATAGAAAATCTGATGGGTTTATTGCACATTAGAGATCGCGAATGGAATGCCATTTTTTGGCACAGAAATAACCCACTCTGCCTATATCCAGTAGCAGACCTTCACCCAAGCTGTGTTACCACCACTCCATAAATTTCACAGACTCTTCCAGGCCTTCAGAAATGCAGTCTGGAGAAGATAAGGTGAATTCAAGAATATTAGTGCAATTCCTTCCAAATATTCCATCCTTACTTGGAAGGATTTGAAGAAACAATGACAAGGGGACATAGAGGAGACATAAGCTGTGTCCTTCCATGTTATACAGTGAATAATAAGAACGGAGCAATGTTTGCAAAAATCATTCCTGAAAGGAAAAGGAGGCTAATTCAAAATTAATTTCATTTATAATGAATACCTCCACCAGCATTTTTATAAATAAAACACCAGGAGTTATTATTCTACTATGTATTTACAAGAAACAGGGAATTCTAAAAAGCAGTAGAAGGACATCCCAGTCCTCAGAAGTTTAGGACTGATGAATCCTAAGGCACCACCCACCTTGTCAGAGTCATTGTGAGTCCATCTTGCTTCAAACTCAGTCAACATATGTTTTACTATTTACCTTGATAAGTGGAGAATCAAGCCCAAATTTCTGTCGTTTCTCCCATAGGCATCTCTCTTTTCTCCCTTCAATGACTTTTTAAAGTTCCCAGAGCATGAAACATCACTTTGATGCTGCATCACATCCAGTTAGGAAGCTCTGGCATGTAGTGTTATGTTTAAACCAACATGCAAATGTAATCAGGACTGACACGTCGTCCCAATAAAGCAGTCACTCAGCTCTGAGGAACTCAAACAGACAGCTTATAAAACAGAGATTCTCATAGCCACAGGTTTGGGCTTTTGGAAATTAATCTCTAAGTCAAACTTAAAGAAAGTTTGAGACGGATCTTAAAGATGTTCCATGCCGGTCAGTGTTTAAGAGGCGTTTGGATAATGCCCTTAAATAATATGCCTTAACTCTTGGGCAGCCCTCAAGTGGTCAGGCAGTTGAACTAGATCCATAATTTTAGGTCCCTCCTGATAAAAATTCCATTATTTTCTATTCTGAAGTCTCAGTCTTTGAAACATTCCCTCAGGGACCTTGAGTTGGCCATGGAGACCTGAAGGAGAAGGCCCACAACCAACATGTTGCCACTGGAGCATTTAAGCTGCTGATGGGGAAGTTCAGCTTTTACAAGTAACAAGCTCTAGGACAAGACTAAATGGCATCAGGTTGCACCAGAAGAGGTTTAGATTGGATATTAGGGAAATTTTGTTTCACCAAAAGGGTTGTCAAGTCCTGATACAGCTGCCCAGGGCAGTGGTGCAGTTTCCATCCCTGAAGGGATTTAAAGACATGCAGATGTGGCCCTTGGGGACATGGGTCAGGGGCAGCATTGGCAGTGCTGGGGGAACAGTTGGACTCCATCCTACAGGGCTTTTCCAACTCAAACAATTCCATAATTCTATGAACACGCATCTCTGAGAGTTTCCTGCATCATCTCTGCAACACCAGCAGGCTCAGCCAAACATCCCCAAGCTACCAAACCCAAGAACAGGAGGGGGAGGAAAGTGGGATTTTTCTCACCTCTTTTCCAGCTAATTCTTGTTAATACTTATTGAGAAGACTGTATTGTGCTAACATCCTTTGGGAAAAGCCCTTGCCATGTCCCACTCCCCAGCCAGGAAGATTATGAAACCTATCAGACTGGGAAGACCTTCTCCCCTATCACTCTCTAGTATGACTCACCCAAGAAGGGCTCTACATGCTTTGTTAAAGCAAATCTCACATGCTGATAGTTGTTCTCTGCCCCAACCCTCTGGATCTGGGTTAAGGACACCAGATCCCAGTGGAGGGTTTAGCTGCCCAGTCTTTCAGGTCTAAAACAGCACATCCATACTTGTGTGGGCCTTTGTGCAAGTGTGACCCTCAGCGCTTCACCAGCAATATTGATTTTGGCTTTACAATGCTCCTGTTATCCCTATTCTAAAGACGAGGGGAAAGGCACAGCTAAATCACTTATCAAGGCTGACAAAAAAAAGTGAGTGTTGGAGCTGAGAATAGAAACCAGATCACCTGAGGTTTCATTGCTGGGAACGTTTCCCCTTCCCTCTTCCTTTGAATCTTTGTTTAGTCCTGGGGCAGGTCATTGGAAATCTGGGCAACATGCAGATATGTTTTCTTTCCCAGAAGGAAATCAAGCTTTGCAGGCTCACTTTGCAGAGGCAGCCAGTCTGCTTGGGCTGCTGAGGTTTTTGCAGCTCTCACAGGACACTGCAAAATCCAGCAATCAGACCTGTGCAGCCGGAACGCCGTCGGAGGAGATGGCAGAGCACAGGAACAGCACATTATCTAAAAACAGGCTCGCACAATATGTTTCTATGGACATCAGAAACTAATCTTTGAAATGGTCCCTGATGAGAGCTGGATTGGCCTGGGCTGCCTTCTGAAAATGTTCCAATTCCTCCTTTGCATCCGGTGTGTGTTTATTGGAGAAAGAATAAGTCCTCGTTTAAATTCTGCACATGTATTTGCACTGTGACCTTTTTAGCTGTTACCTCATGGCTATATCTGAAATTGGTAATAAAATGCAACTCGGGATAAAGAACTGCTAGGTGATTTTACACAACTATAATTTTACACTCTCAAAAGGCAGAATATGTAATTCCTTAAGCCACACACAGGAACTTGGTGATACTGGGCTGGATTTTTGCTTTCAAAGCCAACACGGTGTGAATAAAGCCAGCTCTGTACAACAATACAAATAATGAGTTAAACAGATATGCACAGTTTAGCTGATCCTGATGCAGTGAGAAAGCAAAGTGAAGCCCCACTGAAATGAGGCTGCTACACCATTACAGGTATAAACAGCTCCCACGGCAGATAATTGGGCATCTTAGTGGTTTTATTTGTGTTTACCTGTAACTCTCACAGAAGTGTTTCTGAAGAGTTTCCCAAATCTGACACACTTTAAACAATTTCCAAGACATCCTACTCATGGGCAAAAAAATACAACAGAACAGTGTAATGACTGACAGTGAGAGTGAACCTTGAAAATTATTATTATAATTAGACTCTACTTTTTCTTATACTATTTTATTGCATTCCATTGTTCTGATTTTAAGACTCCATTAAGGAGCCCTTGTGTCAGGTGGTGGCCACATGCAAAGGAAGCCAGACTATGAAAACCAAATATTCAATGTCATTCTGCTTCCTTATGAAGTCCACCCAGGCAGGGCTACTGCTGCACACAAGGAGCACTGAGCTCAGTGGGGCTCTGCCCCGCTACAGGTTCAACTTCACTGACCCAAGGGCGCAGATATCATAGAATTATCAGAAAAACATGGAATACTTTGGGTTGGAAGAGACCTTAAAGATCACCTCGTGCCTCCCCCTGACATGGGCAGGGACATCTTCCACTATCCCAGGTTGCTACAAGGCCTTGGACACTTCCAGGGATCCAGGGGTAGCCACAGCTTCTCTGGACACCCTGTGCCAGGGCCTGATCACCCTCAGAGGGAAGAATTTCTTCCTAATATCGCATCTAACCTTGCCCTCCTTCAGCATAAGGCCATTCCCCTTTGTCCTATCATGACACACACTCATCAAAAGTCCCTCTCCAACCTTCTGGTAAGGTAAAACTATTTCAACATTTTCTAAAAGAGCTGAACAATCAAATCCCATTTCCTTGTTTAAACAGAAAGGCAGAGCACGGTGGAAAAGCCATTTAAAACCAGATACTGAAACAGTCATACTGTTATCAAATCAAGCCATGGATATATCCCTAATCCCTAAAGAGTGCCAACAGGTATTTAAAACGTAAAAAGACTTAGCAGAAAGGTGGAGGTACAGCAAAGCAGCAAGATATTCGCCATCTGGAGCTACTCACAGGTACCCACAGATTCCCCACTCCCTGTGCATCTGCAGAGAAGGAACTACTCATCTGCATTTTGGAATTGACAGCAGTTGCCACCCAGCAGGTACATGCAGGTTGTAGGATGAGATTTAAACTACCGGCACACTTTGTAACTGCATCAGCATCTTGCTTTTCCACTACACATTTATTTATTTCAGCTGACAGCAGCCTCCCTGTCCAGATTTGTAGTGGCACAATACATTAGGAAAACACTTCAGAGTTCAAGTTTGGGTTTCAGTTTAGCAATTAGCACCAGTATAACAAAGCCCTTAAGCATTTCTAGCACCTCCACTGATCTGAGAAGTACCATAACTAGTAACCCTAAGGCAACAAAACACACTGAATCTGGATAATTCTGAGTTTACAGGCAGTTCCCCATGAATCAGTACAGAAATTGTAGTGACAGAGATGACTGGGTTTTGTGTTGGATTTTACCTAAATTATATGTATTTTTGGGTTACACCTATAGCAAACCAATCATGGAAGACAGCCCAGCACCACTTCTATTGATGTGAGATTTCTAGGCACAAACGTTGCACTAAACATTTCTATTTATATTAACCCAAACAGCAATCTCCAAAAGCGTATCAGATACTTACTACACTTACTTCATCTACAACACTTTTCATAGGCAACAGGAGAAAAAGGGATCTTCTGGGTCATCAAATCCATCACACAATCAAACCCAGCTTGTAATTGCTTTCCTAAACTGCTCCTAAGGTTCACCTAGGAGCCATGTTTTTGCTTTCACAGAGATTATTTGGGAACATCATCTTTCAAATAGCTAAAAGATTTCTACTTTATTGTGATCTGTTGAAATCTGTTCCATATTTTTTGTGCCTACGCTGCCTTTTGGCTCAAACACATCTCTGTGAGTACATCCAGAAATAAAATTGGTGTAGGTGAACGATCACTCAACCTGCATAAGAATAAATCTGAGTTGTAGGTGTGCTGGGATTTCAGTTCATGCTTCATCCCTGTGCTCACCTCAGCCTTGGAATGATATTTCACGGCTGATTTAAATGTAAGATCAGAGCACCTCCAGAAGGAGCAGATTCTGTTTCACAGGCACGTCCCTCCATCCACCTCTGTCGTGTCAGGTCCTGCAACAGTGAAACTTAAGGTGTGCTGGATCCATTTACCTGCCTCATTGAAACCCAACAGTGTGAAGAAAATAATTTATCCAGCTCCAGTTCCAGTATTTGCTCATTTTTCCAGACTAAAATAATGTAATTCATTAAAGTGTTGTCAATAGAAAAAGAAATGTTAAAGAAACAAATATCCATCAGTCTTATGGGAAATTTACTGACCCTCTGAAAATGTTTCTTAAAACATCTCCCATTTCCTTCCTCTACATCTGTAAAATCTGACTGCACAAATATTTTCTTGACCCAATTACTTGCTGATTTTAACAACTTCTAAAACTTCTTCTCACTTTGGGGAGGTCACCTTCATCTTTAGGATACTTTATTTTAGAAATTAATTCCTGAGATGACATTTTAGTAGATGCATTCATAAAAAATCGGATAGTATTTTCAGCATTTTTTAAAAATACCTTCATTTCTGGAAGCACCTATAGAGCTTTGTTTCTATCACACTTCATTATATTTTTTGTTATTACTGTTGCTTTGCCCCTTAAAAGCAAATCCACTATATTTTAATGAAATTGTAACACTAAATTTTTTTTTACAAGTATTCTAAGTATTCAATTTGTTTAAAGTGCTCATGAGGGTTTTTTCCCCCTCGAGGTGATTCATTCTTCCTTTTTTATCAAATTATTCTATAGATTTTCAATACATTTGTGCAGGATCAAGTCTAATCTAAACACTGGGTATTTTTGCAGACAATTTCATTACGAAAATACAGAATGAAAGTGCCTTTCTAGTTCTCTGTCAAGACTGCACATTTTCCAGATTTTCTTTTTGTAACATGGAAAAATTAAAATGCCTTGTATCTTTATATTAATTCCTAATTTCCATATTAAAATGTTTCTGTTATTGTAGAGTAGTATTAAGGCAAAATAATGGATTTTAAATGACAAAAGCCTTCTTCAAACCTCACCATAATGTCTCAGCTCATTGGGAATAATCTTCTCCACAGTGTGATATTGATAGTTGAATTCCAAATTAATATTCATCTGTAAAATAAGCATAAAAGGTCATAATCTGGCTCCTGATAGGCATCCTGGTCTTCTCCTGGTGTCCTGAACATCCAGCCAGCCACATCTGGAGCTTGACAATGTCTTATCCCCAAATACAGTTATGATCCCAGCATTTCCCCAGGGTTTCTGAATTATTTTTTTTCAGCATGAAGACATATGAACAATTTCTATATCAAATGGGAAGATTTTTTTTTTCCAATTTAAAATGACAACTCACTCAAAATATTATTCAAATACATGTGGAAAAAGCTTTCCAAAACATTCTCCCATCATAAATGACAGCATTCATTTTGAGCGGAATGACATCTTTTCTTTACCCAGAAATTATGGTTTAATTTTTATATCTCCAAAACATTCTTTTTTAAGTAGTGATGAAGCAAACATTAGAAAACTCTCTTTTTAATTGCTAGAAAACAAACAAAATAATTTTGTGCTGTTCTGTCTATTTTCTAGTTGCAGGATAAGACGCTCCTTTTATAAATATTTAATTGTGAAGGAATAAGAGCAGCTGAAGACAGAAAGGGGTAGGGGGAAAAGGAAGTTACATCAGTTTAGTTGTAGAAAATATTATTTTATTACTATAGTTTAGATATCCTGGAGTGAATTATGGCAGATGCTCTACAAAGCCAAGCAGGGACACAGAGTCTCCAGAAGCCACCAGTGAAATCTCTTCTTCCTACAAAATCCCTCCTGCCCAGAGCAGATGTCAGGCTGGTGATACACCAAAGACACCAACAGCAAAGAAAACTTAATTACTCAGACTGGTTTCTACTACAGAAAAGAAAATAGGAAGTTTTTTAACAAGTTTTGCCACAAATGTGGATCCCCTCATTGTGTTTTTACCCCAGAGTTTCACTCCTTGGTGTTGCAGAACCTCCCTGCAGCACCAAGCAGGGATTTGGGACATGAACCCTCAAACACTCCCCAAGGATTCCCACTGCTACAAAAACTGACTCAGAATACAATAGTAATTCTTTTCTCCCTATATAACATGATGGTGTCTTCTTATACTTTTATGTTTTAGTGTTTTTATTAGCAAATTTGTAAAATTACCAAAAATATTAAAGGCTTTGTTTTCAGTCGTGAATCTTGCCCTGAGACACTGACACGAAGTAGGGTTAGGTGAAGTGAACTTCCATTATTTTCCAGCAAAACAAAAAAAGAAAAACATTTTCCCTGAATATCACCAAAAAGGGAAGGAGAACAAGAAAAAGTTTGATCCTGATTACCCTTTGAAATGTTTAATCTAAAAAATCATAAATTCATGCAAGAACTCTCTCTGCAGCCATGGATCCAACATTATCGGACTGATCTTTGTGCTGTAACTCAGACACTACAATTTTCTGCTCTCAAATCACTGTGTGTGAGATGCAGCACGTGTATAGGATGCATTCTACAAACAAGGACGGAAAAATCCAAAGTTCAGGTGTTCCAGGTGGAGAAAGGACAGTAGCTGCAAAACTTCATCATCCAAACTTCAGAAGATCATTTTTGACTTAAGTCCTACACAAGGGATCAAGTGTTTCACCCCAGTTCAATTGATTAGCTCAAATATACCTCAACAATCACAAAGGGACAAACCATGGCTTTCAACAATTATCCTTTCCACAATTTTAAAGATTAAATGGAAGACCAATAACACCTCATGTACTTCCCAAATACTGAAATCCAGGCAGCTTTCCATTCCCAAAACTGAAATTTTTCTTAGAAAAATTAAAATGGTTTGGTTTATTTTTTAAATTTAATTTCTCAAGCCTTTTGCAAATTGGAAAATTTATCATCATTCTTTGCCGCAGAATTTCAGTTTCGATCTGTTATCACTTCTGGGTGAGAAAGCTTTGATTAAAAAGCTTTGAATAAGACATGTGATTAGCCACATGTTTTATAAAAGCCACGTGAGTAATTCCCCTAACCAAAGTCCAGCTTCCATATCCAATCATTTTCCATGGAGCACTCTCCACTCATCTAAAACACAAGACTTTCCAAGGCAAGAACAAGTTCCACTGGCAATTTTCAATGCTCAAGACTGCTACTGAGAGGATATTTTCCTGCTGTGTTCCATGTCATCCATACTTATTCGCAGGGACAGTGGGATTTTTTTTTCTATGAAGTCTAGAGAGACACTTACTTTATGTGGTCTGCACTCTGTTCAGAAAGACATTAAAACCAAGAAGTTAGAAGAGGAATTGGAAAAATTTCAAACAGGTGAAGGGGAATTTGTCCATGTGATGAGGAATGATGCTTCCACAGTGCTCCTCCACGCGACATGTCCGGAGAGACAAAGCTCAGTTCGAGGTTTGCCGCACATGAATCGAAGAAATCCGCAGGCAGGATATTCTGATCATCCCTGACAACTGGATAACGACACAGAGCAGTCCTGGGGCACGTGGCTGGATGTAATTGCACATCAACAGGCACTGGAGATGACAAACAGAAGAGCAGTGCAAAAACACACTGTGGTTGGCAGCTGTGGGTGAGGAGGAACTCTTGGCATATCCGAGCACAGAAGCTTTGGTGGAGGAGGATGACTTACCCAGGAGCTGCTTGTTTGTAACTTTGACAAGTGTTTTCTTTCAACATGGATGATGTGCTGGAGCTAAATGTATTGTTACACCCAGACTGACAGCTCACATTTCCAGTCCTGTCCATTTAACTCACGAGCAGCAGGCGTATGATGAAAGTCTAATGGCAGCAACACTTTTAGCATAACTCTGTGGAGGACATATTTCCTGAAATGTTTGTCCAGCTTGGGTACACCAACTGAAATAACAGCAGCCAGCCCAGGATGGGAAGGTGATGTGATGGGTAAGTACATGACAACCACTGTCTCCTGAAAATTGTGGAAGCTGAGGTGGCCAACAGAGCAAAGATATTGACAATTATCTTCATGTACTTAACACAAGTTAGCTGCTGTCCCACGCACTCCTGAAGCGCCGTGAAATTCAGATAAATTATTCTAAGATCCATTTTTCTAATCAGAGTTACCTGACAGGCAACTCAGATCCACTTAAAGCCTCCAAACCTGCACAGACACCACGGTGGAATTCTTCTGTGCAAGGAGGGCTTTACAAGAGTTGACATTTGTTATCCACATGGTCAGCAAAAATCCAAGAGACTCTAAATAAGTTCTCCACAATCCCTCCTGAGCAGTGCTGGGCTTCACTCAGGCAATGCCCTCTCTGACAGGAGCAGCTGACCCAAGGTCCTGAGTAATTATGGCTATTAAGGATCCAATATAACTTTTCTGAGTGTAGGCATGTGAGCACTAAAGTCCTGGCCAAACACCAATTTGGATGATTATTTTGCCTACCTAAATGTCCCCGTTTTCATTGGAGTTCTTCATTTCCAAAGCTGTTCTGCAGCGCTGTTAAACAGCTGCAATATCTCGCCCCAGAGATGGCTGCATTTCAGTGGTGGGTGATGAGATCCAAAGAGTTTGAATATCAGTTTAATCACTTTGGCATCCTTCAGGAACAAAGTCACTATTTAAATGTAAGATTATTGTAGAGAATAAAATTGTCAATAAATGTAGTAATGTCTATCTCTAACTATAAGCAATTACAGAGCTAATCTCCAACTCTCAAAAAATAACACCAGATGGTATTTTTCAGAAAAGTCAAATGTAGAATATTATATTTTTTTGCATTTTTCAGTACATCATGATGGCAAATAATATTATGTGAATCCTGCAAGTACAAGAAAAATCTGCAAGTATAACATTCTTCTCTTCCAGCGAACATCCTGTGAATTCATAAATATTTACATTTTGCAAGTTATAATTATGTAGCACTGGAGGAAAAAAAAAAAAAGAGTGACTGTATATACAAGTTTATAAAAGAACATTCATAAATTA
Organism: Coloeus monedula; assembly: GCF_965178545.1. Classification (NCBI taxonomy): domain Eukaryota; kingdom Metazoa; phylum Chordata; class Aves; order Passeriformes; family Corvidae; genus Coloeus; species Coloeus monedula. The sequence continues at coordinate 37,849,361 of NC_138787.1, forward strand.
AAAATGTGCATTGTTCTGAAAATGATACCTACTGTGTTTCTTGTGTCAGCCTGTCAAACCATGGGGTGCCTCCCAACCTCTCCCTCAGCTGAGTAAAAATGATACTTTTAGGTTTGAACAGCTATAGATTTCTTAGTGTGGTTACTATTAATAGTTTTAAATCATTATGTGTGAAGTCATCACTGGAGGGATCTGTTAAAGCAGCAAGAAAAGTTTGTATTGCAACAGGGATAATGCTCCTGCACAAGTTGACAAACACAGATGCACTCCAAAGATTTCTGGAATCTTGCAGAGAAGCCTTCACACACTTGCCTAAATTCAGACAGTTCAACGTTGTCCTGTCACTGTCTCTTTTTAATTGGAATTTTGTATTAGTTTTCCTGTTGCAGTAATTTATATACTAAAGGATAATTTTAGTGTTAACGAATCTGAACTGCAGGAGAGTCCTGGAGCTGAAATTTCAGTTGCAAGAACATCATTTTCTCAGCAACCAGCAAAAACTATTCATTGAAGACTATTTTTATTGAAGGAATTTTACCATTTTCATTCATGAATAATCCATGAACAGATGTTGATTTTTACAAGTTCAGTTGTTATTTGAAATTGTTTGAATACTTTATACAAACATATTGCAACCTCTGGGTTATTTGTATATTTTTTTTTCTTCTATTACAATGTTCAACTATTCATTGTGAGATAGATCTTGTCTTCATACAAATAAATCCTTACCAATGTAAAAAAAAAATAAAATGGTTGGACAGGTGACATAGGTGTATTATTCATGATGTAAATTCTTTAGGGGAAAAAAATAAATTACTTTATGACCAGAAAAACCAGCTTTTGCAAATAGGAAAAAGAAAGGAGAAAATTATTTGTACAAATGCTTAATACTGGCTGTGGGATGGTCAATCCCTCTGAGTGTTCTTATGAAAGCAAAAACTGTGCACAACCATTCATGCAAATAGATAAGGATTTATGAATATGGGAGTTACTTTGATATCTTAATTAATAGCTGTGAAATCACCTTTCACTCTCTCTCTAAAGTATTTGTTCAGTTGTATTGTTGAGATGAAAACAAAACCACAGTGGCAGCACCTTTCTCTTGTAGGTGCTTTCAACCTGGGCTGCTTTTCCATTTTCCCTTGGCTGTTTCCCTGCAGGCACATCATGTATTTCCTGCTCTTCCTTTTTCTACCATGCCAAATTTGCATCCACTCCAGACAGTTTATCACAGGAGAAGCCTGTGAACACAGCAGGCGACTTTTTAACCATAATTTTTACCTCGTTAGCTTATGCAATATTACCCTAATTCCAGACAAATGATGCCACATCTTCCAAGAAGAAGGAAGCAACCAAAAAAAGGTTTCCAAACCTGATTTAAGCATCTAAACCTGAAGTTCTTTCACCTGCACTCACACAAGATGAATTTTTCCCTCTTGTCCTTGAGTTAGATCCCTTTTAGGTGCCTTCCTGGCAGTCCCTGGACAGACATTTATTAAAAAACTTATTATTTATTGGAGCTGCAACCTCCTGGTTTTCATAGAACCATTTAGGTTGGAAAGATGCCTAAGATCATGAAGTCCAGGTGTTTTCTGATCATCTGTGGAAAATTTACATGGTTTTCTACATGAAAATAACTGACCAAACAATGCTGATCTTCAGGTCCATGTTCTGGGAAGCAATTAACTTTTCTGAGAAACTACATTTAAATGAAAGAATAGTTGTCAATAGGATCATGGTGACAGAGAGGTGCTGGCTGCCCAGCTCATTTAAGAATTTGGGGACAGCAGGTGGGAAGGCTGGTGGGATGTTTTGATTATTTCCATTACCTTTCAGAGCTTGTTTTTCCCATGAGCTGGAACATCTGAAGCTGGTTGATTATCGTGGCTATGAGGAGCCTGCAGTGACAGCAAGAGGCAAACGGTTCCAGCTGAGAGCAGGTTTAAATTGGATATTGGGAAGGAATCCTTCCCTGGGAGGGTGGGCAGGCCCTGGCACAGGGTGCCCAGAGAAGCTGGGGCTGCCCCTGGATCCCTGGCAGTGCCCAAGGCCAGGCTGGACATTGGGGCTTGGAGCAACCTGGGATAGTGGAAGGTGTCCCAACCCATGGCAGGAGAGGAATGGGATGAGCTTGAAGGTCCATTCCAGCCCAGAACATTCCATGATTCTGTGATTTCACTCTTAGGCACCAACCCAATACCCCTGACAGCCAGAGAGGAGAACTTAAAACTCAAATTATAAGCAAAATAGAGATTTTTTTATTATTATTATTTATACCTGCAAAGCATACTAAGATGGTTTGCTTCATTTTTAATGCTTGGCCGGTTGGTAACATTCTCTGTGAGGCCACCACGAGATTTTTATTCGTGAGTCTCTCCTTGTGCAGCATCTTCATGGAAGCTGCAGACCAAGCCATCAGTCCAGGTATGTTTATATGTTACCACGTATTTCAGTCTCTCAAATGAACTAATCCCCATAGTTGACAGCACTTATGTTGCAATGACCTGCATTCATCTGATCAACTTTCTGAATACTTACCAGCTATAATCAAATATATTCTCATCTCTTATTTGAACAAATCAAACAGAAATTGAATACATTTTTTTTTATGAACACTAGCAATATGTTCTCTTCTCTGATAATTTTGACATTAAAATTCCATTTTAATAATCCCATCCTTCAGGCTTTGCAGACTCTTAAGGTATTAAAGCAAAAATTATCCTAAGCAGTTAGATTATAATGTATTTAAAGATTAGACATTTCATGCTGAATATTAACTGCTCCACTTCCCAGGGAAAAAAAAAATGATGCAGGGGTTTTTTTCCTGTATAATTTATATATTTTTGATAGGTTGACTGTACAAAGTTCAAACCCTTTATGAAAAAAATACTATGAAATAAACTCATAGTTCCACATTATATTAAAAAGCTGTATATAAAGGTAGGAGAAAACAGTTTTGCTGACATCATTAACATATTTTGATCCCTCAGAAATAGGCAAAATGGCTGTTCAACCTCAATGCAGCCTATTGGGCTTCAGAGCTGAGACAGGATAGTAAAATATTTGCAATTGAAGGAACTTTTATTTACACATTATAAGAAATGGGTCACATGTTTGGACTTAAGGTTTCATAATAATATAAAATAGAGAAGAATTACTAAATTATTTTGAAACAAAGTATATTACACCCCAAAAAATTAACCTTTAGCCTGATTCATAGGTATTTCAGGCATTTGTCTCAGTCATGACAATTCCTCATTATCACTTCCCATCCTTGGAAGTGTCCAAGGCCAGGTTGGACGGAGCTCTGGCCTATGGAAATTGCCCCTGCCCATGGCAGGGGGTGGAACTTGATGGGCTTTAAGGTCCCTTCTGAGCCAAATCATTCTGGAATTTTATGAATGCTCAAACACAGGTCTGAATCCAGAATAATAATTCAGCCACAGCTCCTGGCACGGACATTGTCCCCTCACCCCTTGCTGGCATAAGCACTGGCCAAGCAAAACTTCCTCTACACTGAGTAAAGATGCTCACCCACTGTCTTATTCTGAAATAGCTTCTCTGCACTGAAAAGCCTTCACCTGCAGAGAGAAGTTTCTACTTCTGAATATAAACTTGCAGCGTGGCTCAAAAAGAAACCAACCCTGGTGTGCCAGTTCCCCCAGCAGCAGAGGTACCTGTGGACCCCCTCAAGGGCTTCCCCTCCTCGAGGGCAGCAGCACAGGGTGTTTCTCCTCTCTTTGTATAAACAGGGGGAAAACCCTGCAGTACAAAGGAATCTTTTTCCATTGGTGGGTAAACAACATCAGAGACAGCCTGACTTTGTTTCCACACTGGATGACACCATAAATACACACCCTTTCCTGTGCTATTACTTGTTCATTTTTTAACAATGTGCTAGTGCTATTAGAATTTTATTTTGGGTTATTTCTGTGGAATATTTCACATCTTTTCTTTTTGTCCTTTTGCCTTGCCCTTCAATTTTGACCGTGATGGATCTAAGCAGATTTAGGACATTAAGGGCAAACTAAATTGTTGTTTATACAGTTAAATGTAAAAAGCATAATGGTAGGGTAGTGTCTATATTCTGGAAAATAAGTACACTTGTCTGATTTTTATTACATATCTTCTCTCCTGATGTGTACTGAGCAAATTGTGGGGTCTCTGCTGAAAATGCAACATGAAAGTTTAATTCATCTGCAGGATCTGTCAACCTGAGCCTGCACTGAGCAACTGAAAACAAAGAAAAAAACACTTGTGCTTTAGGAGAGATGCTCTAAGAATGCTTAAATGAACCCTGTGCCATCACAGGGCTGGTGAACACAGGTAAGTGGTGGACACAAATTATCTCCTTCATCAACAGCCTGTACATGGCATCAGCATCTGCCCTGGCTCTGCAGGCAGCTCTTGGGCATTGCCACCCCGAGGCAGGAGCTGAGAGAGAATCCCAGACTGGTTTGGGTTGGAAGGGAGCTTAAAACCACCCCCTTCCATGGGCAGGGACACCTTCCACTATCCCAGGGTGCTCCAAGCCCCGTCCAACCTGGCCTGGAACACATCCAGGGATGGGGCAGCCACAGCTTCTTTGGGGCATCCTGTGCTGGTGCCTCAGCACCCTCACAATCAGGAATTTCCTCCTAATATCTCATCTAAACCCACTCTCTTTCTGTTTAAAGCCTGTCCCTTTCCTTGTTCATTGTCCAAGTCTTCCTTGACTGCTGGAAATGGCACAGATTCTACAGAAATTCCTGTGAAATCTGGAGACAAGGACCCAGCAGGGCATTTTCCAAGCAAGACACTCAAGTCTGGTGGCCTGTGCGTGCAAGGGCTGCTAATCCATCCCCAGCTCCCTGACCTCACACACACATGCACTGCTTTGCCTGCCCAGATGTTTTCTGATTAATAATGAGGTCACCCCCAATGCCAAAACCACGGCCTTGTAGTTCTCCAACACTCTTGGAAAGCCACAGAGTGTTTAAGGGGGATGAAAATTTTAAATACAACATAAGTATAAAACACAATAAATCAAATGAATTTGTTTAGATGAAAAGCACTTTTTTGTTTTTGTCAGCACAGCAACTGTATATTCTACAATTATTATAATGTTTTCTGACATAAAACTGCTGTATCTGACCCAGGACTCTGGTTACAGCCCTTCTTGCTTTACAGGAGCAAGAAAATGTCTGTATTTTACCACTTCCAAGGCTAAAATAGAAATCACCATTACAGGATCTGTTCCTTGGTCACTATGCCCCTAATAAAGCACTGAGGAAAGAGTGAAAAAGGCTTCATTCTTGGAATATCTGCGCCAAAATGATGCGCAAAGCTACAGAGACAACTGAAATGCCTGACCCTAAACAAACCAGAGGAGAGACATGGCTGTGTCAGAGTCCTCCTTCTCCCTTGAAAAGCTCTTGGCATCGCCCTCATGACCATTCCACTCTACTGCTTTTGCTTTGCAACTTCATATTTAATCAGGAATAACTTCAAGAGGTCTAAAGCCCAGCGCCAAACAGCTGAGTGTGGCTCCTACCATCATTTTTTGGAGTGCCTAAAGGCAGAGACCAAGAGCTGGTCCCACGGCTGGGGACCACGGAGCCATGGGAAAAGCAGCTCTTTTTCCAGGCTCATGCAGCACCACCTATAGACAAAAAGCCTTCATTTCTCTGGAGTATTTGGGAACGGCTGAGCCGCCCGCCCTTGCTCCTGCAGTATCGTGTGTGCTGCTGTTCCCGCTGCCCGGAGCGCTCAGGGAGCAGCAGGGCTGGAGGCACTTCGCATCTCTTTGATTTAATCCAGAAAGAAATCTTGAGAAACCAAAGAAGGTGAACGAGAGTGAGTGTCTGGCACTAAACCACAAGGATCAAAGACCCAGAAAGCCGAGTTTTGCATAAAAAGTCAGGCAATTCCCGAGGCCTCTTCACCCAGAACCAGGTGCCTCCACAAACAGTTTAATTTGGGGATTTCCTCCTGTGATTCTGTTCCATAACACACAGACAGCAAATTGGAAAGCACGCTATGGCTAAGAAATAGCGCCCTGAATGCTTCTGGCTTTCCCAGCTCCTCCTGCACGTTTCAGGCTCCGTGTGGTGTCGGAAGCCTGTGGAACCCCAGCGCTGCAATCTGGGATTTGCCATGATAAATGTCCCTGGAACAAGGCTGCACGCAAGAATTCAAAGGTTTGGGGTTTTTAAATTATGTCTCTGCTGACGGAGAGAATCTTGAAGATGCAAAGTGCACCACGCAGGGGCTGATGTCTCCCGATTTCCAGAGAGTATGGAATGAATTGTGCCTTGGGATGTGAGGCATCCCATTCTCCTTAGGGCTGAACCTAAAAAGGATAACTTTCAACACAGTGAGAAGTGAAAACAGGAGTACAGAAAATAATAGTTAAAAAAAACCCCCCAAAATAATTTTCACATTACTGTCTGTTTTACAGAGTATATTTTCATTCGTATTTCAGAAGAAAAATTTAGGCAAATAACCCACAAAACCTCCCCAAGCACACACACAAAAACCTATGTCTGAGGTGGAAATCAAGTCCTAGAATCTGACTCTTGTTGCAGAATTTAGATGTGGCTTGATACAGAGCTAATACAAAAGAATGCCTCTTGAACTGAAATATTCCTGATGGACCTTTGTTCTACTGGCCGCTTTCCTAATTTGATTAATTGTAGAACTTTGGATGAGTGCAAACTTAGAACATTTGGGGCTTTCAATGCAGGATTTTCTGTCACATTTTATGCCAGTGAGTGATAATGACATATCTTGAACTTCAAAGGTGTCTAACCAATTAGAGATTCTCTGCAAGAGAAAATGTAGAGAGGAAAAAAATAAAAGAAAAACTGTTTTTGAATAGTATTCCACAAATGCTGAATATTAAGCACATTTTGAGAATATTTGCTTAGTGTTAAGTGCACAGCTTGCCTTAAAATGATGAATAATTTGACTTTTCAGGATAGAAAGCAGTGCCGTGAGTCTCCTCTTGAGCCCATCTTTTATTTGTACAGCCCTATAACACCATGATTTCATGCTACATGTGTTGCTTGTTATATATCCTAAAAATTCAATTTTCTTATCCCAGAAGGAAGGAGCTATAAGTGAAGGCAGTCATTTGATCATAAAGTGTTGTCAACGTGAAGGAAACCGCATTTGAATGCTCTGCCACCACCCTTATTTGTGGCAATCATGCAAATCACTGCAAACTGGTCTGAAACCCGAGTTCCTTTGGGTTTGAGTGGAGCTACAGCAACGCTGGGCACAAAAGGAAGGAGAAACAGCATCCGATAAATGTTTCTGTGAACATCTATCCCTGCCAAGATGGAAAAAAGTACACAAGTGGTGCTGCACCTACAGTGCTGGGATATATGAGCCTCCGAAATGGTGATCTCTATCTCAAAAACTATTTAAGCAGCCTCTGATAGGGCAGCCACAGTGGTTATAAGGCTTTCTTTCCTAGAGTGATAGAGCACAGTAAAATACTTTTTAAAACAAAGTGGATGTTATTGCTGACCAGATTCTGACTCCAGTGAATTTATTGTGTCTATCTTTGTAGAAGTTCTCCATTCTTCTCTACTTTCCTTGTGTGTAACAGGTTTATCGGCCACAAAAGGAATTGTATTTTTTCCTTTTCATTTATAAGGTTCTCAGAATTTGGGGGGTGCAGCTGAAGGATGGTGGCAAACATCTAAAACTTCTATTGCCACTGGCTCATCAGTAAATGGCACTGTTTGAAATTGCTCTATGGCTTAGGAGTTTTATGTTTGGGTTGTTTTTCCAAGTTCTCTAGAATGAAAAGATCTTTTACTATTATTTTAAATAAACCTCTGGTAGTATTGCAATTCCCTTCTTAAAAAAAAAAAGCATGGGAAGTAACTCCATCAAATGCTGGTGAAATAACTGCTGGCCCTGGCCCAACACAGCCATGCAAGGCCACTTCAAACCACTCCTAAGTCCTCACTTTCTCCTCCTCCAGAGATCCACTGGTGTGACAGGCTGACCTCCCCTACCTAAGATTGCATATATTGATCCAGAAACTGCTCTTATCAACTAGAACTGCTTCTGAGATTTTGTGGGCATGTTATTACTGCTGAGCATTGAACTTTTGCCTCTCAGGCGTCGTTTCCAGAACCCTTTGGCACGTGGGGCGATTCCAGCGACCCAAAATGTCTTATGGGCAGAAGCAAATATCAGAACATGATCTGTAATTAACAGCAATGAATTCTTAGTGACTTAAATACCCAGAGCACTCACACCAACTGCAGGACTAAAAGAAAAAATTACGTTATAGACTGGCCTTAACTGTTGCTGATTTTGTGACAGAAGTGTAAGGGAAAACTTTACAAGAATCTCTCTGTCCCTACTTGTCCACTTTAAAACACTCCTAAATAGAGATAAAAATTCCATGCACAGCATCTTTTCAAGGTTTATGTTTTGCTCTTAAAAACAAGACTGCA